>NC_139512.1:154403626-154820577 GCF_947247035.1 Vipera ursinii | reverse complement strand
TTTCTTGGGCTGAGGTGTTATTTCTGAAAAACATAAATGAAGAAAAGGCTTATTGATAGTGCTGTTTTATTCTGATATTCGAATAGCTTACCTGCAAGCTGATGTGAAAGGCTAAATTATAACCATCCCATTTTGTGCAGAACATAGTTAATAAGCAAAGTGATATGAACTTAAGAACTGCAGTTTGCTTAACAACTTTAAGAAATATAATGTTGGTCTCCAACACTTATTCAAATCATGGTAAATAGTTCCAAATCATTCCTCCTATAAGATCTTCAGCAAACCATAAAATATCCATCCCCAAATTAATATTTAAGTTGGTTTGGTTTGGAGCAAAGTCCTAGCATGATTTAAGTCATGTGAACAGCCATCTTATAAAAGGAATGAGAGAGCACAGAATTGTTGGACCTAATAGATATTTAAGAGCAGTCTTATATCCACTAATCTGACAGTAACTGTTGTTGAATTCCATGGTCCAGGAATAAGATTGCACTATTAATTATTTAAGGTACTTCTCTGCTGTATTTTCTCAGATAACTTTAAGAGGCTTAAAGGAAAACATATACAGTACTACATACTATAAAGGCCAACAAATAATTCATATGTATAGATGCTTCTATTTACATGCATTCTGTCTAAATCTGTAATAAAGTATTTACTATCACTCTACAAAGAATAATACTTTAAGATCTGATGATACTAAGTTTAAAAAGAGAGACGTTTCACCAAACCTTGCAGGTCTGGATAAATGAATAAGCATGTATTAACAAATTCTAATAATAATAAAGATATTTTTCCTGTTGCAATTAGAGAATATTAAACAGTGATAAATTTCAGACCTTATAAAATGTATCAAATGACATTATGATATAGAATTTAGAATACAAAATTTATTATGCTCATAGACCCAAAATGAAACACCACTATTACAAGACTGCATAAACAGAGCATTTAGCAGGGCAGAGTTTTACACATTATATAACAAAACATAGTAATATTTAGAGTCACACAATTGCCTTTGTTGTCTAAATGCCAGCATGTAAGATTATGAGGGCAGCTGGTAACAGATGTGGAGTCTCCTCATCTAAAAGATGGTTATAGATGGCTGCTCCCTTTTGGTTTTTTTAGTATTGTCTACATTCTGTTGATGGTTCTAAAGCAGGCATGTCAAACTCGCGAAGTCACATGATGTGACTTTTCCCCCATTGCCGGCAATGGGGTGGGCGCGGTTTCAGGATGACGCGACTGGCCTGCGGGCCTGTTCTAAAGTAATGGCTGTTCTAAAGTAATGAAATTATTATTTCAGCCCATATTGTCTTTGGCTTGGTGAGACAATGTGCAGTGCTGATAAGATCAACAAAGGCATGATTATTAGATGTTTAGCAGCAATCCCTATACAGGTAGTCCTTGTTTAGTAATTGCAATTGGCATCTCGATCATTAAGTGGTTGTAAAGTGAAAAAAAATCACATGATCACAACTGTACCCATAATTTTACTTCAGCTTTCCATCACTTTACAGTTCAGAAGACACAACCCTAAACAAATGGCAACAAAGGGTTGTGGAATTTGATTCATGAGGAATCCGAATAAAATGGCAAACCTTATAGGCCTTTCTCCCCACTACCCCTCCCTTTGGAATGTTCAACCTGGTGCTGTATGTACATTCATTTGAGAGAAAGGGATTGCAAGAGAGTAAGCAGACACTCCATGGAGAATAGACGTTGAAGGAAATGTCCTAGACCAGAGGTGTCAAACTGCCGGCCTGTGTGCTGCTTGCATCGTATGGAGGCCACGCCCACCCCAGCTCCAGCAATGCAAAAAAAGTCATGACATGTTGTGATATGTCAGGTGATGCAGCGAGTTTGACACCCATGCCCTAGAATGTCTGCCTAAACTGATTAGAGTATTTGTCATTTTTAGTCAGCAGCTAAGAGCTGGCAGCACATTCTAATCAACTAATTAAAGTCCCAGAGCTGAGTTTTGTTAACTTGCAGTTAGCATTGTTTAGGGATGCACTACAGAGATAGGCAGCTCAGGAGGGAGATAGCTTGTTTAGGCAATCTCTCTACTCTGCTGGAGAGGGGAAGAGGGGAAAAAGGGGGTGGGTGGGTCAGGCACAGGACAATACATACTAACTAAATGCAGTGGGGAACATATGTCTGAGAGATGTGGCCCATAGAATTGCCCAGAGTCAGACAGAACTAAATAGATACCATTATCATAATCGCTGCAAAGGTTGTAATTGGGCATTGGTCACAAAGTTACTTCTTCATTACTGTTGTAATTGCGAACAGCTGCCGTTGGAGGCAGTTGCTAAACAAGCACTATGTGTAATGAAGAAACTCATCTACCATCCTTAGTTTACATGGGATGGTAATCTTTCTTTCCTAAAAAATATCCCCAGTATGTCATAAAGTTGGTTTCTTCCAGATGTCTCTGTAATTCCAAGACAGAATGGTTCATGCTAGGGAACGCTGTCGAACTGTGTAGAGGTTGCACAGTTAAAAAGCTCTTTGGCCTTCAGAGATTCATGTTGCAATCCAGCAGCATCTCAGAGGATCAATAATATTTTAGGGTTTTGTTTCACATGAAACAGACAGAGAAAACATTCAGAATTCATATTTCTAGTAAAATAAAATGATAATTGCCATGGTAGGGCCCCTAGACAATAAGGCTGTTCTTTATAGTTGAGGATGCAAAAGTGAAACATGAGGTGCTTTACTTAAAGAGCTGTGCTGCAATTCTTCAAACACTCTGTACAGAAACAGACCTACTTATATCTCATGTCTTAAACCCCAGCTTTGTTCTTTATTAACAAAGGTGTTGCTTTAAAACAGGACCCCTTGGTAACAAATCAAAACAAGGAAATTCAAAGAGTTGTAGGAAAAACCTTAAATAATGTTGTTGTTAAGATGATTTCTAGTTTTTGCCCAAAACTTAAGAGAAAATTTTTATAAAATGTTTTATAGATGGCATTTGGATGCTAAAAAGCTGTCCTGTATGTATTCCAACTTACAGCCCAAATGTTGGAGATGTGGTAGTTTGGATGCTACTTACTTTCATATTAGGTGGACTTGTAGAAATGTAAAAGCTTTTTGGATTAAAATTTGGTGGAACATCCAAAAGATTTTCAAGAGAAAGATAAAGTTTACTCCACAATTATTTTTATTGGGTGTTATTACAGATGGTGATACTAAAGAAATTAATTTGATGTTGAATTTGATAACAGCTGCAAGGTTATTGGTAGGGCAATATTGGAAGAAGGATTGCCTGCCTACTATAGAGGAATGGACGCTTAAAGTGTCAAATTTAGCAGAAATGGCTAAGATTTCTGCTTACTTGAAGGATTATTCACAAGAAAGATACATTTCGGTTTGGAGAAGATGGATAGATTATATTCAGAAAACATATGGGACTAAAAAGTTCCATTTAGCTTATGAGTAAACTTTAGATTGTTATAATTTAATTTTTTTTATAAGTTGGATATTTTTAGAGTGTTTGTAATCATGTTATAGGCGGGTTAAAGCGTATTATGTATTTGGTTATGTAGATAGTTGATCAATGTTAGTTTATGATTATTATATATTTGTAACCCTGTAATCAGCTTTGGGAAGTGGGGGAGGGGGGTTTAGGGGTGGGTTGGGGATGGGTTAATATTGTAACTTTTATAAAACTCTTTAATAAAAAAAGATGATTTCCAGTTTTTGTTTTTGTTTTAAATATGCCTTTACGAATGCTACTTTTCTAATTTATATTGCCAAAATGCAGCTGAACCTAGTCATGATGATCATTTAGTGAAATCAGAGTAGTGATTATTTCTTCCTTTAAGTCAGGGGTCTCCAACCTTGGCAACTTTAAGACTTGTGGAATTCAACTCCCTGAATTCCTCATCCAGATATGCCGGCTGGGGAATTCTGGGAGTTGAAGTCCACAAGTTGTAAAGTTACCAAGGTTGGGGACCCCTGCTTTAAGTAACACTGCTTTAACTTTTCAGCTGCTGTTGAATTACAACTTTTAGTAGCAGCAGCCAGCATGGCCAGCTTTAGGAACCTTAGCACTAGTTCAATAACCAGTTCTTGAAAATCACAGGGTCCCCAATCCTGCTTTAATTGGATTGAGGAAAATACACACAGACACACACATCATGATGGTGTAGCTGTTGTTTCAAATGCTGAAATGCTGTCTATTTCAGTTATTGATAATTAGGGTTGTTGATAGAAATCTGTAAGAGTCCACTAGTGTTATTAAGGAATTTATATACAACGCTTCAGGATAGGTTTTTTAAGATATAAAAAAATCTTAAGGGATAATTAAAATAGTTTATACAATTTTTATTTTTTAATTTGCTTTATTCTGAAAGAAAATATAGTAAGATGTATACATCACATACAGTTTAGGAATAGCATGACTGGAAGAAAAAGTCATCTGGAAATCAAAATTGGTGTTCAACTCTGTAATAATTGGAAATATATAGACCATATCAGTTTGTTAGCTGACTGTGAAGAAGATTTAGTTGTTTTTTTTTATTGAAAAGTTTTAACATACAATTTATCTTTAACAATCCCCCCTCCCCCTCCCTTCTCCCTCCCCCCCTACCTCTCCCCCCTCCCCCCCCACTTCCCAGAGCTAAATACAAGGTATATATAAAAAAAGCAATCATAAACAACCATATACTAACAACCATAAACTTTAAAATCCATCACTCTCTAGCTTATATAGGATAAGACAAACCTTAGTAATATTAAATATATATAGAAAAACTAAAATAGAAAAAGAAAAAAAAGAAAGAAGACTTATTCAAATGCTACATGAAACTTCTTAACCCTATACTTGTTCTGGATAAACTCAATCCATTTTCTCCATTCCATAATATAACGTTCTTGCGAGTGATCTTTCAAATAAGCCGAAATCTTCGCCATCTCTGCCAGGTCGGAGACCTTTAAAGTCCACTCTTCTATAGTCGGCAGTTCCTCTTTCTTCCAATACTGACCTATCAAAAGTCTTGCTGCCGTAATTAAATTTAACATCAACTTAGTGTCCACAACCGTAGCATAGAAGATTTAGTTGTTATAAAACTAAAAAATGGACTATGAAAAAGCTGGCTAAAGTGAAATATTAACTAGAGAAAAGTAATGCCAAACTGCACATAAACAGTTTACTGTGAAAAAAGTAGTAGAGAGTATTGTTTTTAATCAACACAAAAGATAAACAATGTATTGGAGAAATGTAATAGGAGATTAATCCCAGTGGAAAAAGCTATGACAAATTTAGATTAGATCACGAGGGATCCAATGCCAACAGATATCACAATGGTCTTTTCGGTGGTAAAGGATGACTGTGAAAGCTGGGTTCTTTTAAAGAGTGAGGAAGATAAATGGGTATGGTTGAATTATGAATTTGGAAACAGACTATGAGGATCATGGACTGGAAGAAGAGGCCATCAGCCAATCCTGAAAAAAGAAAAGACTGATGATTCACTTGAGGTAATGATCAGCCAGCAGAAATTCACATTCTTTGGGCCCATGTAAGCTGCCTATGGAGTCTAAAATATATTATGACCAGTAAGGTTGGAGGAAGAAGAAGAGAAGAAAGATGAGAGGGACAGGATTAAGGAGATTACTGGAATATCCTTGAAACAGCAGCGAGTTATTACTAAAAACAGATCAAGGTGGCGAGCATTTGCCAACCTCATTAGCGAGAGGCCAGCCTGAGTGGGTGGAGCCTAACTGACTTCTCAGCTTAATTGTGAGGCACTAAAGCTTTAATGCAGAACTAGTGTGGTCCTCTGAATGTGGATGAATGCCAAGATCCAGCATCACTCGGCATTAATCAGGCTGGCAAGGCACTTGGGAGGTGTAATTAGGAACTTCCGAATGCCTGCCTGCTCCCTGCTCCTCTTAATGGCTTTGCAGTTGAGATCTGCAGGAGAAAACAATACTGTAGATATAGCATTTAATGAAGCTAACTTTTAGCATAAGCCTCAAGCAGGAAAGGAGGTACAGCAAGGATAATAAAGAGAAGCACTTTTCATGTTATGTGCTGGGTAGCATTGGTCCTTCCAGGTTTTGAGTGGAAGTCTTCTTCAGGCTTTCCTGGAGAAGGCCAGGAGAAGAACTTGAGATCTTCTCCATGCAAAATATGTACTTTGCCATTTCTTCACCCTTATACAAAACGGTATTTTTTTCATGTGTGGTCCCAGAAGCAACAAGCTTTTGCTTTCCCCTTCCCCCAGCCTCCCTGAAGTATTCTTAGACGTCTCCCTAATTCTTTGCTGTATGTTAGGTCACCCATGATTACATCAATCACAACTGGTTGCAGCGGCTAACATGTAAATTGCATCCCAGAGGGCTTATAAACTGATGCAAATTACACATTTCACCTTCAGTTACCATAGCCACTGAGATTAGTTTTCAGCTGTGAGCTGACCCAGCAAACCTTTCCCCTTCTTGTCTCTATTAAATATAATACAAAACCTGGAGCAGCAAATACAAAAGGCCACTTCTGAGTTCTCTGAGCTCTTTTCTTTGCAAGTACGAACTCTTTCAACGCCCATTAACAAACACTTGTCTTCCCAATAACTCTGTTGACAGTATTTGCCACTAGTCATTTCAATTATCTCACAGTAATAAATCAGCCTTTCAGACATGTGGTTTCTCTGCTCCAGGTCTAATCTCTTTGATGTTCCTAAAGATGAGAATGGATGTGACAGGCTGGGGGGGGTTGATTTTCAGAAGGGATGATTATGGCCTTTATGGATACAGAAGCCTTTGCTGCAGCCAGGTTTTCAATAAAGGAATGACTGGAGCTCTGAAACTGATGTCAGGGCAAGGACAGCTGAAATAATACCAAAAATGTATGGGTAATAGGGAGGGATTCGCTTATTAAACTGGATCATGACACATCAACTCGAGATAAATCATTCAAAATGTTGACATTAAAAGGACAACTTTCTTGAGAGAGTCCTGAAGATTGATTCTTGCGGGACAAAGCGGGAGTTGTGTTTAACTGGGAAGAAGATTTAGGTGTAACTAAAGGTCTACTTGGAGCAAATGACAGCTACCAGTTGAGGTCTCTCCATTCAGTAGTAAATTGTGGATGTTGTTGTTACCAATTATATTTCCTTATCCCTATTGAACATCAAAAAGGGACATGGTGGCTCAGTGGGTTAGGACGCTGAGCTTGTCGATCAGAAGGTCAGCAGCTTGGTGGGTCGAATCCCGACTGCCGCGTAGCAGAGTGAGCGCCTGTTACTAGTCCCAGCTTCTGCCAACCTAGCAGTTCGAAAGCACATAAAAATGCAAGTAGAAAAATAGGGACCACTATGGTGGGAAGGTAACAGCGTTCCGTGCGCCTTTGGCGTCTAGTCATGCCGGCCACATGACCACGGAGACGTCCTCGGACAAGTGCTGGCTCTTCGGCTTTGAAACGGAGATGAGCACCGGCCCCTAGAGTCGGAAACTACTAGCACGCATGTGCGGGGGGAACCTTTACCTTTACCTATTGAACATCACTCGTTATAGCAGCAGGGAAATGACCAATGTGGTGGTCCAAGAAGAAGATTTGAATTTTGAACCTACTTTCTCCACTATATGCATGGAGAGGACTCAGAGCATGGGAACTTGATTTAAAAAGTAATAAGAACTAAAGAAATGGTCCATATATTAAGACCCTTGATTTTTTATTTTTATTTCTGCCAAGGAAGTCTTTCACTCCTCATTCTTACACCTCTCCCCATAATCTTCCAATGAATTCCTAATTTCAACTCTGATCTTAGGCAGGTGATCCCAGGCTAAATGGGAATAAAATTAGCTCTGATCACAAACTCACTTGCCCATAGCAAATCAAAACTGCAAAAAAAGAAGTATATATTCTGAAAGGACACCAGAAGCTGGGATTTTAAGAAATAATCCTTCTAGCCCGCCTTGAAAACAGATCAGTGATTGAATCCTGGACCCACTGAATGCAAGATAGGCACATTAAATATTAGAGCCTAAAGCCATAGAAGGTCCACTCCTGCTTGGATCCCAAAAGGATCTCCTACCTTTTCTGCAACAGGTTTTCAAGGATTGCAACATGTCAATTGTTTTAGGAAAGTGAGAGGAATGCATTGGGTCCCTTGAGATGTTCAAAGTGGGAGAGGTCAGAACTTTTGCATGTGTGAAGCTAAGTGAGATCTTCGGAGTCCTTGTTGTGTAACTGTTCTGCTGAACACATCTGAAACTCACTTCTGTTCTTCTGTTCTGAGAAAATTTCTACATTGAGAGCAATTGTAAGTTTTGCTTAACTTTCCTCTTGCAAAAGAGGAAAATGGCTGCACTTCCATCTGTTGTCAAAGCAAGAACATCCGATGTTAGCAGCGTTGACACTGCATATTAGAGGTCAGGTAAAGGAACTAAGTTACATTGTTCCTGAGCCTCTGATGAATGGTTGCAATCTATGAGCAACTTAGCAAGGCCAGGGCAGAGACTTTTGGTTCAGGAAATGCATTTATTTTGAGTAGGGTAAATATCCAGTTATCTAGAAATAAATAAAATTACATTGATTATGACACTATATTTTAAGTCTACCTGAGTATCTCTGGTATTTATTTTCTTTATGCAACCCAGTGATTGTGGGCGTTAGGCAACAGGCCCTGACCATATTATAACTACGGTATCTTTTCAGGAGTAATTTTTTACTGCAAGTTCTTTTAAGATGCTGCCTGTGGCTTTCACAGTCCTAAGTGATCAAAGGCAGAGAGGAGGTTGAAGAAAAAACCACACAATTCCATTATAATCGAACCCCTTTCCAGAGGGGAATAAAATGAGGACAACCACTGTGCACAGGGTGCTTTTGATTGAGTCAAGAGTTTCAAAACTCTTGTATAAGAAATGGAAAATGAAACCGGTCACCAAGGAGATGTACCAGCAAGTAGTTAATATTTACAGAAAGAAAATTAGAAACGCTAAAATACAAAAGCACGTGCTAAAATATACTAAAAGCCACATAAAGAACTTTTTCTTTTTCTTTTTGATGATGATCAATAGAAAAAGAAAGGTGTAGATAGTTGGGGAGATAGCAAAGGTCTTCAGTTTCTTCTCTGCTGGTGGTGCTCATGTGGATCTGTACAGAACAATCAACAAGGGAGGGAATGGCAATACCAGTTAAGTCAAGGGCTTGTTAGAGAGCAGTTCGCTACCATGAATGAGGTTAAGTCTCCAGAACAGGACCAGACCCATTACAACTAGGAGTCCTGAAGCAGCTTACAAGATGTCAGCTCTTACAGGGAGGATAGGGCTGGTGCCAGAGGATTGGAGAAGGGTGACATATTTATAAGCTACTTGGATGATGAAATAGCATATAGGACAGATAAACATAGATGTGCGGATAGCCCACAGCTCAGAGGACGCTAATCAACGTTCAAAAAAAGCCTGACAAGTTGAAAAGATGAATTTCAACAGGGACAAATGCTCTTCCATTTAAATAAGCAAAATCAAGGGCAGGGGGATAAGATGGTGGGGGGAGAGGAAACCATATTGGGAAGCAGTATGTTGAAAAGGATTCTGGATCCCTTACAGGGTGAACATGAGCCCACAGTGTTGGAACTGCAAAAAACAAAAAAAAGGCAAATTCTTGGCCGAATCAACAGAAGAAATATAATTATCAAGTTCATCCTTCTTCCGTGTTGCTCAGACTGCAGCTACAGTATTGGCACCACATTTTAGGAAGTACAAATTGGAGCATGCTCAGAGAACAGCAACCAAGGAGTAGGGCTGAAAGGAAAAAAGTGTCCAAAGATTGTCATGCAGAAGATGGGACTGAATTGTTACAGAAGATAGAGAAGAAATGTTTACAAGAAAGGGAATTTTTGTAGGATATTAAGAACACTTTCTATGGTAAAAGCAGTGGAACTGACTATTTTGGAAGGCAGTGAGGTCTCCACTGTATTGAGACAGAGATGGATGACCTCAACTGGGCATGCTGTCGCAATGGATCTCTGCACTAGTCAAGGGAGTTGGTCTCAAAGGTCCTTCTATTTCTTCCATTCTGTGATTCTGCGAGACTAAGGTCTCATGGTCCTAGCCAGCATCGCCAAAATAAGGAATGCTGCTCTGTAATTTAGCTACCTTTGAAGAACTGCAGGACACTAAAGAGAACCCTTGGAAATAAAATTTAACTTATTAATTAGAGGCTTTGCTCATAATTTGACTTGGGTATTATTAAAGATGCAGTGTTCCATTCTTTGTCAGGCCTTGAGGCTTTGATTCCTTGGAGAACTAGTCTTTGCTTATTCCTTGGCTCTTGGGTCAGCACATTCACAAGAGATTGATCTTCTTGGTCCAGGATGTTAAAAGGCTGGTCTTGAAAAACGTGCTGAAGTGGATGGTTGCTGGGCAGCCAGGCTGTCAGGAATGAGATTGATTATCTGGGTTGCTTTCACTTTCACTCCCTGCCTACCTTTCAGCACCTTGGTCATTTTGATAGATGGTCCTTCCTTAAAGGGAGAATTGTTTTCTCCCTGTAAAGTCGGGTGCTTCACAGAGAGGCAGACACAGAGCTGGGGTAATGATGAGTTTATTCATAACAGAACGAACTGGGGAAACAGGGAAGCCTGGCGTCTATTTGTACCTGCCCAGGTGGATGGCATCCAATCAGTTCAAACCTGGGCTTCCTGCCAGTGCAGGTGACAATGGGTGTAGATCCTGGCTTCCCACCAGGCTGACCATGCCTGGGGCTGTCAACAGCTTAACTCATTAGGCTTATCCTGCGTGAGCAGTTATCGCCCGGAGCTGTCCAACCCCTCTGCTGATCTGCACCATCAGCCTCCTGCTGTGCTGTCCTTTGTGTATGCTGGGAGGCATACACTACACTCCCAGTGGATCTTTTGTGGCTTAGATTCTTATGCATTCCAAAGATGCTTTTTCACGAGGCAACTGGACTTTCTTGTTTTTCTCTGAAGACGTTTCACTTCTCATCCAAGAAGCTTCTTCAGCTCTGACTGGATGGTGGGGAATGGAAGGATTTATACTCCTTGCAGACAGCTGGTCATTTGCATTCTTTTAGCGAGTTGTTAATGCTACCTGGATGCTTATCTGTGTCTTCACAGTCACCTTAGTAGCGCAAATGTTGAGAGAGGGTTGTTCCATTTTGACAAGGATGACCTCTTTGACCCTTCTTTCATAGACATTTTTATGCATTCTTTACTATGCAATCATGTGATTGTCCCAACAAAGTATATCTAATAATCAGATAAAATTTTACTCCATAATGGTAAACAACTGCAATCCCTTCTTCACATCTGATAGAAATCTTAATGGTTTATGAAATGAACCATTAATTAATCATGTATATTTTTTTAAAAGAAAGTACATGGAATGGCATTTAATCAATACAGTGAAAAAATTTAAATATTGTATTTTTCTTGGTACCTAATTGACTTGGAGGAAAGAAACTGTACCTGGTTTTCTTTTTTATCTCTAAGTCTAGAGAGCCAATTAACTTCATTAATCACACCTTACAACCACCTCTGGTAGAACTGTGATTTCCCACGATCAATTATTTTCCAGTCAAGGGAAGTTCTTGAAATAAAATGTGAAACTCTCTAGCTCTTCCATTCATCCCCATTGCTGTGGCTTCTGTCATCATTCTGATTATGGCTGAAAACCTCCTATTAACACAAATAGTTCTACGGTCTTTGAACATATCTGCTGGCTGGGGTGGGTGTTTCCCTGCTCCCTCCGGGGCCAATACCTAATTGGGCTACAGGGCTTAGTATGGTCCCCTGTTACAGAAATAAGACAAATAAGAAACTTGGAGGGAAGGGTGGTTTTAGAACTGGAGTAACATAGCATTCAGCTTTCACAATTATGAAATAAAATGTTCATAAAAGGAAAGGAGAGAGTTGTTTCTGGAAGGAGAAGATACTCCTTAAAATCTAAGCAAGTTCTTCCCCATTGGAGAAGGGCAAAGTTCTATTGCAATTGAGAATATTAATGTTTCCAACCTCCCATGGACAACGGTAGGAGAACTATGCTACTTTTTAGTTCTTGTTTGTAAACACATAGATTTAAACCCCTAAACGTAACAGTGACAAATATATTATCTAGAAGAAGAAAAAAAAATCAGTGCATATAAATTAGAGAACAGTTAAGGCTGGGAGGCACACAGCTTGAGTTGTGTTTTTTTTTTTTGCTTTGTCCATACAGATCATTCAGATCATGAACGTACAGCTGATTAAGATTATTTGATTCGGTGTTTTGTAAAAACAACAACAAAAAACAAAACAAAAAAACCACACTGTCCTCTTTGATCTTTTGCAAACATCAAAGAGATGCCTCTGGCAAAATTTCTCTCTTGTAGTTTGAGGGACACAATTTTCTTGGAAGGCAGCAAAGGATGCAAAATATGGTTGAACAACCAGCTGCTGAATCTACACCTTTAGTCTGATTGTGAATGCCACTAAGATGTTTCTGCTGAGGCCCACCTTTGCTTGTGTGCTTTGGGGAACCTGCAAGATAATTTTTTCTCTTCCATCTGCTCATTATCCTCATTCTCCTTCCATATTTCCTGGGTAGGGTAACTAGGAAGCCATGACCAGGACATTTTCCATATCTCTAACAGGACAGTAAAGGCCTGCCCATAATGATGTAGGTGCAAATTAAGCATTCTGCCTGAATGCTAGAAATGTTTCCAACAAAGCAGGGTAACAAGGAACATGGTTGAAAGCAAGCTACAATAGAAATGTATTTCAAATGTATATATCTCAGATGTTGCTTGCTTTTTCCTAGGGCACTCCCTTATACTGAGTAAGAACTATGGATGATTTGTTTGCCAAGGTAAGTTATATCCTCACTTACTGACAATTCACCTTGGAGATACTGAAGACTAAATCTCGCTGCATGAGACTACCAAATACTTCTGCTTATCAGGGAGAAAAAGGCATGCAAATTGCAATATGAATAAACATAGTTTCACTGACAGTACAGTATGCTGTGGGAAGACGAATTTTTGCAGAACTCCCATTTGGGGGCAGAATCCGAGCAGTTAGCAGAGGTCAACTGGTCGTCAGGCTGGAATCAGTCCAGTGGAGACTGCACACGCCTTGAGACTGTGTTGCCGGAGCTCCGAAAAGCAGAATGGTGGAAAGCAGCCAGATCGTCTACCACTGAGAATCTGGGTGAGTGGAAAATCCTGTCTGCAGATCAGACTGCATGTCAGCCCCAGGAGTCCCTGCCAAGCCCTCCATGAGTGCCGATGTTTCGGTTCATTACTAAGACGTTTTAGATAAATAATGCTTGCAATTTGTTTAATCTGTCTCATTTATCGGAACCATGACACAGGTTTAGAACAAAACAACATACGCTAATGGTAGAAGACTAAATCTTTCAGTCATAATAATTAATAAATTATTAACTAATGAGCTTTCTCAAATACACATATTATTACTCCCATGTCTTTGGAAGTTACATATAAATATGACCTAGGTCAGGGGTAGGCAACCTTGGCTCTTTTATAACTCGTGGACTTCAACTCCCAAAATTCCTGAGCCAGCTACGCAGAGGGAAAAGGGAGAGGTTTCCAAGCTGAGCCATGCTGGCTCAGGAATTCTGGAAATTGAAGTCCACGAGTCATAAAAGAGCCAAGGTTGCCTACCCCTGACCTAGGTTCTCATCCTCATATAACCATGTTGGGTTAGTCATTATCTTGCAGCTCAACCTGCCTGACAGAGTGAGCAGGATAAAATTTGGGGAGACCCTCATCCTTACTCTGCTGAGCTCTCAGAAAAGGGGGGGATATAAATGCACTAAAGAAATAGGCAGTTTTATCATCTTTGAATCTTTTATTTCAACAGTGATAACTTGGGTGGGTTTGGAGCAAGGATTAACAAGTCAGCTGACTGACTGCACATTACAATCTTAATCTAATGCAATATTTCTCAACCTCAACTTCTTTAAGATGCGTAGATTACAATTCCATACTGGCTGGGGAATTCTGGGAGTTGAAACCCACACATAGTTACCAAGCTTGAAAAACATGGATCTGAAGTATCCTTGACTGGAGACCTTCTATGCCTAAGAGATTAATGAAATCTTCTCCTTCTCATTACAGATAAGTAAAGTACAGTGTTCTTAGATTTGCTGAAAATTTGGATGGGCAAAGGAGAAGTAAATGGGCAGAAGTTGGGCATATTGAAAATAAAAGGCTCTTTTCTTAAATCCTTTAACTAAATAGTTGTACCAAACTCCTGGTGTAGGATAATACATATTGTGTGTCTCCATTTCAGTGACTGATAGAAACCGGGCTACAGAAATTGTCCAAAGACCTTTTCATCCCCCCCCCCCAGGTTTTTAAATTATCAGCACAACACTCTTCTGCCACTTGCCATTTGTACCTTTATTTAGCTATTTTGTAACTACAGCGCCTTAATGTTCTTACTTTAATGAGGTTCTTTTTTGTTGGAGAATTATTTCTTTACTGCAAACTGCATTTTTTAAAGGATAGGGATCAATCAAAATGTAGAACAATCCCTCTAGAATGATGAGAAGGACGTTGTGGCACCGTTGCTTGAAATAGTGATGGTGGTTTTAAGAAGTTCTTCCTTTACAAAAGAGGAGCAAGAGAAGAGAACAGAATTGGAAAAATAAAGCAATTTGCATCTCTTTTTTTTTAATCCGCTAGTAGCACCTTCCTTGGGGAAAATAATGAGAGCTTTAAAAATATTAGTTCTCTAAGCATTTCTGAGCTTCTATGAGGCTGGGAGGGAAGTAATGAAAACAGCTAGACAATTGAAACAAAACAAAACCAAATTTTGTAACAACAGGGGAAAAAAATCAGCCAAATATAAAGAGAGTTTACTTTTGCTTCTTGGCAAATTGGGGGCAAGAGAACCTTTTCTAAAATAATGTACTAAGCTTTGAGGGCAACAAACTACATCTTCTCGAGTAGTTTACATATCATTTTTTTTGAACCTGGTTCTGCTCCAAAGAGGCATTTACTCCATGGACATTATTTATTTATTTTATTTTTATTCCATTTATATCCCGCCCTTCTCCGAAGACTCAGGGCGGCTTACAAGCTTAGCAGTAGCCTTCATTCTATGTATATGCCTGCTTATTAGGGCTTTCACACACACACACATTATTACAAAGTCAGCTTAATTGCCCCCAACAATCTGGATCCTCAATTAAGCTGACTTTGTAATAATCTTCACATCTGCAGAAAATCTCACCGTTGGCTTGTTCAGGTCCTCCCTTTCTTTCTAGCATTTCTTCAGTTGGAGACTTCCCAATCTTAGCTGGGCTTCCCTTGATCCTGTTCTTGTAAATATTCATTTCCATGGGAGCAAAAAAGAATGGGAGCAAAAACCTCAATTGGTGGCATAATAGCTAGTGGGGAAAAAATAAGATTAAGCCGTTGCTTGAGGTGGGGGGAACCACGAACACCAGCCGTCTCACCAGGTTAAGACAGAGCTTTGTATGAAAACTTCTGGCAGTGCTTCATTCAGTGTTTATTATATATTATAGATTTGTGGAACCACCTTTCCCTTAGAGCATGTGCCTGTCCTATCAGATCTGATAGGATGAGCAAGCTCCAGGTCCCGTCCCTGAAATCTTGCCATTAGCGGGACCCTGGAAGCTTGCCTTTTCTGTGGAGACCCCTGACTTATGGAAACCCACTTTCTGTGACCCAGCAGGTTCCATAGCCTGTGAGAACCTGACTTTTCACTGGGATAGAGTGCGGATGTCTGGAATTGGTTAAGGAGAATCCCAAGGCGATTATTTAGGTGCTAGGTTTTGTCTTGGTTTTATTATTTTACAGTTTATAGGTTTATATAGTTCTGAGTTGTTTTTGTTGTGATGGAAGAAGGAGGAGGAGGAGGGAGAGGAGGAGGAGGAGGAGGAGGAGAGGAGGGGAAGGAAGGAAGGAATTGATTACAAGAAGGCATCAGACTTCCTGCCACATGGCTGGATAATCAGGTGCCTAAAAATAATGGGAGCCACTAGAAACATTGTGCAAATAACAATGGCACAATGGTGGACATAGTTGCTGGTGAACGTAATAGACCAGGAGAGGTTAATATCAAGAGAAGAATCTTTCAAGGAGACTCACTATCACTACTGCTGTTATTGCATTGATTCCTCTATCAACAATACTGAACAAGTCAGACCGTGGCTATCAAACATCAAAAATATCTGCCAGACTATTCCCACTTCCTTTACAATAAATGATCTAAAGTTGTATGGGAAAACATCATCCTGAAATAGAATTGCTGCTCAACACTTCCCAAATATACAGTCAAGATATTGCAACTGAATTTGAACGATCAAATGTGCTGCATTGCTTTCAATGGGAGAAAAACCTGAAGGAATCAAGATGCTGTATGGAAATAATAATTAAGAGTTTGGAGGAAGAAGATCACTAGAAATACCTGGGCATCCTTCAGGCTGATAACATCAAGCACAAGGAAACCAAGACAAAAGTTAGGAGTGAATGTTTGTAAATCACCTAGAGTCACCTCTAGACGAGATGGGTGGCACACAAATCAAACCAAGTGAAATCAATAAATACATCAGAAGTTTGAACATCTTAAAGTCTAAATTCAGTGATGGAAATATCAAGAAGGCAATTAACACATGAGCAATTCCAGTCATCAGACATACAGAGAGAATAGTGGACTGGACTCAAGTTGAACTAGAAGCCCTGGATAAGAAGACTAGAGAAATAATGACTCTCCATCCATGCATCAGTGTTGATGGACTCTATTTACCAAGGTGGATTGTGAGTAAGGAATGTTGCAAGTATACTAAACAGATGATGAAGAAGAAAAAGGGCATTGGAAGAATATCTGAAGGACAGCGAAGAAGATGCACTGATGCTAGTACACCATGAAAGCTTACTGAATACCAAAAAACCAAACTGGCCTATAATCAAGATGGAAAAGAGACATGGCAAGGCAAAGTATTGCAGTATACTAAACACTGGCAGTCAAAGCAGATAACAACAAGACCTGGCAATAGCTAAGAGCCGAAAAGTTGAAGAAAGAGCCAGAGGGGCTAATTCTGGTTATACAAAGCCAGAATCGAAAATATACAGACAACAAATGACCCTTCTGCAAACAAACAGAAGAAACAGCTGCTGCAAGAAGACTGCACAGACTGACTACTAACAACAGCATGACAAAGTAGCAACAATGAAGATCTGCAGGAAATATCAGTTGCCTGCAAGAAAGAACTGGTGGGAGCACAAAACACACAAACTAATAGAAAAAGAAGAAGTTAAAGTGTGTTCTGGCACTTTAGAATTCAAACAGAAAGGCACCTTCCACATAACAATCCAGAGTCAGACATAGCAACAACCATCGATAAGAAAGACAAAAAAGTCTTCCCCAAAAGACGCATCCAGTCTACTCCGTGTTTTCAGTCTATGTCCAAGCCTTGCTCAAAGTCCTTTCATTAAATGTTTAAAATGAAGCTCAGATGATTTGGAGGACTTCCTTATAATAGAAAGATGTCTGCCTGTAGGTGCATTGATGTGAAAAGTATTTTATCTGAATACACACACACAGGAAAACATGCAGTGCTGGTGAAAAGCTCCACACCTTACGTTAACATCCTCAGTGCTTGAAAAGAAGTCACGTAAACCTGATACAATAATTTCCCCCTTCCCCCTGTTCCTGAAACTCCATTTACAACAGAAGAGAATTCAAGGCACAGAGAAAAAAACAACAGAGTTTATTTTGTGCTTTATATCAGGGGTGTCAAACTCAATTTCATTGAGGGCCGCATCAGCATGGCGGTTGCCCTCAGGGGGGCGGGTGGGTTGGCCTGGGTGGGCGTGGCCTACTGGGTAGGTGTGGCTAGAGTGTGTATGGCCTACTGGGTGGGCGTGGCCAGCTCTACATCGTTCGCATCAAGGGTGCCTATGGGGGCCTGGGCAGGAGTGGGACAGATCTGAGGGTCTCTGGCAGGAGGAGAGTCTCTGGGCCAGGGCCAAGGCAGTGGGGGCCGTTCCCTCACTGTTTCCAGGGTGGCTTCGCGGGCCGCATGAAACCACTTCGCGGGCCGGATCTGGCCCCCGGGCCTTGTGTTTGACATGTCTGCTTTATATGATCAACAGTGGGAACAGTTCCATAACCAGTTGGAAAGAGTCTCACAAGTGCCAATTGCTGATCTTCTCCTTCAGAATAGGAGCACCATATGAGAACAGTAATGTCCTTTAAGTCAGAGGTCCCCAACCTTTTTGCCACCACAGACCGGTGGCGGGGGGGGGGGGAAAGAGGGGATGGTTTCACGCAATCTAATGCTGCTGATGCGCTAATAAAGCTTCATGCGCTCCCCTGCCACTTGTGCAACCCGGTTCCAATGGGCCTGGAGTGGTATTGGTCCATATCCTGGAGGTTGGGGACCCCTGCTTTAAGTAACTCATAATTTAACTCTCTTGGAAAACAGAATGAAAAGCTTTGGATCTTAGCAATAGCAATAGCACTTATAAACCCCTTCACAGTGCTTTAAAGCCCTCTCAAAGCGGTTTACAGAGTCAGCATATTGCCCCCAACAATCTGGGTCCTCATTTTACTGACCTCAGAAGGATGGAAGGCTGAGTTAACCATGACCTGATAAGACTCAAACTGCCAAACTGCTGACAGCCGGGAGTCAGCAGAACTAGCTTGCAGTACTGCACTCTAACCACTGCGCCACCACAGCTCTTGAATCTTATTATTTCTTTAGTAGTGAATTTGTTCCATGTTTATAATTTAATTTGGAATGTGGACAATGAGGTGTTGCTGAAACTGTGATGCATTATTTTTGCCAATCATTTCCATCACTATCCAAAAGCGTAAATACTTTTGGCAATTGGACAATGAGAAAAATACAAAGATGAAAGAGAGGGAGGGTGATGCAGGTGGTCTATCCATTGGAACGTGAAACATTCTAGCACGTATGCGTGCATGTGGGATGTGAGCATTCTAAGCCAAAGTGGGAATCTGATCTGAGCAATGATTAAGAAAGGAGATTTATTTATAAGAAATCCATGATAGAGGTAGGCAAAACCTAGCAGCAAGCTAGTCCCAGAAGGATAGTCCAAGAACTAGTGTTCAAACTGCAGAAGGAAGCGACCTAACGTTAGCAATTCCTATTTTCTGCTCTTTTTCTATTTTCTAATTTTTCTATTAGAGAAATTGCTGGTAGAATGATAGACAAAGAAGGAAGTTAAATCTTTAACTCCCTCCCTATTCAATACTGCCCCCTTGTGGTCCTAAGCTGCTCAAGAGTCAATGCCCCTGCAACACTATATCTTCTCCAGGAGGCACAATTTTCAATCAAACATCATGCGGTGAAGGCAAAAGAAACCCAATGTAAGGTATGCATGCAATGGCCCCAAATTACTCAGGAAAACCAAATCTTTTCCTAGGCCAGATGAATTCTTTAAGAAATATTTTATCCCTCACCCCTTGAAAGCACAAATTATTCAGGCAGTGTCACTTCTGTAACTGTCACTTTGCATGTCACTTGTCTATGAAGATTTTCAGGCTTGAAAATATGGAACCCTGGAAGCTATCATGGCTTTTTAGAAGCTATCATGAGGACTACACTCAGAAAAAGCCCTCCTGCTGATCTTTAGGGTAAGAATATGATTCGGTGGTAGAGTAAGACCTGAACTCAGCATAGTTCATTGTGCAATGAACTTTATAAGACTGATAGAACAGCATAGTAACATTGTTAATTACTATATTGCTCTGTTAGTTTCATAAAGAGTCCCACCGTAGCAAAACTGGTACATCAGATTACCTTGGTACATCTAGAAATGATGTACGCTCAATTGTCCTTAATATCTTTGTACCAGACAGATAAAACTTGTGACTAGCTGCTTGGACACCAATAGCAATATGGCTTGACTTTCTGAAGAGCCACAGGGGAAGCAAAAACATGTGAAGACACAGCTCAGTTCTTCTCAATTGTTCTGCCTCCTTAGGAATTTGGTAATGTCTTAGAATCCTTGGGAAAAGTTTATTTGAAATATTTATATATTTATATTTATTTGATTGATATACTGCCCTTCTCCCGAAGGACTCAGGGCGGTGTACAGGGCAATAAATATCAAAAATACAAGGTACAAAAGTTAAAAGAAAATTAAATAATTATGCCCATACTCTGGGAGCTATGATTCTTTGCATATTTTCCCATACTAAAGATATCAAAGGAGAGGTATGCCAGGTATGTTTCAAGGATGAGAAATTAACGGAATCTACAAATCTTCTAGCTTCCTTCCTCAAGGTAAAGGTAAAGGTAAACGTTCCCCCGCACATGCGTGCTAGTTGTTTCAGACTCTAGGAGCCGGTGCTCATCTCCGTTTCAAAGCCGAAGAGCCAGCGCTTGTCGGAGGACTTCTCCGTGGTCATGTGGCCGGCATGACTAGGCGCCAAAGGCACACAGAACGCTGTTACCTTCCCACCGTAGTGGTCCCTATTTTTCTACTTGCATTTTTACGTTCTTTCGAACTGCTAGGTTGGCAGAAGCTGGGACGAGTAATAGGCGCTCACTCTGTTACGTGGTACTCGGGATTCGACCCGCCAAACTGCCGACCTTCTGATTGACAAGCTCAGCGTCCTAACCCACTGAGCCACCGCGTCCCTTTCCTTCCTCAAGAGCTATGGCTAATAGGATTGGCTGTGTAGCAAGTTGTGGAAGATCATAGATTTCTCAGCCTGGTTGTATCAGGAACAGGATGGTGTACCTGTGGAAGATAGCCAAGAAAATTTGCAGCTGCTTTTTAAAGAATCGCAGACATGCCCTTCATTCATGCTCTGGCATGTTCCCAATCCCTTTTGGGGAATGAAATTTCAAATACTTCACAGTCTAATCAGCACTGAAGTGATTGCCTAAAGACCCCTAATCCCAAGGCTAAGAAGTCTGAGAAAGAGAAGAATACAAGACTCACCTAATTGGTGGAACAATATGAAGGAAATAAACCAACTATAAGACTGAGAAGATGGTTTGATTGACAGAAGGTAGGTGTGAACTTGAGAAGTTCCACGTTTTAGCTGAGTAGCCTGGGGCAAGTGGTAGCTTTTGTTCTGATGGTCTGCACAATGGAAATAATAACTTGTGGTTGTTTGAAGACAGCATGACCACAGAGGTTCAGTCAGGAGCTGTGGTGGTGCAGTGGTTAGAATGCAATATTGCAGGCTGACTCTTCCCACTGCCAGGAATTCGTTCCAGACCAGTTCAAGGTTGACTCAGCCTCCCATCCTTCTGAGGTCAATAAAATGAGGACCCAGACTGTTCGGGGCAATATGCTGACTCTGTAAACTGCTTAGAGAGGGCTTAAAGCACTGTGAAGCAGTGCTATTGGAATGGGACAACTTACCACAGCCAACTCGCCATGGCCAACTCTCCATGGTCAACTTGCTACAGGACAACCTGCTGCAGGACAATTCAACAATTCAATTTAACTATTTTAAATAGTTAAAAAATATTTTAATTTTTGTCATTCGCATTTCATTTTGTCCCTCCTTTGGCATCCTTTCTTTAATGATTCTATTCTACTATTTCTTCGATATTAGTGCAACTCTTGTCCCACAGTGAGTTGTCTGGTGGCAACTTGGCCCTGGTGAATTGTCCCATGGTGAGTTGGCTGCAGCGAGGTGGCCATAATGAGTTGGCTGTGGCAAGTTGTTGTAAGGCCTATTGCTATTGCTATCAATGTTTGAGCCCCATTCAATTTAGTGCTGGATAGAGAAAAGATTAGGGACGCGGTGGCTCAGTGGGTTAGGACGCTGAGCTTGTCGATCAGAAGGTAGGCAGTTTGGCGGGTCGAATCCCGAGTGCCGCGTAACAGAGTGAGCGCCTGTTACTCGTCCCAGCTTCTGCCAACCTAGCAGTTCGAAAGCACGTAAAAATGCAAGTAGAAAAATAGGGACCATTACGGTGGGAAGGTAACAGCATTCCGTGCGCCTTTGGTGTCTAGTCATGCCGGCCACATGACCACGGAGACGTCCTTGGACAAGCGCTGGCTCTTCGGCTTTGAAATGGAGATGAGCACCAGCCCCTAGAGTTGGAAACGACTAGCATGCATGTGCGGGGGAAACTTTACCTTTACCTTTTAGAGAAAAGATTAGATTTTTCTTCTAGAACTCTATCACAGGAAAGCTAAGGCAAAAGATTATGGAGGAGGGTACTATATTTGATAAGCAATAGAACAAGCTGGCAGCATTTTTAATTATCATCACTGAAGAAGAAAAAAAAAATTTTAAAGAAAAAATTGCACTAAAAGATCAAGTAAATTTAAATAGCGCAGCCATGGAATTGAAAACAACCTTCTCTTTTGTTCAGAATATTTATATTTTTAGAAACTACTTTGAGCTTTTTGATCAAGCAGTGTGACACATTAATAAATCAAACCAATAAGCCCTACAGCATTTCAGATTAGTGATAAATGTCTCAGTAAGCAGATGGTTTCTTTATTTTCTTTAAAAAGCTGCACTTTTAAAACATGTTCTGTATAATACAATAGTTCCCAATCTGTCTCTCTCTCCAGAAAAACTCTGAAGTATAAATAAACCCTCTCACACAAGGCACAATGACCTAGCTCCAATTATTCTTCCTTAGACACCTGTGAAGAAGGCTCCAAAGCTGGGCAAAATGAAAAGAAAGAAGAGGAGGCCTGACTTAGTTACAGTGGCAATGGGTCCACTGTTGGGCAACGTGGGCTGGGACAGATGGACTTGGCCAAGAACCTAACTCAGTGGCTGCTAAGAGGCAACACCACCGTGACGGTACATAAACAATCAATAGATAAATCCAGCCGTCCCAAATCATGGGCTGAGTTGTAAACCAAACCCACAGAATGAATTAAAGAGCGGACATTGAAATTTATCACGGGGCAGTTGATGCAGTTACAGAAATAAGTGGATCACCCATTAGCAGTCCCCTTTTGCATTCAGCAGCCTGTGTTGCTTATGCCGGTCCTGAGGCTGGATGAGGAAGTCTGCATGGCAGAGAGGATGACAAGGTTGATGGCAGTACTGATCGCCCACCTGGACCGAATGAAGGTCTTTTTCATGTAAACAGGGGTGGCTTGAATTCAAAATTCCTGCCTCTGTGCACAACAACTATATATTTCTGTCAAAAACCGAATGACAGCCTGTTGACAATTAAGTCTCCAAGTCAAACTTGACTCCTACTGACTTCATAGACATGTCCATATAGTTTTCTGGACAACATTGCAAAGTGGTTTGCTCTCACTTAACTTCCGGGATGAACTTTTAAAATTTTTCCACTCTAACTTATAAATAAGGATATTCTTACGGTTTCCCACCCTAGTACCAACCACATTAGATTCTTCTTAGCTAATCAAGATCAGCTGAAGTCAGTTACGTGCTGCCACCTAGTTTGGCACAGTCAGGAATTTATAATGAAGCACAATTAGAAGAATATGCGGTTAGCCTGCCCATTTCCCTGATTTTTCTGCCCAAAATGTTGCTTTAGAAAATGATTGTCTAGCTACATAATTTGAATTGTGAAAAGAAGGGACTACCAACAGCCTCTAAGATTCATCAAATAAAGGAATGGAATGGAATGGAAGGGAAGGGAAGGGAATGGAAGAGGAGAGGAGAGAAGAGAAGAGAAGAGAAGAGAAGAGAAGAGAAGAGAAGAGAAGAGAAGAGAAGAGAAGAGAAGAGAAGAGAAGAGAAGAGAAGAGAAGAGAAGAGGTTTTTATTGGCCAACTGTGATTAGACACACAAGCAATTTGTCTCTGGTGCATAAGCTCTCAGTGCATGTTCAAACAACAAAGTGATAAGTCACAGATCATAAATTATAGTTACAATCATAAATCATAAGATTATATCATATTGAATCATACTGAAGAAAAGCTTGAGTTATTTAATCAGTCATGAGCCTTAACAAAAGGCTGAAATGATCACATCCATAGATCTGGATACCACACTGGAGATGGGAAAAGACAGACCCTATACTTAGGAACAATGGCTTAATCAGAAGCCACTATATTCTTTTTTAAAATCCACATGTCAAAATACCACATGGGTGCTGTGGAGAAATAATTTCCCAAATCAAATGATACTGAAAGAGAAAATGAAACAAGAGAAAAACAAAACCTTCTAGGCTTGAAGCCCATATTGATAATGAATGGAGGCTGAATAGTAGCACCAGAGATACAAAATATAATGCAGCAATTTAATGTTGTTGTAGGCTTAAATGTAGAGCAGCTGAGCCTCTACAAAGCAAGAAAAGAAGGGAAGCTGGATGTAATTAATACTCTGTTAATGTTTCTTCTAAAAGTGCTCACGCATTTGGTGTACTGTAGCATTTTACAGAATAGAGCAGGTGTATTCATTGGTGACTAAGAGTTGAGACACATTGTGGCAGCCCAGTAGGATGGACAGAGGCAAAAGCGGGCCTAATTTGGCACCCTACACAAACAGCTGGAGTCACGAGTGCTGGCAGTCAGGCAGAAGAGTCCACTGGTTTACAAGTGCAACTGATCAAGATATAAGCTACAGTAGAAGTCAAAGATTTACAACAGTGCTTCTCAAACCTGGCAGCTTCAAGATGTATGAACTTGTCCACACATCTTAAAGTGGCCAAGTTCAAGGAATACTGATTTAGAGGTATATGCGTCACATTTCATAAATGGGAAAGATCAATCAATGAAATGGCAATTAAACAATAATTGTGCAACCCTTGGACATAAGCTATTATACTTTCCTATCATCACTTAAGGACTTCAATCTTCTTCTCTCTGTACATTGGGCGTGACAAAGAAGGTTAGCACGGAATACCTCCGTATCGTATTAAAATAAAGACTGAAGGTCCACTTCCAGTGGCAAGAAATTACAAAAAAGAATATCTCACGTACTCTCCACCACCCATTTTATCCAACTTTTTTGCTCTCATCTTTACTCGCCTCCATCTTCACTATCGCTACCCACCAAGAAAACTGACAGTGAAACAGCTGAGACATTTCAGGATGAAGTCTGGGTTCTGAAAATCTGAGAAGGATAATACTGATCACTGAACAATTGTGCACTTCTGCCTCCCTTTGTGCTTGGAGTTCAGCAATAGATTACCTCTGGGCATGTAGTTAATTGAGAAACTGATTAATGAGCCGAAATATTGAGCCAAATGCTTCCATCAACAAAAACAGAAGCTTGCTTTTCTCCTCTCTCTCAGTCGATTAGAAAACAAAACAAAACAAAAATTATCATCTGAGTAGTGCTTATTTTCACTTTTCAATATTATTTGCCATTTAAGAAAGTGGTTGAAGAGACCTTTCTCAACTGTGCCTTTGTTTAAAGTCCTTCTGTCTCCATTTCCTACTAGCATAAATGTCTTCAGTAGTGTTGGCAAGTCAATGAAATATCTAATTAGTTTTAACATGGAGGCTTGGGGAAGAAAGCTCAGAAAAGGAACAATTTTAAAAGAAAGTGGGCTTTCCTTAATTCAATAGGAAGTTCTAATCATATGTAAATCACAATTATTATTATTTTCTTTCATCATCTATTGAAAAATGCAAAGGTTGCATTGAGTTACTTACAGTCATAATAGACAACCCTTCACCCCACTCTGTGGTGGCTATTGCTAGAGAGATGTACGGTGTACAAAAAAGCAGAGGAAAGAAACATCACTGGATATTTTTTTTTAAAAAAATTGTAATAACTGAATTTTGATTTTGCTTCCTTCCCTGGAGAAGTCTTTGAAATTGCAGCTGTCCCAGCAGAAATGGGATAGTTGCAGGATAAAAATAGCTACTGTTTTAAATAATGAATGTTTCTCCTATAGTTAAATAGCAGCTATTTATATATATAGTATCAGTCCTTGAATATGGTGCAAAGCGTTTTCCAAAAGGCCATTCATGGATTCTTATCAATCAGTTGCTGCCTGGAACTTCCTGTCCTGTCTCTGCTATTTATGTCTCCTAGAGAGCCTATCTAGTTACATAGTTTTGAGTCTCCTGGAAGGATGACTTCCTTGACAAATTCCACACATTTACCAGTTAGATTTTAACACTGTAAAACTGAGATGGTGCAAGTTCAGGGTAGATGGGGAGTTTTTAGATACTTGGATCATAATCCCCCGAGCCCGAGCCCAGGAAATGATTCTATGATACTAGGGCAGAAACGTTAAATATATCAACAATTGCTCAGTTTCAGGGCTATGAGGTATTATTTTTTTAAAAAACCTGTTAAAATATAGCAGGAAGAAAAGGTAATGGGTTTGAATGGCTCGATCAGGGGTAGGCAGCCTTAGCTCTTTTATGACTCATGGACTTCAACTCCCAGAATTCCTGAGCCAGTATAGAAGAAGTCCATCAGTCATAAAAGAGCCAAGGTTGCCTACCCCTGGGCTAGATGCATAAGGAGGTGACGATCTACCCACTTTGACCCAAAGCAATTCATTCTTTTCTATGGCTTTGTTCTAGTGTGCAATAAGAATCTGATTTAGTTATGCCAAGTTTCTGAAAGCCACGAGCTAAGTTCAGGCTTAGGAGCCAAGCTAAGCCAAGTTGAGTTGTATAGGAATTCCTGCTGCCATTTTGCAGACAAATGGGGCCATATCCTCTGGCCTTTCTCCCTTCCGAGACTCTCAAATCTACTTGGTATTACCAAAATACATAATACCTCCATAATTTATTCATTTACTTGATTTTTTGAGCCACTTGATTCTAAAAAGACTTTGGATAGCTTACAATGTATTTTAAGACATAATTTTAAAACACAGTTAAAAACATAAGCACCCCGACAAAACAACAACATTAAAGACTTGACAGGGGTTCCAGTACACTTTAAACCCAAGTTCTGGGATCAGTCTTAATGATCTCGTGAAATAGGTTGGTACTATTAAAATAAGTAGGGGTGACTTGTTGCAAGTTCATTTCTGAAGTCAGCATTCTGAGACTCCCTGATCCGTAATCCAAATTGTAATAATTATTTGAACTCCATGCACTCATTTGAACATATGTCCTATTAAAACAGATGGGATTTACAGTATGTTGAAGGAAACATGGTAGAGTAACATTGTAAGTCAGGGATGGGGGCATGTGGGTTTCCAGATGTTTGCTAAATCTAAATTCTAGTTGTCTTACCCAATATTCCTAATGATGAGGAATGCTGGAAATTGTAGTTCATCAAGATCTGGAGAACTTCATATTTCTTCACTACTGCAAGTCATTCTGCTATCCTAGCTTTCTAAAGGTTTATTTAAATGATGCTTTTATTCAAGTATTTTTTTTCTTCCTGAGGGCAGTCAGCTGCAAAGGACTCCAGTTTTATTTTTACAGCAGCCTTGTGGTGTGACTCGGGGTAAGATGGAGTACCCCCAAATCACCTAAGTGAGAATATGCATCTATTGTCTTACACTAGCAGACAGTGTCCATCTCTCTAGCTCTGTCTGGGCTTGTAAGCTAAGCTGGATAAGACCTGCTTAGAAGTTGGATGGAAGTTTTCCTCGTTTTAGGCATGATGAGCCCCCCAAATAAAGAAGTGAAGAGGAAAAGAAGGAGTAATTGTATAAAAGGTTACACTCTTTTCATAATTGTACAAGAGGCGAAGTGGTGGGATTCAAATAAGTGAACAACCGGTTCTCTGGGTGGATGCTGCTTCCGGAAGTCTGTTCTGGGCCTGGGCAACAAAAAATTAGCTACCGGTTCTGCTGAACTGGTGCGAACCAGCTGAATCCCACCACTGAAGAGGCCACACTGCTATCACATGGTTAAAACAGGAGCATGCTACCCAGATAGTCTTCAATGTATGACCACAATTGAGCCCAAACTTTCTGTTGTTAAGTGAGACATTTTTAAAGTGAGTTTTCACCCATTTTACAACCTTTCTTGCCACAGCTGTTAAGCAAATCACTGTAGCTGATAAGTTAGTAACCCGTATTTTAAGTGAATCTGGCTTCCCCATTGACTTTGCTTGTCAGAAAGTCACGAAACCTTCTGTGACCTTGGGACACAGCAAGGGTCATAAATGTGAACCAGTGACCAACCACACGATCATGGGGATGCTGCAAAGGTCATAACTGTGAATTATGGTCATAAGTCACATTTTTCAGTGCCGTTGTAATTTTGAATGGTTATTAAATGAACTGTTATAAGTTGAGGACTACCTGTAACAACATTTGTGTATATAGTTTTCAGAATAAAATCTATCCCTTGAAAACTGTTTCTTCCTTTCCAAAATATTATTTTTTCCCCACTCCTGAATTCAAAAATCCCAATGACATTTGACATATTATTTATATCCAGCTTGAACTTCTGCCCTGCTGTCCTTTTTCATTGAATTAATTAGGAGTATATTGTACATTTGAAAATATATGACTGAACCAGTATCATAAACTTGTTCTTAGTCAACTCTGGGAAATGAAGTAGTTTTAATTTTGTCTCTACATGATCCTTAAATTAGAGATTTAATGAAAATTGATACCTCATTAATTCCTTACCAGAATGAGGTCTTGCATTGCAAATAGATTCTAGTCCTGGTGAGACTTGGAAAAAAATTAAGCCTCAGAAGCTGGCAAGGAAAACAACAATAATTAATTGAGGCAAGATTCTTAATATGGAAAAGAGGGTAGACAATTAGGAAGAAAATCTTTTGAGAGAATATAAAACTGTAAGTAGGAAGGAAAAGAAGAAATATAAGTAGAACAGAGAGCTGTGGTCTGAAAAAAGAAAGAGAAAGGAAACTGTATTTATTTTTTAAGAAACACACAGGGAAAGATTTGCTTATCTTGGAGAACAAGCAAAACTCTGTTGAGGGGACCCAAAGGTGCTTCTTCCAGAGGCAATTGGACTTCCTTTGTTTTTCCTTGAAGACATTTTGCTTCTCATCCAACAAGCTTCTTCAGTTCTGAACTTGAATAAGAAGCGAAAAGTCTTCAAGGAAAAACAAAGGAAGTCCAGTTGCCTCTTGAAAAAGCACCTTTGGGACAATAATGGCCTGGATGACTGAGAATCTCCACAGACATCTACTGAGGAGAATTTGAGTAATTCACATAAGATTAGGGTTGATTACAAAAAAATACCCTTTTTTGAGAAAGCTTATAAATAATTTATGCATAAATACTAATGTATTATCATAAATAACTCAGTCTGATTACAGTGATCTAGCAAGGAAAAATAAATTAGTCTATACAACCACAGTCTTGACAAATTCTCTGTGGTGGTTGTCTCAGTCAAACCTGACATTTGCAACCATTTTGTGTACATCATGCAAGTAATTTGACTCAAAGAGATTTTACTGGACTTGACGAAAAGGTAAATTTCCAAGGAGTTTGAGCCCTCAGTTGGAACAAAGGAAACTGTCCATGGACTTCAGGAGAACCTCCTAAAAAGTTCATACTGAATCTGGGGCCATGTGTAACCTAATCAAGGCAACATTGTATTGGATATGATTCAGCCTTTTGTTGATTTGTTAATCAATACTTGTTCAATTGTACAGCCTCATCATGTTATTATTACCTAGCTCCTACCATCCTTTCCAGGATACTAAATGCCAACTATTAAACTACTATTGATTATACTTTCTTGGCACAGCAGGTAGTAGCATGTCATCAACCCTGATGATCTTAAAGAAGTTAATTAAGGTTGGTTAATATTTGGCTTGGAGACCATCACAAAATCCCACAAGTGTATGCTAGTAAGAAAAGACCTCCAAAATAAAACAAAAATTACTAAACTACTTCTGTTGTGTTGCTAAGAAGGCTACATGACCTTATATTTTCTTGGGGATTTTACAGAGAACGCTGCAATACTGGGGAAAAGATACATTCTTCCCCATTCACATGACCACATCCACAGGCACTTAGATTGTGATCTGGCTTGGTCCCAATGCCAGGACAATACAGTTTCAACAAGTCCAGATATCTAGCTTTATGTACTCAATTCCCACTGCTGGGAATTCTTGCTTTGCTCCATTTCCAGCACCAGACTCAGTGATATGCTAACGTGGTTGGTAAATGTGCCCAAATGCAGATATTCTGGTATCATGACATGCCTCAAGGCATGGGAAGGCAATGGAAATTTGTCCATGGAGATTCTCAATCATCCAGATCATGGTTGTCCCAAAGGTGCTTTTTTTTAAAAAAAAAAAAGAGGCAGCTGGACTATATTTTTCCTTGAAGACATTTTGCTTCTCATCAAGCAGCTTCTTCTTCTGACCTGAAGAAGCTTCTTGGATGAGAAGCAAAATGTCTTCAAGGAAGAACAAAGAAAATCTAGTTGCCTCTTGAAAAAGTTCCTTTGGGGCAATGAAAATTTGTTCTTTATCTAGTTCCTTTACTGACAAAGGAACTAGATATTTTTGCCATGAGGACTGTGATGCTTTAGAGACATTACTGACCCCAAAGAGCAAGTACAGATGCTTCTTTAGGAGCCCTAAGCATGCAAATAATAGTGTCCTAATGTCTAAGTATATTTGAATGTGTGTGTGTGGGTGTATTCGTTTTGCTTATTAAATTTATAGCTTCTTTTCCTGCAGAAAGCTCAAGCCTGTATATATTGTGCTCTCTGCTTGCATTATCCTCCCAACATTGTAAACCATTGTGCGCTTGTAAAAAAAGGCTGGAATGATTTGAAACATAAATGGTATTCTAACAAACATTGGCATCCCTTTATTGAGGCATTAGTAGAGAACATTAGGAAGGACAATAATAATCCAGGTCTTAATTCAAACCAAAACACACAATTCAATGAAGTTGTTTGCAAATGATGACGAATTGGGGTTTTTTCCCCTTCAGAATTCCTAAAGCAATGACCCAATTATGATTTGAAATTTCAGGCTGTAAAAAGATTAGGAAATATTTTCCTATAAGTAAGATGGTATTCTAATCAAACCAGATATAGAGTAATAGAGATGCGCTCAAAAAACAATTGGGGTACCTGCACATTCAGGTGAATTTAGCTATTTAGAAATACTTTATTACTAAACGATTGTCCATAGGGTCGCGATGGGTCGGACACGACTTCGCAACTAACAACAACAAATGCCTCTCTTTCCCAACAGCTTGAATGTATTCAGTAAATATATAATCAATGGAAAGCATAATATTATTAAGACATATTTAAGCTAATATTCCTGTTATTCTCCTTTCCTTTAAAGGGTAGTCATCAATGTTATAGATATTTGCCTCTGAGTCAGTCTTGACTTCTGGTAATGTAATGGGCTGGTCTGTGAAGTTTCCTGAACAGTACTGCAAAAACTGCTTTGTCATTGTCCTTTTCCAGGATGCTGGTGTTTTTTCTTTTTAGTTATGGGCAGAGAGAGAATTATTCCCCCCCCCAAATCACCCATTCACCTTTTGTTCCTGAGCCTCCTTATTCCAATCTAGCACCTTAAACACTGGTTCTACCTCTTTCCTTTTTCAAGATCCTCTCTCTCCTCCTGCCCACCAGTCTTGCTTTGTACATTTAAAAAAAAACCCTCTCCACATTTGAGCACTTAAAAAGATATTTGTCATATGTTTAAGGTTTAGCTTAGCCTTGATAATGGATAAGAATTTTAACTGCCATGACAACATTTGACGCCATTATATATACATATACATATCATATACGTATACATGCACATACACACACATGTGCATGCATGCGCACGTGCACACACACACCCCTATCTAATAATAACATTTTACAGGAATTTGGTGTATTGGTTAAGGTGCTGGGCTAAAAACTATGGAGATGTGGGTTCTAGTCCTGCTATAGGCAACTCGGTGACTTAGGGCAGGGCTTTTCAACCAGTGGTACGGGTACCACCTGTGGTACATTGGCACCTGGCAGGTGGTACGCGACCATCCTAGAAAAGTGGTAGCGGGGGAGAGGAATGAGCTGAACCAGTGGCAGCACCGCACAAGCCTGAGCGAGAGACGGCTGGAGCTGCAGGTCTGTCAGGGCTCAGCGAAAGCGCTAGGATCAGCAGTTCTTCAGGGCTGTCAGGGCTGAGTGGGAGCACCAGGATTAGCGCCAGGCTCCAGCTGAGCTCGGTGTTGAGCCCAGAAGAAGCGCCGATCATCTGGAACTGTTGGAAGTCGAGGACTACCTTTACTTCATCACTTTTTTTCCTTTTTTGGGGCGGGGGGAGGTGTCAGCAAGTTTTTGACACCTTGCTAGGTGACTGGTGGTACTCGGATGTTGCCATATCCTAAAAGTGGTACAATAGGTGAAAAGGTTGAAAAGCCCTGACTTAGGGCCAGTCACTCTCTCTCTCAGCCCAACCCATCTCACAGGATTGTTGTTGTGGGGAAAAGAGGAGGAGGAAGGAGTATTAGGTAAGCTTACCCCCTTGAGATTACTTATAAAGTAATAAAGGTGGAATAAAATTCTCATAAATAAATAAACATTTTGGTTTGCATAATTACTAGAGCTTTTCAAGTGTGAACTGGGGAGAGTGTGGCTCGCACAATGCAGCACGTGTTGCAGTTGGGTCTCAGTTGTGTTATCCTTTACCAGGTGATAGGAGATCCTGGGAAAAGAGAGGGAGTAGAGGTTTTCATAACTTTTCCCTAAGAAAGAATGGTTGCTGCTAAGCTGGTGAAAAGAGGAGAAAGACGGAAACCACAGAGAAATTTTCTGGGAAGAAAAAGAAGAACAAGGAAATAGCAATAGCAGTTTAGACTTATATACTGTACTTATATACTTATATACCACCCCATAGCCCTTTAGAGCACTCTCTGAGTCAGCATCTTGCCCCCAACAATCTGGGTCCTCATTTTACTTCCCTCAGAAGGATGGAAGGTTGAGTCAACCTCAAGCCGGTCAGGATCGAACTCCAGGCAGTGGGCTGAGTTAGCTTGCAGTACTGCATTCTCACCACTGCACCACCAGGGCTCCGGAGATGGAGATGGAGGCAGATCTAGATTGATTCTAGGCCACGTTGGTGGTTGAAGATTTGTTGTTCTTTCCAAGAGAGTTCAAGGAAAGAGTTTTGAAATGATTGTGAGTGGGAAAGAGCCCAAAGACCACTGAAGGAAGCAAAGGACCGACGTGGGACAAATCTACCCAGTGGAGAGCCAGAAGAGGAAGAATCCTAGCCATCTTTATTTCAGAAGTAGTTATACCTACATGGCCTAGGCCCGGGATATTTGCAGGACTGTCTGCTGCCGGGAACGACTTCCCATCGCCCAGTGCGCTCACACAGAGAGGGCCTCCTCAGGGTGCCATCGACTAGACAATGTCAGCTGGCGACCCCCAGGGGGAGGCCCTTCTCTGTGGGAGCGCCAGCCCTGTGGAACCAACTCCCCCTTGAGCTCCGGAGGGCCCCGGATCTCCGGTCCTTTCGCCGCGGCCTTCAAACATTCTTTTCTCATCAGGCTGACCTGGACTGACGACAGGGATTTTTAATTTTTTTTTAATTTTTTTTATTAATTTTAATTTATTTTATTGGGGCTAAGTTAATTCTTTTTAACTTTTGTATCGCTGTATTTTGTTGTTGTTAGCCGCCCTGAGTCCTTTGGGAGATAGGGAGGCATATAAGTCCAAATAAATAAATAAATAAATAAATAAATAAATAAATAAATAAATAAATAAATAAATAAATAAATAAATAATACCATGCTCAGCAATGTTTTTCTCCCAAGCAAATTTACAACCTGAGTCCACCCATCTATAGCTTAGGTCAATTGAGTTCAAGAATAAAATAAGGACATGGCATGGGGTATGTTTCAAAGTAGAGGATGTTCTCAGATAGCTCCAGAGAAATTAACACTTGCCTCCCAAGGGATTTGATTGCTCTAAGCATTTAGTTACATGTTGGCCAAAAGAAAAAAATATCCGTTATGATAACTGAGATATCCAGATATGAGCTGACTGTGTGGATTTTGCCATTGCACACACCGTTTAGTTTCCAAATGCATTGGAAAAATATTTTTTGTAAAGTTTAAACTGAACAGGCAGTTAAACGGGCAGTTAAGGGCGAAAGCTAAGGCAGCAATGGCACTTGACCGAGAGTAGCATGCTTGCAAATGGGGAGAATCTGAAAGAAAATCGGGAAAGTCAAACATTTTGGTGGAGTAAAACTTATCCTTGTTTCTTCTTGGTTAGAATTAGATTGCAGTTGCCACTAACCGCTAGCAAATGTGATCATCATTTACTCCTCCTCATAATCACAATCATCAATATTATCATAATTGTCACCGCGGCTGCTCAGTAAAAGTTGTTCCTCCCACTAATGTCCTTTCCAGAAATATTCCTGCCATAAATATTAGAAAATATCATTCATGGTGAGCACATTTCAGTCACTAATCATATTAATGCTGTTCATGCTACTTTTTTTTCTGCCATTACTGCCACTAATGGATCTTCAGCTGCTGAAATCTTGCTTGGCTCCTTGGAAAATCTCAAAATGTGTTTTAGGCAGGCCCGGATTCAGTGGGATTAAAGATCTAGACGGAAGGAAGTGACAGCTGAGCTTGACAGTGCGTCTTGAAAATACACTGCTTCTCTGCAAGGAGAATGGCATTGAAAAAAGTGATTTATCACCGTTTTTTACAGTTATGACCTTTCCATCATCTCCAGGGTCACATGATCAAAATTCAGATGTTTGGCATCTGGTTCATATTTATGACCGTTGCTGTGTCCAGGGGTCATGTGATCGCCTTTTGTGACCTTCTGACAAGCAAAGTCAATGAGGAAGCCAGATTCACTTAATAACTGGGTTACTAACTAATCAACTGCAGTGATTCATTTAATAACTGTGGCAAGAAAGGTATTAACACGGGGCAAAACTCACTTAACAAATGTCTTGCTTATCAACAGAAATTTTGGTCGTAAGTCAAGGACTATCTGTAGTTATAGTGATGGGATGCCTAGAGAAGCTCAATTTCTTCGGGGCCTCTCTAGGATTTTATCTAAAGAAAACTGGATGAAAGTTGGATTAAACTCTTGGATTGAAAGTTGCTTAATTTCACAGTCACTGTTTCCCATAATATGGTTGATTGATGGGGGTTAGTTTAAACCTGGCTAAGGCTATTTAGGGCTTGACTTAATCTCCTCAGTATTTGTTGGGTCATTTGATCCTTGCTTTTGGAATTCCTACAACCAACCCATGCTGGCCTAGTTCAAGTGTGTCATAAGCATGGGCTCTGGAAGTAGGAATACATCCTTGAAGTAATAATTCACCAAATGTATTTTTTATGTATATTTGTTTTGGGGGATGTCAAGAAGGACTGGATAGGAACTACTGGCTTGTATCTTTTTTGGGTCACTGTCATTTTGGGGCGAGTTCCAAAGATTTTGCTAATGCGACTAATTCTGCACTACAAACCTGGTTTGTTTTCAACCGTTATCCCTTCAGAGTACCAAAATAGCAGAGGTTTTCTTGTTCTTTTTTCCCTCTGAACTCTGTCTCCCTGTCTTAGCAAATAAATTACCTAGTTTGCTTCCTTTGGTCTGAATAATGTCATTGCTACAGAGAGGAGGTGGGTGGGTGGGAGACCACAGCTGCAAATCTGAGCTAATATATGTTTATTCTTTGGGAGATATTTCTCCTGTGAAACTTTGAAAAACACTTCCCTTTGATTCTGAACTGTAGCTCATGATATATGACTAGGGGTATTTTTAATCAGACTAGATCTATTTGTTTCTGCTCTCGCTTGCCCCCAGAATGCAATGAATCTACCAGTCCTAGATGTAATTTCTCTTCTTTTGGGAGGGCAATATTAAGGTAAAATAAAATCCTGTATTAACTCTCAACCTTCCATCTATTCTTCTATGTAATTGTCCCTTTCCTGTTTCATGTCCCTCTTCTGTCCAGTCCTAGATCAACTAGTATTACTGAAATATGGTTGATAAGCACAGGCAAAGAGGCTGATGTTGATATGTGTATACCCAGTGCTTTTTTTGTAAAAGAAAAAGGTGCTGGAACTCACACATGTCATACAATCCGCCTTGCCTACCCTACAAGGTTCCATCCAAAAAAGGTGCCGGAACTCCATTCTGAGCGTTCTATGAGAAAAAAAGCCCTGTGTATACCACAAGCCTACTATGCAAGACTTGAGTGGTTATTCTAAATGTTAACCTAGTTATTATCAAGAGTGTGAAGTGAACCATCCACAAGATTTCTTTCAAGAGTTTATCAAGAGTTTTCAAAATGTCTCTATTTGCTGCCTATTAAATCACTCTTTGTGTGAATTGCTTGGTACACAAATTTAAAGCATGAGTTGTTAAATGGTTGAGTGTATGTGCACAGGTGTGTGTGTCTATGTGAATATAAAGACTTTTGTGTCTCTTAGTCTTTAACTGGCAAAATGGTGCATTATGTAGGGCAACAATTTTTATTTTATTTTTTATTGAAAAGTTTTACAAATTTTTTTACAAAACATCCCCAAAACCCACCCACCCCAGCCCCTCCTCCCCACTTCCCAGAGCTGAATACAGGGTCATAAATATAATAATCATATTCTAACTAAAATTATCCATTATAAAATTAACCAAATTCATAATGTGCTTTAACTCCCCTTTAACATTGATACATTCAAATTATTAAAAACATAATAATAACTTAAACAAAAATATAATCAATACTAATATAATAATAACTTAAACAAAAATATAATCAATACTAATACTAAAGTTAATAAAAATCTAAAATCTACTCATAAGCTAAATGGAACTTTTTAGTCCCATATTTATTCTGAATATAATCTATCCATCTCCTCCAAACTGAAATATATCTTTCTTGCGAATGATCCTTCAAATAAGCAGAAATCTTAGACATTTCTGCAAGATTCGATACCTTAATTAACCATTCTTCTATAGAAGGCAAACTATCCTTCTTCCAATATTGTCCCACCAGTAACTGTGCTACTGTTATCAAGTTCAACATCAGATTAGTTTCTTTAGTATCACAATCTACAACAATACCCAGTAAAAACAATTGTGGAGAAAACTTTATCTTTCTCTTAAAAATCTTTTGAATGTTCCACCAGATTTTAATCCAAAAAGCTTTTATATTTCTGCAAGTCCACCACATATGAAAATAAGTAGCATCTAAACTACCGCATCTCCAGCATTTAGACTGTAGGTTAGGATACATGTTAGACAACTTTTTGGGATCCAAATGCAATCTATAAAACATTTCATAAAAATTTTCTCTTAAATTCTGAGCCTGAGTAAATTTAACATTTCTAATCCAGATTACCTCCCAGGTATTCAACGGAATAGGGCAACAATTTTTGAACCAAGGTGTTTTTAATGGATTAACTCACAGAATGATAGAACCCATTAATCCGGTGGAAAGAAATTCAGCAACATTGTGGCCACTTCAGTGCCACTGTGCCTTCCAACTACATTTCCCAGAAACCCATAGATTTCATGGCCCAAGGGAAGAGGAGACGGCCCTTGATCCCTGCCCTCTTTCCCTGCCTCCCTATGGTTAATGTTTTTAACATTGTAAGAAGCACAGAGTCGCTTTGCAAGGAGATCGGCAGCAAACAAATTAAATAATTAAATATTCTGGTTTGGATGACTATTAGATGGGAGATTGATGTTTACTGACTAAAAAAAACACCTGATTAAAGCAATAAATAATATATATCAAGTATCACCCCTTCAAGGTACTCCAGCCAAGAAGCACAAACCATGAGTAGTTATGCTACCTTTATTGTAAGGTTACAGTAACAGAATATGGCAAGTCTTGAATGCATTTGTCCTCTCTTTTATTTTTACTTTCCGGGACATGAGGGAAAGATCTTCAGAAACATTTCCCACCTCCCTTTTTCTACTGTTGGCATGATGGTTGTCTACTCTGTAGCTCTTCCTCCTGTCTCCCAATGTCATTTCCACGTACATTACATTAAGACACTCCCTTTGTGCACGTGGCAAGCATATATGCAGACATGAATATGTCCAGAGTTATCTGTCAGAAACCATTGTCCAAATTAGGGCAGGGCTTAGACAGAAAGTAAATATTAGCAGAATGAATACTTACTAGGAATGTTCATACATTCAGAATCTATTTTACATTTTAAAGAATCCATTGATTAAGATTAATGTAACTCAGACATGTCAAACACAAGGCCCGGGGGCCGGATCCGGCCCGCGAAGTGGTTTCATGTGGCCCGTGAAGCCATCCTGGAAACAGTGAGGGAACGGCCCCCACTGCCTTGGCCCTGGCCCAGAGACCCTCCTCCTGCCAGAGACCCTCAGATCTGCCCCACTCCTGCCCAGGCCCCCATAGGCACCCTTGATGCGAACGATGTAGAGCTGGCCACGCCCACCCAGTAGGCCATACGCACTCTAGCCACACCCACCCAGTAGGCCACGCCCACCCTGGCCATACCCACCCGGCCCCTTGAGGGCAACCGTAATGCTGATGCGGCCCTCAGTGAAATTGAGTTTGACACCCCTGATATAACTCTTAAAGCAAAGGGTCTTGTTTTTCAGGCTTTTACCTCCTTGGCAACCTGAAAAAATTCAGGCTGCTTTCATGAATAGCAGAGAGGTGCCGTGGTTGTGCCATGGTTTGAAGCACTTTCACCACTTCATTTCTGAAGCATGAACAGCCTTATAATTACTAATGATTAATTGCCTGTAAACTAATTGATCTCTCCCCTGTTTATATCAATCAATCTCTCCTATACACATGTAGAATATGCAAATATTGCTTCAGGGAAATAGCAATTAAAAAGAAAATACAACGGTGCTGGAGTAAGGGAACAGAACAGGTAGAGCAGGAATGGAAAAGGAAGAGAAAGGGAAAAAGGAAACCAAACAGATATGAAGAAGGGGAAGAAATGACTGGTCAAAGAAAGGAAAGGAAGGAAGGAAGGAGGGAAAGAGTTGGAAGCCATGTTTAGGGTTGATGGAAAAAGCTTAAGATTGAGACAGCCCCCGGCCAAGGATACTTTTCAAATCCTTTCCCTCAGGATTTGTATCTCCCTGTTCTGTACCAGCCTGCTACCGGCCCTGCAGAAAAGGCAGGGACAACCCCTTTTAAAAGAAGGCAAGAGGCTGGAATTACGCCTGCCAAATTTATTACCACAAAAACAAACAGAACAAGACAAACCAAGAAACAGGAGCTTTAAGAAACATGAACTATCCAAGCGGTTGCCTTCAGCAAACCAGCCCTCCCACACATTCCCCTTATATAGAGTTCAGGGCGTGGCTTCTCTGTGCCTCCTTCCGAGGAGCCCCATTGCCTTCCTCTGTTTACTCCTAATTGACTGCCTCCTGCGTCGGGCGTCCTTGAACAGGGCCAGCTGTGGGTCATCTTCATCCACACTGTCAGGCTCACACAGCTGGGTCTCCGTGGTGACCAAGTGGGAGGGGCCTGGCTGAGGGCTCTCCTCAGCAAGATCTTCAACCCCCTCAGCAAGGTCTTCAACACCCCCCTCCTCCTCTGAGTCGTCCGACCCAACTGCCGAACCCACAGGCTGACCCTGAATCACAACACTCCCGCTCATTTGCTTGTTTTCAATAGTGCCTTCTTTTCTCACCAAATGAATATTGGGGTGGGGGTGGGTCAGAGAAACTAAATGGTTCACATCAGTGTCAGGATTATAGCATAACTGGAAATTCCAATGTTTAAGAAGGTGGTCCTTTGTAACATAAGAATAAATTGTCCATTCCATCTTTCCCATTACTTTGTCTCCTGTTTCTGCTCTAACCTCTGGAAGTGATTGCTTCGTTTATCTTGTTCTACTTTCAGTCTAATTTCAAAGCAATAAACAAGACGAACATTCAATGATGATGGCTGTATTGTGGCCCTACATGTCTATCCACACGACACTTCAGCAGGACTAAATCTGAATACATATACAAATGCATATATAATCAGCAACAGTAGGATTATATTAGAGACAAGAGAGACCAAGGACTTAACCATCAAGACTTGGAGGGACAAAAATCAGATTGCAATTTGTCTGGGAAGGGACACAGAGGTTCTGTCAACCCTAGGAAGGAGGCAATGGCGAACCACTTCTGAAAAACTTCACAAGAAAACTGCTGGAGGTTCTCCATGCAAACTCTGTGTTGGACATGGAAGAAAAAAAAAATCTCTTCTAGGTCAATACAATAAGTAAATGATAAAATAGGCTTAGATTTGATTTCTAATCACATACTTTTCATATTGTCTCTTGCGGCAAATCTTAGTTCTGCAGCATTTTCGCTCATTTGGATAATATTATATTCCCACTAATTAGAAATTGATTGAGGGGGGGGATTTCTAGCCAGATAATCATTCATTTAAATGAAACTCGGATATGATATATACTGTACTAGAACAATCCAGCCTATTATTTTTCCAGTAGGAAGTCTTCCAAGTCTACAAGGTTAAAAATGTGTTTTAAACATGCTAATTGGCTAACTGCATTACATTAATTTATACATCTCCTCTCCAGGATGGAGGAAAGACTTTACATTTCCCAAATAATCCTACATTATGTTCATGTAACTTGATGTGACATTTATCTTCAGAGCACATGTTGTAAGTGACATTCACAGATTGCAAGGGCAAGGTTATTGCAGAGAGAGAAAAATGCCCCTTTACCAAAAACTCCAAGATACTAAAATATATTTTTTATAAAAGCCTCCATTTACTTAACAATATAAGTTTTAAGGCAGCACAACATAATTGCATTTTCTTTGTATGAGAGTAAACTGATGATATGATTTGCAAGCCCCACTGAAAGCAAGTAAAAATATATGCCATGCAGCAGAATTCCAAATCATCCATCTGTGTGCCAAACACAGGTCCTTGTATCTAGTTCTAGTCAACTTTGATTTACAGTTTTATTTTTTATCTGTTATTTTTTTATTGAAAAGTTTTATCATACATTTTATCTTTAACAATCCCCCCTACCCCTCCCCTATCCCTCCCTCCCTACCCCTCCCCCCTCCCCTCCCCCCGACTTCCCAGAGCTAAGTACAAGGTATAAAAAACCAAAAAAAAAACCAATCATAAACATCCATATGCTAACAACCATAAACTCTGAGATCTATCTCTCTCTAGCTCATATAGGATAACTACAAACACTATTAATATAAGATATATATAAAAAAGAGAAAAGAAAAAAAAAGGAAAGAAAAAAAAAGGAAGACTTATTCAAATGCTACATGAAACTTCTTAGTCCCATATTTGTTCTGGATATACTCAATCCATTTTCTCCACTCCATAACATAACGTTCTTGCGAGTGATCTTTCAAATAAGCCGAGATCTTTGCCATCTCTGCCAGGTCAGAAACTTTTAAAGTCCACTCTTCTATAGTCGGCAGTTCCTCCTTCTTCCAGTATTGACCTACTAAGAGTCTTGCTGCCGTAATTAAATTCAACATCAACTTAGTGTCCACAACCGTAGCATCTGTAATTATTCCCAACAAAAAAAATTGCGGACAAAACTTTATCCTTTGCTTAAAAATCTTCTGCATATTCCACCAAATTTTTATCCAGAAAGCCTTAACCTTTTTACAAGTCCACCATATATGAAAATATGTTGCATCTTCACCACACCTCCAGCATTTAGGCTGATAGTTCAGATACATACTTGCCAGCTTTTTAGGATCTAAATGCCATCTGTAAAACATTTTATAAAAATTTTCTCTTAGATTTTGAGCTTGTGTGAATTTTACATTCCTCACCCAAATCCTTTCCCATGTGTCCATTGTAATAACTTCTTGGATATTTTGGGCCCATTTAATCATACAATCCTTAACAAGTTCTGTTTCTGAGTCAATTTCTATCAAAGCAAGATATATCCGTTTAATATGTGCTGTACCCTGATTTCTGATTTGCTTTATCAGATTTTCATCAGTCATTGTAAAACCATTTTTCTGATCTTCTTTCCACCTGGCCCGTAGCTGAGTATATTGAAACCAAGTCTGGACAATCTTCTCATCTCGCAAGAGGCTATATGGTTTCAAACACCAGACATTTCTTTCCAAGCTTAAAATCTCCTTGTACGTAGTCACATCATGTTTAAACCCAACATTTATATTTTCTATTGCGTGTTTTGGGATTGCCCACAATGGTATCTTACAATCTAGCTTATGTCTGTACTTCTTCCAAACTCTCAACAATGCCTGTCTTAAAATATGCACTCTAAAGACATTATCTACCTTCTTATCATACAACAAATATGCATGCCAGCCAAACAACAAGTCGTGGCCCTCAAGATTTAATAATCTCTCTTGTGTCAAATTGATCCAATCACTTATTCCTGCTAACGCAGCAGTTTCATAATATAATTTAAAATTAGGCATTTTAAGACCACCTCTTTCACGAGTATCCTGTAGAATCTTAAGTTTAACTCGTGGCCTTTTCCCTGCCCAAACAAATTTATTGATACCTCGCTGCCATTCCTCCAAATTAGAATCTTTCTTAAGAACCGGTATCATTTGAACTTTGATTTACAGTTTTGTATTCCCATCTTGCCTTTAGCCCCCTGCTACACGTCTCTCTGTTCCTCTGTAATAAAACCCAATAGGCGTTGCATTCCAGAGATTGGGGGAGATATAAAGATTCTAAGTTATAAAGCATGTGTACACTACTTTTGCTAAGCCCCATTTATCTACTAATAGGTAAGCAAGCAAAAACACCTAAAATAAACAAGACTCACTGTAAAATGCCATTTTGCTCTTTTCAGCATTGGAAGCTTAACACGTTTGATGTCCTCAAGGCAGTATAAATAACACAGAGTCACAATTTTGCATTCTCTTAGAGGCAACAACATGTGTGACATCCTTAAACTCCACATCTCTCTGGCATTCATGTTCTCATAGCATGAACAGCTGAGGTCAGAATTACTCCTGTAACAGTCGTTCTGTTTCCTATCTGAAACATTTTTGAAAAGTGCGTTTGATACCTACACTGGGGAAAAAATCAGATATATTTACCTGTAAAACTCAAAGGACCCATCTATAAGGAAGAAGTATATATAATATACGATTAGAATCAGTGCTTTTTTTGTAAAAAAAAAAAGGTGCCGGAACTCACACATGTCATACAACCCGCCTTGCCTACCCTACAAGGTTCCATCCAAAAAAGGTGCTGGAACTCCGTTGTGGGCGTTCTATGACAAAAAAAAGCCCTGATTAGAATGAAATAGAAAGGGTACACAAAAGGGATGATGATAAGCCTTCATACACACAGACACAAAGGCAGGTAAGCATACACCATTCCCCCCCACCCCAACCCCAGCACACATTCTATATTTTATGATGTTACAGTTGGCAATCATATAATTAGATCTCAACAGATAGATCTATTAAATGATAGTTTACTAGGTACTTCTTACAACTCTGCAGGCTTTTCAACTTTCATGAGGTAAAAGTGAACAACTGAAAATATGAAGTTCTAAAAGCAGTTATATGATATACTTCCTGTGCCAAACTCAGAGCATGTCATTGTTAGAAATAAGATACTGAGATACATACAGAGGTACTGTATCAATGACACGTTGGCCAGTAAATCATTCAATTCTCTCCGTACTTATTTGAAGGTCACTCACACTGAACAAACTACAACTTGTCATTAGTACAAATTCCCTGGAGTCACTGTCTTTTTGTCTGGCACTAGCTAGAAAACAACCGAAGAAAACCTTCTTGCATTCAACAAGGGAGAATATTAAAATAATACATTCCTAAAATAAAATTTAAAAGAGGCAGGCTCTTTAGCTCCCAGATTTGCAACATGTTATGGAATCAAGATGGGAAAAACTTTTCAAAAAGGTCTAAAACTGGAGAAAGAAAGCATTCTATTTTTCAGTCTGTGGACCCTAAATCAGTATCTATATTCTTTTTCCTGTGAATAATTTATCATCATAATTTCACATTACATCGGAATATTTAACTACCTGAATGCAAAGCTTTAGAACAGGCAATTATTAAACATCCTGTATGTTGATGATGAGTGTGGCTTTTTAAATCATACTTTGAGAAAACACAGCTATTTTCAGACAGATATGAATATGTTCAAACTAAGTCTTCCAAAATTTTACAGAATTCCTTGCAAAAACTTTAAAACTTGAAAAGATCTTAGGAAAGAAACCTGAAATATCCCGAAAATATCCATTAAATGAGCTTTGGTACTTTCATTCAAAATATCCCAAAGTTCATAAACTTTGGAAAGATTTCAACCATTTAAATTTTGCCTAAATTGTTATGCTACATTAAGATGGGAAGGCAGCATTTAGAACTATGATGGACGCTATGGTACCTGTCAGCATTTGTTTCTGACCCCAAGATAGATTTCTTGTCCCAAAATATCAACAATTATAAATTCAAACTATACAAAAGTTTCACACATCCATCCATCCATCCATTGAGTTGAAAAATCCTTAGGCACTGAAGCTTAAGGGTTCAAATAGTCTTGTGCTAGAATGATAATGTTATGCAAAGTAGTAGAGCTAAAGTCAATTTCTCATTTGAAATAGAGTGAGCTGTTGGGAGAAGACTGTCCCCTTTTGCTTTTGTGGAACACAATAAGAATGTTCAGCATGTGCCCTATAAATATTCTAAATAAAGCTGTTCTTAAAATGTTATGTTAAATTAGATTTGTTTGAATTGAGTGTGAATTCATTATGTTCCCTGCAAGACTTCAGTTTACTTTGTGGTAATAAAGCTGAGAAATAATTGAACTAGGCTGGTATTAAATACAAGAAAAGTCAACCCACATTTCAAGGAAAAAATCCAGATGCTAAAAGGGAATGTTGATAATTGGAAGTGTGGAGAACGGAAGGAACAAGAAGGTCACCACACAAAGCAGTTTTTAGTTCAATATATTTGGCGAAATATTTTTGTACTCCAATGCTTCAAATGGCTCTCTCCTAAGGGTCAATTGCTCCATTCACTGAAATGAATGTGCCTTAGGCACAGAAGAGGTGGTTTTGAATTATGCAATTCCCCCCCCCCCAAAAATTACAATTTTAAAAAATGCTCTTCAGATGCTTAGGTTCCAAAATCAAACTTCATGTTGGTATCATGAAATGTTCAGTGCAGTGAATAACAACATGGCTTTCTGTTCCATAAATAATTTAGTTTAGTGATGTTTTGCAGAAGAATCTTCATAATGGTTTATGGAAGCTGACCAATGGTGACCCAGCTTGTTCCTGGAAATTGAGATAGATCTTGGCAGAGGTTATAAACTGCACATGCCTTTGGGTAGGTCTACAATTGTTTCCTTTCTGGTCACATACCATGTTTACTACTCAATAAATAAGGAGGAATGTTGTCCATAGGGTCACGATGGGTCGGACACGACTTCGCAGCTAACAACAACAAAATAAAAAAATTATTTGATAAGAAAGAATGACAAATCATTCAATAATAGCCATATGTGTATCTTGCATCTGTGGTAAGTTTGCAGTTAATTGCATTTCCTTAAAGCTATATTTGAACACATATTTTCCTGGAAATAAGTCCAACTCTCCTTGGTGGCCTTTGTTCATATAGAAAACTTTAGAATTTTGGTTTTGATTATTGTTCCTGACAGTCTCTATATGCTGTACTGTATGGCATTACTTTTTATAATTATTTAGATTTTCTTCCAGATATAAGTACCTGATAGGCTTAACCTCCTGCTGCTTTTAGACAAAACAACTATTTAACTTATGCTGTGGTGTCGCAGTGGTTATAATGCAGTATTGCAGTTTAACTCTACTCATTGCCAAGAGTTCGATCCTGACCAGCCCAAGGTTGACACAGCTTCCCATTCTTCTGAGATAGGTAAAATGAGGACCCAGATTGTTGGGGGCAATGTGCTGAATCCGTAAAACACTTAGAGAGGGCAGTAAAGCACTGTGAATTGGTATATAAGTCTAAGTGCTATTGCTAGAATATATGTAATTATAATATTATAACCTGCATTTTCACAGAATTGAGAGATAAACTAATGCTGGGAGGGGGCGGATGATAACTTTGTAGCCATATCTGATTAATCCCAGTCTACATCATCAAGTATAATAGAAACTAATCCTACAACATCTGGAAAACCATAGATTATCTAAAACTATGTTTTTGCATTTTTATAGCTTTTGTAGTAGAATCCTCAAAGAATATATCAAGATATTTATAAAGGTGTAGACATTAGGTTACAATTAATATGACTTTGTCTAATAAAATGTGTACAGAATTCTGTTTTTCATGGGAAAGTAATGTCTGCTTTTTCACGATTTTTGGAAAACAATACTGATCGTAATGAAAGATGGGACAGGCAAGAGTAAAGTAACATGGAAACAAATTACTTTTGACAATTCCTAATTCAAGGTAGACAGGAGGCAACTGAGATAACTTCATCTCCTTAAATAAAGTCACACAGAGTAGACTTTATACCTCATAATCTCTCTTTCTTTAAAAGCGATTATGCTGATGCAGGCTGAAGATATGGACCTTACCTTAGGTCTTAATTATCAACTTGGTTTCAGCTCTACACATGAGATCCTAAAAATGACTATTAGCAAGATTCAAAAGTTGTAAAACTCATTTTCCTTAGAAAGCATATAATTGTTGCTTTCATTAGAAAACCTCTAAGAATCTATCCATAGCATTAGTTTTCAGACCCTAACCCTAAGCTTAACCCAAGTTTCCTTTTCATTGGCAATTGGATTTTAACATGTATTTCACTATGGTCCACAAACAACTCTGAACAAAAAGCTGTCATCATCACTTTACCTAAAAATAATCTCAAAATCTATCCCAAGTATTACTTTTCAGTCTGGATGCCAAGTATCCCTAACACTAATACAACATTCACCTTCATTGGCAAAGGGATTTTCCCCATATAATTTGTTCGGGTTCACAAACAAGAAGGAAAAGCTATTACCATAGATTTCCTTAGAAAACCTATAAAAATATATCCCGAGCATTAGTCCAAGTAGACCGAACTCTAAACCCAACCCTAACCCTAACCCCAGACTCATTTTCATTATCAATGGGATTTTCCCATGTATTTTACTGTAGCCCACAAAGAACTCCGAATGAAAAGCTTTCAATGCCTCTATCCTTAGAAAATGGCTAAGAATATATCTCCAACAAAAATTTTCAGCCATGAACCCCAAGCAGAGCTAATCCTAATCCTAGATTCATTTTCATTGGCACTGGGATTTTCCCATATATTTTACTGTGGTCCATAAAGAACTCCAGATGAAAAGGTATCAATGTTTAGAAAATGGCTAAGAATATATACTTAACAAAATTTTTTGCCCATGACTCTAAGTAGACCTAACCTTAATTCTAACCCTAACCCTAATCTTAGATTCATTTTGATTGGCAATTGGATCTTCCCAATTGCATATGAGTCTTCCACAAAAAAACATTTTGATTGGGATTTTTAATGTGGTCCCCAAACATTTCCCAACGAAAAGCTCAATGGTGCTTTACTTAGAAAACCTCCAAGAATCTATGCCTAGCATTGGTTTTTGGCCATGATTCCCAGCAGATGTAACCCTAACCTTAACTCTAACCCTAGATTCATTTTCATTGGCAATTGGGTCTTCCCATGTATTTTACTGTCCTCTACAAAAACCATCAAATGAAAAGCTGTCAATAACACTATTATTTGAAAACAGCTAAGAATATATTCTTAACAATAGTTTTCATGCAGGAGTACAAGTATGCCTAACCCTAATCCTACCGTTGTATTTTTCAATTGTGCTTTACCTAGAAAACCTCTAAGAATATATCTCTAATATTAGTTTTGGGGCATGACTCCTTGTAGACCTAACTCTAACCCGAACCCTAAATTCATTTTCATTAGCAATGGGATTTTCCCATGTATTTTATTGTGATCCACAAACAATTTTGAACGAACAGCTGTCAACATCTTAGAAAACTGCTCGGAATATATCCCTAACAACAACAGAATCATAGAATTACAGAATCACAGAGTTTGAAGGAACCTTGGAGGTCTTGCAACCCCTTCTCAGGCAGGAAACCCTATGCCATTTCAGACAAATTGTTGTCTTCTTAAAAACTTACACTGTTGGAGCATTCACAACTTCTGGAGCCAGGTTGTTCCACTGATTAATTGTTCTGTCATGAAATTTCTCCTTACTTCTAGGTTGCTTCTCTCCTTGAATATTTTTCCATCCATTGCTTCTGGTCCTTCCTTCAGGTGCTTTGGAGAATAGCTTGACTCCCTCTTCTTTGTGGCAACCCCTGAGATATTGGAACACTGCTATCATGTCACCCCTCGTCCTTCTTTTTATTAGACTAGCCACATTCATTTCCAGCAACTGTTCCTTATATGTTTTAGCCTTCAGTCCCCTAATCATCTTAGTTGCTCTTCTCTACACTATTTCTAGAGTCTCAACATTTTTTTTAATAGTGTGGCGACCAAAACTGGATGCAATATTCCAAGTGTGGTCTTACCAAGGCATTATAACATGGTATTAACACTTCATGTGATCTTGATTCTATCCCTCTGTTAATGGTACCTAGGACTGCCTTGGCTTTTTTGGCAGCTGCAGCATATATTTGGCTCATATTTAAGTGATTGTCCACAAGGACTCCGTGATCCCTCTCACAGTTACTACTATTGAGCCAAGAATGCCTATATTAGACCTGTGTATTTGTTTTTTCATGCCTAAATGTAAACCTTACTTTCTCACCACTGAATTTCATTTTGTTAAAAAGGGCCCAAGGGCCCAATGTTCAAGTCTGTCAAGGTCCTTCTGTACCTTAAGCCTATCTTGTGGAGTGTTGACTATTCCTGCTAGCTTGTTGTCATTGCAAATTTGATGAATTCCACATCTATTCCCTCATCTAAATCATTGATGAAGATATTGAAGAGTACTGGGCCTAAGACAGAGTCTTGGGGTGCTCCACTGCATATTACCCTCCATGTAGATACAGTTCCATTGAAGACTACATATTGAGTGCAGTTGGTCAGCTAGTTACGAATCCATCTAGTGGTGATGCTGTCTAACTCACATTTTTCTATCTTATTAAGTAGTAAGTTGTGGTCTACTTTATCAAATGCCTTACTAAAATCCAAGTAAATTATATCCACAGCATTTCTCTGGTCCACTAATTTTGTCAAAGAATGTACTAAGATTTATCTGGCAAGACAAACCCATGATGGGTTTTGGTTATGATTTTGTTTGCCTCTAGGTATTCCCAGATTCATTGCTTGATTATTCTTTTTCAGAAATTTTACAAGTATTGATGTCAGGCAGATAAGTCTGTAGTTTCCTGGATCCATATTTTTTCCTTTTTTGAAGATGGGAACTACATCAGTTCTTTTCTGGTCAGTTTATGGACCAGCTATGCTCCAAGGATGTAAAAAAAAACAACTACTCAAGCTACTTCAGAGATGCAAATATGTGTAGAAAGTTACCAAACCACCGAGGCAATTTCACAAGTAGCTGACAATGTAGAGGAGTCAATTGAAATTTTGAAATATAAACCTGGCACCAATCTTTATTATGATGATTTTAATATAAATCTCCCAACACAATTGAAAGAAGATTTCCAAAAAAAATCTGCAACTTTCAACAGGACAAGTATGGGACTTTTTCTTCATGGACATTACCAAGGTTGAGAAATCTTTGAGAAAAAGAGAAATTTATAACTACTTGATAAACATTCCAGAGAAGAAAAAGATTTTATTTCATGAAGATAAGCTGGAAGGAGTGATTTAAACCTAATGGGTGAATTAGCATTAGGATGGACTTTATCGTATTTGTAATTAAAGGAAAGTTTTAATGTAAAGTGGATCTGAAAATGCATTTTTTTCCTCTTTATATGTAATGCTTAAATAAATCTTAAAGCTTTTAAAATATTACTGAAAATATTTATGTTAAGAGAAAATTAAAGAAAAGATGTATTGGCTTAAAGAAAAGTTTAGAGTTTCAAAAAGGATGTATACAAGAATTTTTATTTTATTTTATGAGGGTAAGTTAGAGGGAGTGATTTAAATTTAATGAGTTAATTGGAGTTAGTTGGAACTTTATTGGTCAAATTGAAAGTGAATTTTAAAGTATGCATGTTTAAGAGGAAGTTAAAAAAAGATGTAGTAGAACTTTTTGATCTTAGAAATGTTTTTAAGGAAAAGTTTAATCTTTTAAAATAGATTAAAAAGTATTTTTCCCTTTAGGGTTAAAGAATCTGAATGGCTTGGGTCTGGGTTATCTGAGGGAACACCTGCTGCCGGCATCAAGTTCCCTTCGTCCAGTGCGCTCCCACAGGGAGGGTCTTCTCAGGGTACCGCCGGTAAGAGACTGCCGGCAGACAACACCCAGGGATAGGGCCTTCTCAGTGGGTGCGCCTGCCCTGTGGAACCAGCTGCCAGTGGAGCTTAGGACTGCCCCCAACCTCCGTTCGTTCCGCCGGGACCTGAAGACCTGGCTCTTCGAGCTCTCTGGCCCAGGCTGAGAATTTTAATTTTAATTTCAATTTTAACTGGGGTTTTATTTGTTCAGGGACGGATATAATTTTTTTTAATCTGTTTTTAACTTTTGTATTTTTTGTTTTAATCACCCTGTAAACCGCCCTGAGTCCTTCGGGAAAGGGCGGTATATAAATATAATAAAATAAATAAATAAATAAATAAAATAAATATAAATTTATTTATTTATTTAATTGATTTTATATACCGCCCTATTCCCGAAGGACTCAGGGCGGTTTACAGGGCGAATTAAAACAATACAAATAAATACAATTAAAATAGAATTAAATTAAGACTAGCCCACAATTAAAACAAATTAAAATTTAGAATTTAAAGTTAAATGGTGATAGTTTATTAAGATTATTAAGTGCAGACGGAAATATACAGTATATTATTTCCACAGCAAGGGAAAAAAAATCCAGAAATGGTTAAATTGCTGTATTCAAAGAGGAAAATATATTTAATTATGTCTTTTATTTGGAAATCACTTCTGGATTTTGTGCTTGGGATGAAAAAAAAATGAAACTTTGACTTTGGTTTTGCCAATTAGATAGTTTTGTTGTTATAGAAATGGCTAGTTATATACTAATGTGTACAAGTAAAAAAATGAGGCTGTAATGTTATTTTGTACTGTGCTACAAAGAGCTGAAAGTCAACGCCTTTTTCTGTTTTCCACTGTACACCATATTTTCTCTCCCCCCCTTTTCTCCTTCCCTTCCCTTCCTATTTGTATTTTCCTTTATATTTTATAACTTGGATAAAACAATAAAAACCAGAATAAAAAAAAAAAGAATCAGTAGGACCAAAGAGGCATGTAAAATGGGAAGATAATTTAACAGACAGTCGGGAAAAACTTGACTGAGCTGTGCAGCTGCTCTTTTCCATTTCCTGTGCTTGCCTTTGCCAAATACTTAGTTCATTAGTGGTGGGTAACTGCACCTGTAAGACATTATACAAGGTACGAATAGGACTTTGTGTGAGAAACGACGACATACATAATGGAAATTGACATTATTATAATATTTCAGAAAAGCAGCTAAATCAGGACTTCATTGAAGCATATCATGCTAATAATGCCTGGAGTGGAGAAATAATTTATAATGAATTATTTATTTGATGAACATTGCCTCTCTGTTTCTTTGCTGCTATGATGCGAGTAATTAGGCTGTGATTTCTTAACAGCATTCACATTTATTTGCCTTTTTGTTATGGACTGATGGCACTTACAGTAGTGACACACATAACCCATGATGCTTACGGCTATATACTGTTAACTCCCTTTGCTTAATTACAAATTCCTTGTATGTTTCCAGCAGCCAATACATGTGGCAGCAGCTAAAAACCCGAATGCAATCCTCAGTTGCATTAACAGAGGGGTAGAATCACAACCACATGAGGTACTAGCAGCGCTCTATAAAGCCTTGGTAAGACTACACTTGGAATACTCCATCCAGTTTTGGTCACCACACTATAAGAAAAGATGCTGAGATTCTAGAAAGAGTGCAGAGAAGACCAACATAGATGATTGGAGCCCAGAGGGTGAAACATATGAAGAACAGTTGCAGGACCTGGACTTGGCTAGTCTAGTGAAGAGAAGGACCGGGGTGACATAAAAGCAGTATTCCAGTATTTGAGGGGCTGTCACAGAGAGGAGGGGGACAATCTATTTTCCAAAGGACCCGAAGGTCAGACAAGGAACAATGGATGGAAACTGTTCAAGGGGAGACCCAACCTAGAAATAAGGAGAAATTTTCTGACAGTGAGAACAATCAACCCATGGAATAGCTTGCCTTCAGAAGTTGTGGGTGCTTCATCACTGGAGGCTTTCAAGAAGAGACTGGACAGCCACTTGTCAGAAATGGTATAGGGTCTCCTGCTTGAGCAGGGGGTTGGACTAGATGATCTACAAGGTCCCTTCCAACTCTGTGATTCTGTTATTCCCTGACTGAACAGATAACTCCACATTCTCCAAGTGAGTGTACTCATCTACTGAGATTCTCCTGAACGTTTTCAACAGCAGACTTGATAACCCCCTCTGCTCTGCAGAGCTGGTGGAATGGGGTTGAACTGAGAAGATGTCTAGGGAGCATCAGAGGCCGATCCTTCATATGCAACTTCTGCATCTGAAGGAAGCAGCCAAAGGCTCTATTGAATCAATGGCCTGGGAGGGGTGCTGCTTGGGGAAGGCTGACTCTTCAGAAAGTTTTAAAACATATGGATAAACTCATTTGCTGAGCAGCAGTTTCCAGTCATCGGTCATCTCACTGTATCGCTGTGGACAGGCATGATGTCACTACTGAGTTTGTGCTCCTCATTCATAATGACAGGCCTAAGAAAACCAAAATCCATGAACTACAGTACATTGCCACTGAAAAAGGTAATTTTTATAAATATAAATAAAAAGATGCCACAAAAACAAAACTCACTTCAAATTCCATCTGCAAAAAAAAAACACCCTAATATTTGAAACCAACCTGACTACATTTAAAGAAACTCTGCTGCTGGGTGAATAGACAGCACTATGGCATGGTTTATTAAATAAGCCACATAATGCTGCACCATAAATCAAATGTTAGGCCATAAACAGCAAATAAATTATGCTGTAATTTAATGCATGAATATTATTACTTACTTTTATGCGTAATATACATTTAATTGGTTGTCGGACTGTATTTTATCTGAATTTGGCCTCTCTTTGGCCTAAGTCTCCTTTTTATTTATCTCAACTTTTGAGTCATTTTTAGGTAATAGCACACCTTTTATGTTCCTTAGGAAGATACTGTAATCAAGAATAGTGTTCCTAATATGTGCATTTGGAGGATTCTATTCAGTGGTGGGATTCAGCCAGTTTGCATCACTTCAGCAGAACCGGTAGCTATTTTTTTTGTGCCCAGGCTCAGACAGGGCATCCATGCAGAGAACTGGTTGTTCGCATATCTGAATCCCACCGATTCTATTCCTAGCACGTTGGCAGCATCAGAGTCGTGTTTCTCAATCTTGGCAACTTTAAAGATATATGGTGAATGATGGCTGGGGAATTCTGGGAGTTGAAGCCCACATATCTTAAAGTTGGTAAAGATGAGAAACTCTGGTATCGGCGGTATTCAGCTGTTGGGATTCAGAAGCTCTGTTGATTCTCCAGAGAGAGATGAGTTGGGGTAGTGGTTAAAACACCCGGCTTGAAATCAAGAGACTCGGAGTTCTAGTCCTACCTTAGGCATTAAAGACAGCTAAGTGACTTTGGGCCAGTCACTGTCTCTCAGCCTTCAGAAGGAGGCAAGGGCAAACCACTTCGACAAACATTGCCAAAACAACTGCTGAAAATAGTCCAGGCAGGCACCAGAAGACAACATTGATTTGAAGGCATGGACACATGCGCATGCAGTACGCATGTACGCATCTCCTCCAACCAGAGATGTAGGAAGGACAGAAATGGAGAAAACAAACTGAAAATGTCCCCTCTCTGAATCAGCAATAAGTCCTGTGCTGTCACTCACTAGATTCTCCAATTATTATGCTTATTTTTATTTTAGTTACTCGATTAATATCCTGCCTGTCCTTCAGAAGCTCAAAAAGCGTGAGGATCTCCTTTCATTTTAATTGACTACCACAACAACAATCCTGTGAGGTACTTTGGGCTGGAGGGCAAGTGAGCTGGGAGTGTTTGGGGGAGGGGCGGATTTCCTCAGTCTTCGTCCATGTCTTATTGTGGTTTTAGGCTTAGGAGCAGGAAAGATGTTTTAGAAGCAGAAGTTTCCAAGTTCAGTCCAATGAAGGGACTCAACTTGACAGTACTAGGGGAAAAAAATCTAAGCAACAAAGAACCATTTGACAACTCTGGACAAAAAAAGTTCCCACTCAGCACATCCACATTTGCTTTTCTTCTTGTTGAGCTATCCAGTTGCCTTTTCACTCCTGGAACGAAATCATCACATTGATTGAGTTCAGAGGAAAACACTGGCAAAAACTTTTTTTTAAAAAAAATGACAGTTCCTAAATTTAGAGGATAACTGGTAAAAAAGGCCACATTTGGGGGAGCTGTCTTTATTAATCTGAGCTAAATACGACCGCTCTCCGCTGAACATCGATGGCTCCTTCGTGGAGATCGTAAGGAGCACCAAATTTCTTGGTGTTTACTTGGCGGAGAATCTTCCTTGGTCCCTCAACACCTGTTCCATAACAAGGAAGGCCCACCAGCGTCTTTACTTTCTGAGGAAACTGAGGAAGTCACAGCTTCCACCACACATCCTCACAATCTTCTACAGAGGGACCATTGAGAGCACCCTGAGCAGTTGCATTACTGCCTGGTTTGGAAACTGCACCGTTTCGGATCGCAAAACTCTACAGCGAATAGTGAGGATGACAGAGAAGATCATCGGGGTTGCTCTTCCCTCTGTCATGGATATTTACATCGCACGTTGCATCCGTAAAGCCAGAAACATTGTGGCTGATTACACCCCCCCCCCGTATACACTCTTCACTCTTTTGCCATCTGGAAAGAGGTACAGGAGCATTCGGGCACGGACATCCAGATTGTGTGACAGTTTCTTCCTACAAGCCATTAGAATTCTCAACACGAAGAAACTGGAACTATAAATACTTGTATTTGTAGTTTTTAAGTTTTTAGTTTAGAGTTATGTGTAGTTTGTTGTTCTGCTCTTCTTTTGTTTCGTGTCCTCTGATGTAGCACCTTGGTTCTGGGGAAACGTTGTTTCATTTCACTGTGTACTGTACTGTATATTGTTGAAATGACAATAAAGTCTTCTACTACTACTACTACTACTACTACTACTACTACTACTACTACTACTAAAAAAAATCTTTGTCCTGGAGAAGCTTAAGGCCAACTGTCCTGGTCCTGTCTATTCTCAGTTGTTGGCTCCTAGATCAAAAACGGTCTCTCTTTGGATGCTCCCTTGTGGGAACAGTGGCTTTGGATCTGCAGCAGAGTCACTGAATAGGAGACCCTTTTGGTACAGCACAGTGGTCCCTGAGATTAAGAATGGGGCAATTTCTGGTGACTTGGGCCAAGAGGAGTAATGGACAGGGCAAGGCTAGAAAGCGGCTGAGATTTGTTTTTTCTTTGCTGGAGAGTGTTATCGACAGAGGAGACTTTATTTCTTGACTCTATTTGGGAGCTGGCTTTATAGTTTTCAGATTTTCCAATTCAAAATTGTAGGAAGCAGTCCTACTGTTTTTCAGGAGAATTTAGATGAGCAGTGAAGAGGCTTGGGTGGCTGATTGAGACCGCAGGTTGTCAACCTCTGCTCTGACAAAGGAATTGCTGACCCTAAAGCAGAAGTTATCTTTTCCTGCGGGATTGCCCTGACTTTGACCAATTTCCCTTTCTGCAGAGATGATTCTGAACAGTTTGCCCATCTTCAGATGTTTCTGTTCCTTTGATTTCTATAAAGCTATAATTGTGGTCGTGACTAGGATGAATATCAGGCCTCTAAATCTGAATTCTCATTTGGTCACAGGGAGGGAAAGTGCAGTTTTCAAGGCAGAACGGAACAAGTCACCACAGCCAAATTATCACGGACAAATTGCTACAGGACAACTTGCCATGGCCAGCTTGCCACAGGCCAACTCACCGTGGCACAATTCAACAAAATTATTTTTTAAAAATGAAAACATTATTTTAATGTTTTGTCATTCACATTTCATTTTGTCCCTCCTTTTGCATCCTTTCCTTAATGATTCTATTCCACCATTTCTTTGATATTAGTGTAACTCTTGTCCCTTGGTGAGTTTGCCATGGCAAGTTGTCCCATGGCATGTTGGCTGTGACAAGTTGGCTGCAGTGAGTTGGCCATGGTGAGTTAGCTGCAGCAAATTGTCCTTGACCCCATTCAAGGTGGGGAGGATGTTTAGATTTCCTCCAAACAATGGATTGTTATTTTGGCAAAAGAGTATAGACAAAGTGACATATAGCCACCCAATTCCCTTAATGTGAATGTGCAAATCTGCCATTGTGCATGGCTTCATGCCTTCTTTCCTTCAGAAGTCTTCAAATTGTTCATTGGGATGATGTCACCAAACTCCAAAATGTAGATTAAACTCAAGCAGAGTGGCTTGTCGAGGTTCACCAAATGGATCTCAAATGGATGCATGAGACCCCAACACAGTTGTCTTCAGGATCCTGCTGCTCCGAATCACAAAACCAGCCTTGCACTCTAAGATTGGCCCCTATCACACTGCAAGGTCCATCCCTTTCACATGTGCCTATATAAAAGGAGCTTCCATCAAAATGACCAACGTTGCTTTGAACGGCTGCCTTATGCAACTGCCCACTACATGGATGCCATTGGGTCCCAAATCTTCTCATTGCCAGATAACCTGTGACTCTGCTGCTGAGGCCTTTCTGTAACTTTCTGCTTTGTACTACATGCTACCAAGATGGGAAGTAACCTACGGTCTTAGGTATGACATTGCTACACCATGTCAGCAGAGATCAGCTCATAGATATGTCAATGAATGACAATGACATAAGAAATGTCAACGGTGGTGGAGGGAAATGAGTTATTCTGTAGCATCTGCACTTTACGGATTGGCTAATAACCATTTTTCTTCCCAAGGGGCACTTTGATTGGCTTCCATGTTCTTGAAGATACTGAGGATCATTAGGAAGAAAACAAATGCCACTGTTTGCTGCTTAATGAAGCTGAACATTAAAGGCTGGTGTCCGTGGCATGTGAAACCAATTAGCAATTTGATCTATGTTCTTGTACAAACCACTCTGTTTATATCACAGAGTTGGCATATTTGTGGGGAAAATAGGAGGAGGAAGAAGTACCAGGTATGTTCCCTGCCTTGAGTCATTTATAAAAATGATCAAGGCAGGGTATCAATAAATTAAATAATAATAACACAGCCTGTTACTTAGAAAAGGTTGCCCTTCATTTAGCACTATTTATTATAAAGAAAAGGAGAGCAGTATGGGAAAGGTTGCTGTCATTACCACTTTAGTTCATTTGAAATGAGAGGCCCATCTCCCTTCTGCTACTTTATTATTTAAATAATATACTAAGAAAGGCCATTTTGCTTCATGCCACATGTGTGATGTACACTGGTCTGGCCTGAGATATTTGCTGCCTGAGAGGACTTTGTGTCCCATCCATAGATGCTGGCTTGACTGGCAAATGAAATCCGTGTGGTAGATTTTTCTCACTCTATGAGGTGAGCGCAATCTACCTCATAGTTGATGGTGGAGTTGAAACTGGATCACGTCCAACACCTTAACCAGTAGACAATCCTGATTGTCTGTCACAAAGATGAGACAGCAGAATCAGCTCATTCTGAATGCTTCACCCTTTTTTAATAATACCAATTAACAGAAATGTGGCTTTTCCTCCATGTGAGCCGCCAACCTAGTTTAAGGATCAAGAAAAGCCAGTTTGATCTAGTGCAGACATGTCAAATACAAGGCCCATGACATGGTTTCATGTGGCCCACAAAGCCATCCTGGAAACAGTGAGGGAATAGCCCCCGCTGCCTTGGCCCCAGCCCAGGCCGCCCAGGAGCCAATGTACAATTTTGTAGTGGCCATCTATGCTGATGACACATTGATAGCAATTGCTGGTTTGGAGGGAATAAGCAGAAAGCTTAGAAAAAACCACGATCTTCAGAGGTGGCCAACTTCATCTGAGCAACAGGTTTCCAGAAACATTTTGCTAGGGAGCCAGGCGTGAATACCTCTGGAGATATTGAAGGGAAGGGCCTTGGCATTGTCTAATGATTTAGGCAGCACTATTTCACACTTCATTTAGTTAAATGATTGAGCCTGGAAACAAAGAGTGAGGGAAATGTGCCAATCTCTTTTTAATGACTTACTGAGTGTAGTTTTATTTTCATCTCCCCTTCTGGGGCAAGAGGAAGTTACTAGTGATCTCCAGATGTTTTACTAAGTACATCTCCATAACCCATTACAGCTAGTTGCCATTGTTATTTTCCACTTAGTGTCAGAATATGTGCTTTCAACACCATAACTAAATGGGTTACATTGTTTTCTAATGAGTAGGTAGCTGTTTTAATCTGCTCAAGGCAGTGTAGTGGTTGCAACACCCTGGAAAGCTCCAACAAAAGCTGGAAGAATCTGAAGTCCTATAGTCCAGAGGCCCCCAACCTTTTGGGCACCTGGGACCGGTTCTGTGGAGAGAGGTTTTTCCGTGGACCAGAGGGGGCATGGTTTTGTGTGCTGCCTACATCCTGCGGATGGGGCTTTGCTTATTTGTGCAGACCAGTTGCTGGCATGCTGCGGCCCAGTACTGGTCCATGGACTTGGGGTTGGGGACCCCTGCTATAGTCACTGCATCTACCAACTCCAGAATAAAAGGAAGCTTATAAGGACAAACCCCCTGATTCATATACAAGCTCTTCTGTTTTCTATGGGTTGGGTTTTTTTGCTAACTGTGAATAAACATGACAATAATTAAGTGAATCTTGTACTCTCATAGAAAAGACCCAGAGATAAAACGAATTTCAGTTATATTCTCGACTCCAGTTGCATCCTTGTTAGAGTCCTTCTAACAGCTGGTTGGGATGCCTTTGTCTCCTACAAATTCTGATTCTGAAGAGGTCTCACATCCTGTTCATCACAGGACTCATCAGAGTCAGACATGACACTGCTTTCCAAGTCATCAAACTGGAGTCCAAACCAAATCCTATATGAACCATTAGACCTTCCACTTCTTGGGGTGTGCCCATAAAGTATCACATTTGGTCTTAGTTACATTAGCTAAGCCAATCATTGGGCAGTAATCAACAACATGGAACAAGTCAGGGTGAGGGGTAGAAGACATATGTTGTATCTAAAAGGTTCCAAGTATAGTACTGACCATCTCCAGGTAAATCAGATCAGCTTGCAAGTGTAGAAAAAGACAAGCTGGATAGAATGGAAAGCGGCTATCAACTGGATCCTGACGTAACCAGGTAACTATAATACTCCTCTTTCCCATACATACTGGGGGCAGGGGGAGGAGAGCTCTTGGATCTGACTTCTGTTTTTCCTCTTCTAATTCTTCCAAGCCAGGCTGACTGTTTATGTATTTCTAAGAATTCAAGTGCTTTCTGGATTACCTAGAGAAAGTCTGCGTAATTACTTCCAGCAGAAGGCATGACATGAGGTAGCTTAGCAACCAGAAAACTCTCAACTTCTTTATGCAGGAAAATGGTCATTCAAGCCATGATCGAAAGATAGAGGCCCCCTTGGTAAAGGGGGCACTTTTAAACAATTCCTTCTATTGGATATGCAGCATTGCCTGCCCAACCTTTTAGAAGATGCTACATTCCACATCTTAAGACTGGCCTCAGAATCTGAACAGAATAAACGTCCGAGCTGACATTCTCTGATTAAATGTAATCATATGCATTTGCTGATATTGCATTTGTCCATCAACACTCATAAGGGCTCCATTCGTGCAAAATCATCAGATCTATTATGAAAATGAATATGTATATGAAATCTAGAATGAAATCGTATTTGGAAATGATTCATAAACAGATGAATAATGCATTCCTATTTTGGGCAGAGAAATGAAGTAATTGTTAAGAAGACTACTAATTGAACATATGGGTATTATTAAGTGCAAACGCAATTAAGATATTCTTTGGTTAGAAAAGTTATCTAAACCTGACATTATTGGTGTTGTGAGAAAAATGTAACAAAGTAGGTTGATATTCAATTGTATATTTATTAATAACAATAAGAATTGTATTTGCTTAGTGTGGGAAAACAGGTACTACCGGAAGACGAGAGGAAACATTGGATGGCATAATATTGGATCTAGACTGAAGAAGTTAATATATACCACTGAATTACTATGGACCCAGACAACACATTGTCTATTAAGTAGTTGACTGTAAAATTAGAAAATTAATAAAATATTTACCAAAAAAAAAGAAAAAAGAAAGACTTGGGAGATGTGGTTTTGAGATTGGAAAGGATAAAACCACAAATAGTCACTTCCACTTTTTCAAAAACAAAACATTCAAAAGATAAAAGACAGACATACACACCTGTTCTATCCCCCTTTTCTCCATTCTCTTTTTCAGTATGATGTATTGCTAATTTTTTTTTAATCTTATCATTTTCTACTTGAGACTGCCCTGGAAGACCATCCTCCAGCTATAGTTGGTCCAAAATTTTATTTATTTATTTATCAAATTTATACACTGTTCATCTCACTGTCCGAGTGACTCTGGGCATCCACCATACTGTAGATTAAAAACCACCATAAAACCGTATGAAAAGACACAGTTCAACCCCCCCCCCCGAATTAAAAGCAGAGTTAAAAAGGCAGAGGGAGCACCTTCGAACCACCAACCACCCTAAAGTTGCATACCTCTCTTAGATCTTCATTCATTTGGCACTTCCAGGTCTTTGTGATCTTCCAAAAGGCCAGAAGAGTCTCTGGGGTGGGGGGAATGTTCCATAGAGTAATAGAAGAGAAGGCTCTTTTCCTAGACCTCACCAGTCAAAATTCTTTAACTGGCAGGATGTCTATAACCTGCCCTCTCTGCCTGACTGGCGGGTGAAGTGGCAATGGAGCATACTTATTAAAGTCCATTATGTCATAAGCTCCATTGGCTTCTTATAGTCTTTTGGATGCTATTCAAAATTGATGATTATCATGGATGAAGCCATATATGGCATAGGACTGGGTTATGTGCAAGACCGTCTCTCCCCAGTGATATTTGCCTGTTTCACACACTCCAATTTAATGTTTAAATATCTTCCTATAATCCTGAGGTAGGAATTCTTTTGTTCTAGTCATTTTGGCTGAATTACAGCTTTTGATGAGGCTAAGAATATGTTTGCGCACGTTTATTTATGGGGTATGATTTATGTTTTATATAAACATTTATATCTTCTTCCATCTTTTTTTTACATTCTCCTTATCTTGGGACCTGTAGCCTTTATTTGCATATACTCAGTACTAGATTTACTATGATTATACGTGAGATAAGTGAAGGATACATGGGAAGATGGTCAATAATCTACCAATGTGTTTTGATGAGATGTAATTTGACAAATAACTTTCCTCTGATTAGCTGATTAGCAGTTCTTGTGACACTGGTGGTACCCTCTGACATGGATTACATTATTTTAAAATTATTTTTGTGGTAAGCATTATTAAATAAGAAAGGCTATACATCTGGTAAATCTTTGCATAAACATGTCTCAAAGGATAGGAAGAAAAGATACCGGTGAGCGATCTGATTAATAACAGCAATTATTCTATCTATCTATCTATCTATCTATCTATCTATCTATCTATCTATCTATCTATCTAGCCACACACATACACACACAGAGATACAAACACATATGCATGCATGCATACATACATACTGTCACTGCACGTTTTTTTATGTTCGTCAGAAAAGTTCATTTCTAACTGTACATTTCCCCTGCTCTCTGCACCTGTTGTGATAACTTATCTAGTAACCATAGTGAATCCCATATGACTAGCTATGTTATGGTTTCAGTCTGTTTAGTGCGCATGTCTAGAAGAAGTTCCCAGAGTTATTATCTGTATTGTTCTTTTTTCACTTTGCTGTTACTGACTGTTACGTTAGGATGAAGCTAGCTAGCTCTGTATAATATATATTTAGTTTTTATATTTTGTAAGTAAAAGGTATTTAGTAAGATTATGCGTCGTGTTTTTCTTGCCTTCCTGCAAGTGTAACATGCATTCTCTGAAGCACGGTCCGTCGCCCTCTACAAAGGTGATTTTTACCTTGACATTTTGGTAGCAGAGGATGGTTTGATTTATGTTTTTGGAGAAGCATGTTTCTGCGGCTGTTATCAGTTAGTTAGTGCTAGTGGGGCAGCGGTGATTAACTGCTGAAACATGTCAGGAAGGAAGCCACGGCTGGAAAGGAGTCTTTCTGTTGGGCATCTCCCATCGACCTTAAGAACTCCGATAGCTTCGGCCACACGCCTTGGAGAAGACGCGCCTGCTCCTGTCCACGATGCAAGGTCAGTCACTCCTTTTTCTACTTTTCCAAGCTCCCTGGCAGCTGTTTTTGAAAATGTTCACACTCCAGGGGCTCAAGATGAATTTCAAAGGCTTGGAGCGAAACTTAAAGTCCAGCCGAAGAAAATTCCTTCTGCTCCTTCAAGCCCCAAGCAAACTATGCGAGATAGGGCTATGCAAGGCTACTGTGAACAAATTGGGGTTTTTGAAAGGCGTTTGCAGCAGGCAAAGAAATATGTGTCAATGGTTCAGCAATATGAGAGGAATTATGAGCATGAACCGGCCATATTGCCACACCCACAAGGAGAAGCCATATTGCCTCCTTCTTCCCCAAAGCTAAAGTCACGCCCATCATTGAGTGTCATGCAAGACGAATGGGAACCGGAGGCTCCTATGTCACATGATTATGGGCTGTCTCAAAGGACATACAGAGCCACAGTGATGCCTGAAGCAAATGTTATAGCACCATCTACTGGTGAAGCTGCATTAAGACATGAATTGGAGCTCTTACTCTCGCAATTGTCTATGGAGGAGTCTTTGCTCAGAGATACAAGATTTCTGCCATCATCTGAGGCTCCAGTCCCTGATGGTGCTAGGATTCCTGTTACTATTGCTTCTCCTGTTAATATTGCTTCTATGCAAGCCCCTCTACCTGGCAGAGCACAGCCATATGTAGCCCACATGCAATTGCCACCGGGTTCTTATATGCGAAGGCCAGAGTCATCTGCAGGTTATGCTACTGCACCAGTCCCAGCGCCAGCGCCTCCTGCTGGCCAGGGTGGAATAGCAGCTCAAAGACAGTCACAGCCAGCACCAAGACTACCGGCAGCTTCAATGCAACTGCCGCATGTCCAGGCACAGACGCCACTGGTGCCCCCTGCAGGTTATGGTCGGATTGCACAACCTGCACAGCCAGTACCTCAATTGTTTTTTCCTCATCAAACACCTTCCATTGTACCACTGGCTGGTGACTCAAAATTAAAGAAGTCAGGACAGAATTACAGGGCATGGGTCAGTGAGGTTGGACTTTTGTTACGCAGAGAAGGTACTCACATGATGGTGTTTAATCCTCCTGCCCAGCCATGGACTCCTGACATATGGGACTTGGATAATAGAGCATGCACAACATTATTGATGTCAATGGACATTGAATTGCAGCTCACGTTTTCACAAGATGCAACTGCCCAACAAATTTGGACTCAGTTAGAGGCATGTTATCGGCCTACATCAATTGAGTCTACATGTTTGCTTTTGTCTGAGTTCCATGGTTCCAGATTAAAACCTGGTGAACATATTGGAGCACATTTGACTGAAATGAAAGGTATTAGAAAAGAACTGGGTGAAAAAGGCTATCCTATTGATGATTTTCAAATGATCAGCATTATCATCAATTCTTTGAATCATGAGTGGAAAGATGCTATTTCCAAGATTAATCAAGTGCCTATTGCTCAACGCACAGTGGATCATGTATGCAGAATCTTAGCTGAAGAAGAGGCAGTTATGCAAGCTGCGCCACATTTAAGGGAACCACCTGCATCAAGAGCTTCAGCGAGGCGTGCCTTCCGTGGAAGGACCTACGTTCCAAGAATGGCAAGATGCTACATCTGCAATCGTGTGGGACATGCCACCCGGGATTGTCCCCAACGAGTTCCAGCGCCCGTCACATACCAGCCCAGAGGAACAGATTCCAGAGGAGGCAGAGGTAGAGGCGGACGACAAGGTCGTGGTCGTGGTTCCAGGCGTGATCCACAAGCTCCACTTGCCACATTGGTTGTGACCAACGATCCACAGCCTCAACCAGAGTACGACAGACGACTTCTTTGGACTTTGGACAGTGGAGCAGCATTACATGTTACCTACAGAAAAGAGCTTTTCACAGAGATGCACGAGCCTGAACCTGAACTTCGTGAACTTTACTCTTTTTCCAATCATCCTGTTCAGGTCATGGGAAAAGGAACTGTCTACATTGAAGAGCTTGATGCTCTCATTCCAAATGTTTACTATGTTCCGTCTGCCAGTAGTAATTTGCTTAGTCAGAGTCATTTGTCTAGGTTTTCTCATTTTCAGGTCCACCATCTTGAAAAAGCAAGTTATATAGTCAAAGACGGAGATATTGTTGCTGAAACCATGTTGATTGGTGGTGTTTATTACTTAAAACCAAAGCCTAAGCAGCAAGAGCAGGCAAGTATACACGTTCCAAAGAGCACAGGCCCAGAGAGAGACGTCCCAGAGAGAGATCCTGTTGCTACTCCAAAGGTTCCTAAAGATAATAAAAATACAAAAAAGACACAGGTTGCTCACAGCAAGCCTGGGGTTCCTAATAAAAATGCTAAAGTTGAGAATTCACTAACAGGTAAACCTTTGCATTCCAGGTGTATCCATAAGTGGCACAGAAGATTGGGTCATGTCAGTTTCCGTGTTTTGAAGAAGATGCCAGAGTTCGCAAGAAGTTTGGATCTAAAGGGGTGTAAGGTGTTTTTGGACTGTGCTGTCTGCAAGAAAGCCAAATCCAAGGCAGCAGCAATTCCAAAACGCGCTACACGCCTGTCAACACGCATTTTTGATTTGGTACACACTGACATAGTTGGTCCTTTTGCACCAACACTTGGTGGTAAAAGATATTTCTTGACAATCGTTGACAATTATTCTAGATATGGATATGTATATCCTATGAAAGAAAAATCTGAGACCTTTCAGATCTTTAAAGACTTTGCTAGTCTTGTCTATACCCAATTCGAGGTCAACATTGCCAGAATCCAGAGTGATCGCGGTGCTGAATTCATGTCTCAGCGTTTCCAGGACTGGATGCGTAAGAATGGGATAGTACATCAGACATCTGCTCCTTATACTCCAGCTGAAAATGGGGTGGCAGAACGCAGAAATGGGGTTTTGCAAACCATGATGCGTTGCCTCCTTGAAGATGCTAACCTCAGTCTTCCATACTGGGGTGAAGCTATCAAATATGCTAACCATATCATCAACCGTACTTGGAGTAGTGTGATAAATCAGACCCCTTATTTCATGTTGTATGGACACAAGCCTGATCTCTCACATCTCCATATTTTTGGTTCCTATGCTATGGTGAATATTCCTTTAGCCCAAAGAAAGAAAGGGGGTCCTGCAGCAAAAAGGATGAGATTTATGGGCATTGATGATAATTCAAAATGGAGCAAATACATTGACACTCATCATGTTATTGTGATTTCACAATCTGCTACTTTTGAGGAAGATGCTGACTGGTCCAGGATTCATTCTAACGATCCTGGAGTTTATTTTCCTAGAGATGATGTTGCTGATGCCACGCAACCTGATCAAGATGCACAGGAGAATGTTCCTTCCACGAGTTCTTCTCAACCTACTGTTCCGTCTTCGCAAGCCGCTGATGTTGCTGCTGGCGACGATGATGAAGACGAGGACGACACAGAAGAAGAATGGACGGTTGGCCCGAGACGTTCCAAGAGGTCCACAAAGGGAATCCCTCCAAAACGGTATTCGTGGCAAGTAACAAAAACACCTGTACCTTTGATTTGTAATGTTACACTTCCACCTGAGAAGTTCACACAGATCAAACATCTTCCTGAATCAGAACAGGATAAATGGTTTGAGGCAATGCAGGCTGAAATGGACAGTTTAAAGAAACTTCAAGTGTTTACGCCTGCAAGCCCTCCAGCAAACAAGAAAGTTATTGGTACTCGATGGGTCTACAGGATCAAAAAGAAGCCGAATGGTGAGTCGTTGTACAAGGCCAGACTCGTAGCCCAGGGTTTCGCTCAACGTTACCCTGAGGACTATACAAATACATACTCACCCACAGTGCGGACTGAAAGTGTGAAAATTGCTTTAGCCACTGCAACTATCCTTGGCCTGGAAGTTTTTCAGTTCGATGTTGAAACGGCTTATCTTCACGCTGATCTTGATGAGGACATCTACGTCAAAGGTCCTCCAGGTTTCAGACAGCAAGAAGGGGATACCTGGTTTCTACACAAAAGTCTTTATGGTCTGAAACAGTCTGGTTTAATGTGGTACTTATGTCTTTCTGACAAACTAAATTCAATGGGCTTTATTAAGTCCGAAACAGATGAATGCGTGTTTACCAAAAGATCCGGTAATAGGTATGAGATAATTCTTGTTTATGTCGATGATATTGTTTATATTGGTCCAAATAAGCAGATGAGTGAGGTTTTTGCTAAAGCTTTACATAAGTTTTTCACGTTGAAGTGTTTAGGGTGTATTAACACTTATTTAGGTGTTCAAATTGCCAAAACTCAGAAGGGGTTTAGTCTCACACAAGGAGAGAAGATTGAACAACTGTTACATCACTGTAACATGGAGGACGCTAAGCCTGTGAGTATACCCATGCAAACTGATTTTCACATTTTGGCACATGAACCAAGTCCTGAGTTCGAAGATCAAACACTATATCGCTCAGTCATTGGGTCGCTGCTGTATATTAGTAGTTGGACTAGACCCGACATTGCACTTAGTGTTAATCTTTTATCACGACACGTAGGCAAGGCAAAACAGTTTCATTGGACATGTGTTAAAAAGTTATTGAGGTATCTAAAACACACCAAAGACATGAAGTTGTTGTTGGAACCCACACATACTGACTATGCAGAGTTATGTTGTTTTGCAGATTCAGATTGGGCGAGTGATAAGAAGTCACGGAAAAGTACATCAGGTTACATGATGTTTTTAAATGGATGTCCTGTTTACTGGCATGTGCGTAAACAGAATCTTGTTTCTTGTTCCTCTACAGAAGCTGAGTATGCTTGTGTGTCTGATGCATGCAATTCTTTAACCTGGTTTGATGCTTTAGTCACAGATATCTGGACACATCCGATTCGACCGATCACAGTAATGGAGGATAATGAATCTGTGGTTTATATTTCTGAAACACGTTTTACAGGTTCAAGGTCCAGACACATTGACATCCGATATCAAAACATAAGGCAACTGGTTAAACAAGGTTTTGTGACGTTACAGTATGTGCCTACACGTGATCAAATTGCTGACATGCTGAACAAACCACTTCCTACAGCCCAGCATGAGTATCTGCGTGAGAAGATGTGCCTTACTTGAGTCTTCACTTTGCTGACGAAAGAAGGGGAATGTCACTGCACGTTTTTTTATGTTCGTCAGAAAAGTTCATTTCTAACTGTACATTTCCCCTGCTCTCTGCACCTGTTGTGATAACTTATCTAGTAACCATAGTGAATCCCATATGACTAGCTATGTTATGGTTTCAGTCTGTTTAGTGCGCATGTCTAGAAGAAGTTCCCAGAGTTATTATCTGTATTGTTCTTTTTTCACTTTGCTGTTACTGACTGTTACGTTAGGATGAAGCTAGCTAGCTCTGTATAATATATATTTAGTTTTTATATTTTGTAAGTAAAAGGTATTTAGTAAGATTATGCGTCGTGTTTTTCTTGCCTTCCTGCAAGTGTAACATGCATTCTCTGAAGCACGGTCCGTCGCCCTCTACAAAGGTGATTTTTACCTTGACACATACATACATACATACATACATACATACACAGGGGGATACATACACAGAAGGATACATACACGGGCGGAGGGAAGGAGTGAAGAAGAGGGAGAGGGAGAGAAGGAAACAGACAGAAATAGAGACAGATTTAAAGTTAAATCCTGGGCTTCTGATTTATTTATGTTTTACTAAAATGTCAAATAATAATTGTACCTTTTCAGTTTAATTTGACAGCGGCTATGTCTGTGAGATGTAGATTTAAGTACAGTAGTGATTTAGTAAACTGCACTGTGATTTGAAAAGCAATAACAAGGTCAGCTCTTGACAATCAAATCCAAAACCATCCTGCTGAATTGAAAATTCAGTTGGCATATTGGTCTTCCATCCACATAGCTAAGGTCCTTTTCTGTCTCAGTAAAGAATATCATTATTTGCTATCATCCGGTGTTGAAAATCTAGTATATCCTATAATAACAATAGAAAGGGAAGAAAATAGTACAGCAGGCAGAAACCTGTTGTGCCATATTTATGAAAGCTGAGCATCCCTTTTCTAGCCTACATAAAGCCCAATTACACATATCTGACTCTTGCTGATGGAAGCGTTTCCATCACCAGGATAAGGGGAATACAATTTCCTTTCCCCATTTTCCATAGTGTTGACAAAATGCATGAAAGTTTGTGGGGGAAAGTGGCAATCCTCTGAAACAGACTTGGACTGGGTTGGTGCTTTGGAGAGACAATCGCATTGGTCTTTGTTCTTAGAATGGCCTTAAATGCAAATCCTCTGCACTTAAACTCCTGTTTCTTAATCACAATAGCAACATCTTTGACTCACAAGGAGCCAGTCTCTCTGTCCTTGCAGGATTGCGCAAGAGTTTAGATACAACAAGTGCTTATTTCCAGGGACAAGTCAATGAAAGATCTGATTTGTTCCCCATAGGTATATTTTTATCCCTTCAGCAAGGTGGAACATTATCATCAGGCAATATACAATATTCACATGACATAATTGCAGTGCTTTTTTTTGGTAAAAGAAAAAGGTGCTGGAACTCACACATGTCATACAACCCACCTTGCCTACCCTACAAGGTTCAATCCAAAAAAGGTGCTGGAACTCCGTTCTGAGCGTTCTGTGACAAAAAAAGCCCTGCATAATTGTTTACGGTAATCTTGAGTTATCATAACTGTTTAAGTAAAATTAAATCTGATTTTCCAAGAGGTTTTTTTTTTGCTTATTTCAACCTTTCAAAGTACAGTTGGATTGGATAGTTACCATAGACCCCTGGGATGCTTAGCAAATTCAGTGTCTGTCAATGTCAGGACAAATATTTATTTAACCCCCAGAATGCTTAGAAGCTTGAATTACCATTATTCTTCCTGAAGTTAAAAACCATGGGCAGCATGAATTAAAGGAGAAAATGTAGTGCTATAGAACATGCTGTAGAACTGAAGCAGCGTTAGATACTGAACGTGTTCACAGGAATAACATACAATGCAATCCTTTAGATAGTGAAACATTCTGAAGGTAGAGATATTTAAAAACCATTTTCCTCTTCCAGCAAGTACATTTCATTCCTTAGAAGCACAATGACTGTGCTTCAAAGAAGGGCAATATTAGAGCATTAAAGAATTGAACTTTTTAGGTATTATATATAGAGAGTTAAAGTTACTTTATGTTGCTTCCTGAGTACGGTATTCTCTAGAGGTGCAGTGGCTTAACACTAGATGTGGTATTTGCTCTGGCGGTTCGAGTCCTAGCACTATGTGGCAGAGTGAGCTCTTGTCCCTTGCCTTGTCTTCTTCCCACTTAGCAGTTCGAAAGCTTGCTATATGCAAGTAGATAAATAGGTACCACTTCAGTGGGAAAATAACAGTGTTTCGTATGGTGGTGTAAATCCAGCTGGGGCTGGATACTCCACAATGTGACTCATGGGTGGGAGGTGACATTGGTGGAGGACAAGCCCCGGATGGCCATGTAAAAAGCCACTAAACCTTTCTGATTGTGGAGCTAGTCCACCACCTGTGGTGTATCCTGGTTAACGTGCAAGCACGAACTGAACAGATTATATAAACAAACAAACAAGTAAATGAGTAAATAAATAAGTACAGTTGCTTCAGTAATGAATATGTTGTTTCAGTAAAGGCCAATCAAAACTTCTATCCCTATTAAAATGCACTAAAAATCTCCAATACAATTCAAACCAAACTAAAAATTCTAAACCATAATTGACGATAGTCCAAGATTTCTCTTACCCTCTAAGCAAAATAATAATTATTGCTAATCATTGCTTATTATTATTTCCAGTGAGAAGAAGAAAAGAAATGAATGAAAAAGATATTCCCTAATAAAGACAATTTTAAAAAGAGAGGAAAAAAGCAAGAGTAAGGTGGAGGAATTAGTAAAGAGCACAGTTGTAAAAAGATTACATTAATTTTGCAGAAGTAAGTATAAATTAATATAAAGTATAATTAAGAAACAAAGTTTAAAAAAGTCTAATGGTCTGAATATAACTCAAATAAATAAAAATATTATAAATATATTAATATAATGTATAATTATGTTTGCTTTATAATACTAAATTATAATTAATTATAATTCTAAATACAATATTAATATAATAATTATTTCTGTAAATAATAATAATAAAGCTCCTCTTGTGTTAATAGGATCTTGAAGAATAAAATGTTTTCCACTTCCATATGATTATAAAATGATTTCTGTGTACCATTTGATAATTTCAGGACACAGACCAACAGAAATCTCATAAAATAATAATAATAATAATAATAATAATAATAATAATAATAATAATAATAATAATAATAATAATGAAGAAGAAGAAGAAGAAGAAGAAGAAGAAGAAGAAGAAGAAGAAGAAGAAGAAGAAGAAGAAGACAGAGTTGGAAGGGACCTTGGTGGTCTTCTAGTCCAACCCCCTGCTCAGGCAGGAACCCTAAACCATTTCAGACAAATGGCTGTCCAGTCTCTTTTTAAAAACTTCCACTGTTGGAGCATTCACAACTTCTGGAGGCAGGTGGTTCCACTGGTTAATTGTTCTAACCATCAGGAAATTTCTCCTTAGTTCTAGGTTGCTTCTCTCCTTCATTAGTTTCCATCCGTTGCTTCTTGTCCTGCCTTCAGGTGCTTTGGAGAAAAGCTTGGCTCCCTCTCCTTTGTGGCAACCCCTGAGATATTGGAAACCTGCTATCATGTCACCCCTTGTCCTTCTCTTCATTAAACTAGATATACCCAATTCCAGCAACCGTTCCCTATATGTTTTAGTCTCCAGTCCCCTGATTATCTTTGTTGCTCTTCTCTGTACTCTTTCTAGAGTCTCAACATCTTTTTTACATTGTGGTGACCAAAACTGGATGCAGTATTCCAAGTGTGGCCTTACCAAAGTGATATAAAGTGGTATTAACACTTCACATGATCTTGATTCTATCCCTCTGTTCTTCTCTTGAATTACATTTGCATTTAATTCAACCTTTTGCTGCATTGTTGAATGGTTTTAGTAAAATGGATAAACATAATGAGACTTTTGATCAGATGCAGAGATTGGGATATGTTTAAAATTTCAATCCTCATGACAAATCTAAGGAACTGCACCATAAATGTCAGAATTCATCAGAAACACCAAAGAAATAGTTGAAACTTTTGGAATCCTCTCAACGTTAATCTTACAATCACCTGGCAAAGCCACTATTTCCAAGATCAAAGCTTCAACAAAACAAACTGTCTAATTTTTCTCAGTTTCTTCCAGAATTTCTATGATCTGTACATTAGCTTGGCAGGAATGAGATTCCAAAAGACCTTATCTTAACTTGAAGAGTCTTAATCATCCTTAATAAATATTTGTAAATATTTCCATCCATGATTTTTCAACAGAGATACGCTGTTCTTAACTGCATCTATGCTGGGATTTATAATATTAACTGTGTCCTTAATGGCTTTTATAACCTCACTAATCTCAAGGAGAGCAGTCGGCTTTCTCAGTAGCTGTCAACATTATTGCCTCACCGGGGGAAGAGAGTGGCAGAGGTTTCTTGGATCCTATCCAAGCAGGTAACAAATTCTCCCTGATAAAACATATTATTATCATCACCATTATCTGATTCCAATAGTAGCAAGTAATATATTAAATAAGCAATGATAAATACAATATCAATCGTAGCAGCATGTTAGTCCCACTAGGTAGAACAGATTAGTAAATCTATTCCATAGGAAGGCCAAAGGTATTTTTTTTTTTACTGAGAGTGGCTAAATACAAATAATCCTTGATTTACAGCCACAATTGGGATCAGAAGTTCAGTTGCTAAGCAAGGTGGTTGATAATGACTCATACCTGATTTTATGACCTTTTTTCATAAGCAAATCCCTGCAGTTGTTAAGCGGTGTTCTGTACCAGCCTACTACCGGCCCTGCAGAAAAGGCAGGGATAGCCCCTTTTACAAAACGGCAAGAGGCTGGAACTAAGCCTGCCAAATTTATTAACATAAAACAGAGCAAACAGAGCAAAGAGAGCAAACACGAACCATGAAACAGAAGCTGCTCAAACGGTTGCCTTCAGCAAACCAGCCCTCCCACACATTCCCCTTTTAAACAGTTCAGGGCGTGGCTTCTCTCTGCCTCCTTCTGAGGTGCCCCATTGCCTTCCTCTGTTTACTCCTAATTGACTGCCTCCTGCGTCGGGCGTCCTTGAACAGGGCCAGCTGTGGGTCATCTTCATCCATGCTGTCAGGCTCACACAGCTGGGTCTGCGTCGTGACCAGATGGGAGGGGCCTGGCTGAGGGCTCTGCGGAGCCCCAAGGCCATCATCAGCAAGGTCTCCAACACCCCCCTCCTCCTCCTCTGAATCGTCCGACCCAACTGCCGACCCCACAGGCTGACCCTGAATCACAAGCGGATCATCTAGCTCAGGGGTCGGCAACCTTGGCTCTTTTATGACTCACGGACTTCAACTCCAAGAATTCTGGGAGTTGAAGTCCGCGAGTCATAAAAGAGCCAAGGTTGCCAACCCCTGATCTAGCTGTTAAGCAAGTTTGGCTTCCCCCAATGACTTTCCTTGTCGGAAGCCAGCAGGGAAGGTCAGTAATGGAAACCCTGTGACCCCAGGATGCTGCAAGTGTCATGAATACATACCGATTGCCAAGTGTCCAGATTTTGGTCACATGACCGTCGGAATGCTGCAATGGTCTTAAGTTTGGGGACCAGTCCTAAGTCATTTTTCTCAGGGCTATTGTAACTTTGAACTATTAAAAGAGTGGTTGTTAGGTTGAAGGCTCCCTGTAACAGAATCTTGCAAGTCAGACTTCTGTTGTACCTTCTTCCCCTTATAGTCCAGTGAAAGAGGGAGGTGTTTTATCCCCTTTCATTTAGACAGTGGCTCCTGCATATCTCTATCAAGGACGCCACCTTCCACATAGTAGGATCTTTTTTGTTATTTTTTTTCTTTGTTGTTTATGGTGGGTGGGGCCATTCTTTTGGACATAATTCAGATATGAGGTGGATGGAAAGGAGTTATGCCTTTTTTTTCTTGCTCATTGTTTTCAATATTAATAGGATCAAAGGAGAGTCTCCTTTGTACTATGGGATTGTGATCACCTGCTAGGGATTGATGAGGCAAACTAAGTGAAATTGCTAAGACTTTTATTTTGCCCCAAGGCAAAATACATTTTTAAAAAATACATATTTTTTTTTACAGAAAACCTGGGTAGAAGAGGTTTACTAAGTGACCATTCTTTTGGCGTTGTCATTAATAGATGTTCTAAAGTGATAGTTGAAAGAGACGTATCAGACGGGGAAGGTTACTTCTTAAAACCTATTGTCAGATTGGGTAATGAGTCCTCCGGGAATAGGGCGGTATATAAATTTAATAAAATAAATAAATAAATAAATAAATAATGAACATTTAGCATTCCTAAATGTAGACGGTCCAATTACAGATTTTTCTGATTGAACACATAATGACTTCCAACATTTTTTATATAAAGTCAATGGGCCATATAATAGGTGCAGGTGACTCGAATAAAACTCTGGATCATTTTTTAAATTGTAACACCTACCACTTCAGTTATACTCTCTGATTCATAATGATTAATTTAATTTAATGATACTTGCTAGAATTTAATTTAGTGGCTTTTAACTTCATTTTAATCATTCCCAATGGAAATGTATCTCTCTTACCTCTGCATGTAGAATTGTATTTTTGGCTAACCTATTCTTGTTTTTTTGACGTGTAAAATAAAAGCATGTGAAGCTACAATTTTATTCTCATCTGAAACTTATTTCATGAAAAATTACACACATTCTTTAAGTGATCAGGAAATGTGCTTTTGATAAAAATATTCTTAAACAAATAGAACAGAAAATAGATTTTTTGCATATTAACAGGGTTTCAGTTGCATTACATTTTTGTCAAAGCATAGTTTCTTAACTGACTTTCAGAATAATGAGCTTGAATGTCCTATACTGCTAAAGTAATGCAAAATTACATTAAATAATGTAAATTAATTTTCTATGATGTCAAAACAACAAATATTTTTTGTATGCCGGATACCACAGAGAATGTTTAATAAGGATTGGCTGCAATCACCTTGTTACTGGGCATGTAACTCAACAGTTGGAATATTAAGCAATTGGTCTTATAGTCACATTGTTGCATTTTTGGCTGACAAAGAGTGGATCAATCACATACCGTAATATTAAGAATGCATATTTGTCGTAATAGACACCTGACACCTGTTGATTGTCCACATTTGAAAATTAGTCTTTTTCTTTCTACAAAGAAGCCTAAAAGACAACTTCTAAGCAATAAAATAAACTTTTCTGTATTTATACTTAATTTTTCTTTTTTTTATGTTGGTCCTTTAATGTTATGTTAACATTGGTATCTTCAAAATTAGTTTGCAATGGACAGCAAGCAGACAAATAATCACTCCTGCCTGTTTAAAGACATCTGCAAGTTTGACTAGGTTTCTATCCATGGATCTTTTTCTTCAACTTGCAAAAATGGGAAGGAAGAAATAGCTATGCAAACGAGGCACATCACACAACCACCAGTGACAAGAGTTAAAGCTAAAGACCCATAAAAGTTTATTTTTGCTCTCCTGAGTATTTTGGAACCCTGGAGGGTGGGGGAGAAAGATCAGTACAGGTCATGGACAAACTTCAAGGCAGTCCATAGACATTTTTCACAGTGTTTCATATTGTGTTCACTGATATTCAAGCTCATTTGCTTTTCTCAAACTCTTATAAATCACCACAGGCATAGTTCAGGTGCAGAAGAAACAGACGTGCCATTTTCATTTGCAAGTCACACCACACAGGAGCAATCACCTGTACCATCAAGCTTTAGCCTACCTACTCCATATGCAATAGCTACATGTTGGATGCACACACTGGAAGTTTAGAGAACTTCCCCACAACAGAAGATTGGATGGAAAAAGTGATGGAGCTAGCAGAAATGGTAAAATTGGCTACTTCAATTAGAGAAAAGAACATATCCAGCTTGTTTCTGCTTGGAAACCACTTCTGGGCTTTGTGCTCAACACAGAAAAAAGTCCCAAATCTTGACTTGTGAGTTTTGCTGATTAAACTGGATGGTTTCTTGTTAGCTTGGATGGTTAACAGCAATCAACAGCTAGTAATGTAATGTTGGGGCCCTGATCTGTATATTGTTAACCTGCAGAGGCCATGAATTCCTTGACTGTAACTTGCGCTTCTCCTACTTCAGACATGTCAAACACAAGGCCCGGGGGCTGGATGCGAAGCCATCCTGGAAACAGTGAGGGAACGGCCCCCACTGCCTTGGCCCTGGCCCAGAGACCCTCCTTCTGCCAGAGACCCTCAGATCTGTCCCACTCCTGCCCAGGCCCCCATAGGCACCCTTGATGCAAACAATGTAGAGCTGGCCACGCCCACCCAGTAGGCCATACGCACTCTAGCCACGCCCACCCAGTAGGCCATGCCCACCCTGGCCATACCCACCCGGCCCCTTGAGGGCAACCACTATGCTGATGCAGCCCTCAATGAAATTGAGTTTGACACCCCTGTCCTACTTGTTTTGCTACTTGCCCTTTGGAGCAAGTGAGCCGTGAGAAGAGTAAAAAGATGGAACAGGGTCCTCAACTTGTTCTTTTCTTTCTCTTTGGCAAAAGAATGAATTGCAAGGACTAGAGCGAAAGAAAGATGGTGAGATCCACTGAGGACATCTGCCACTGCCTGAAGCCTGCATGAACTAGTTCATCCCAGAGCTTCGATTTATTAGAAAGAAAGTTACAATGCAAGGATTTCAACAAGTGGTTTAGTTTCAAATGAGAAACCAAAATATAGAGCAATTCAGGTGGCAAGGTTTGTTCCCTTTTATTTTTACTTTTCTTTTTTCAAGTTTATTTGACGAAGGGGAGGAAGAGTCTGCATCTGTTGATTGCTGGCAAAATGGCTATCATATTTGTTATCTCCCAGAAGCTTTTTCAAATCTACAGTCTACGGAATCTACAGTCCTCAACTATAATAAGCATAGCTTACAACACATCCGCACCTATTGATTTCCCACAACCCTCCTTCTGATAACATTGTTCTGAATAATAGATAATGTTGAGAAGGGCTCTGGTTGTGGGGGCTTTTCCCAGAGACAAGGATGAAAACCAGAATGATTTTTCAAGGTTTACCTTAATACCAGAGGTATCTGGGGGAGGGGTGTGTGTGTGTGTGCGGGTTGTAAAAGTCAAAATAGTGGTCATGACTATACAACTGAAGCCCCTCCCTTTTTCCAACTGGGCCTTCCAGAAAGAAGGGGTTTCAACCATGCTTTTCTAATGTGCCATCTGGAATGTGAACATCCATTTTCCTCCCCATGTTCCTGCTCAGTAGATGGATACTGGGCTTAGAAAAGACTGAAGGGTCTGGATCCCAAGCAGTAGTATCTGGTGGGTTATTAACTACAGTCCATAGTCTTTCCTTGTGCAAAAGCAAGCAACATTTCATGGACCAGGAAACATAGTTTGTTCCATCCAACCGGGTTATCCAGGAGATGCCAGTTGACTGTTCTTGTGCCATTGTTACACCAGATAGCTAACACAAACTCAGCTAGGATACTGTGTGTACTAACTCTCAGTACAGGGCTGGACCCATAACCAATGTTAGGGATTGTTGTGCAAAGGTCTCCTTGTGCTACCAAGGAGTTGCACAGACAAGGAAGAGTACTGAGAGCAGTAAGAGTCACACAGTAACCACAAGAATACACTGAGGTGTGAAAACAAAAAGTATTTTACTTTGAGGTGGTGTAAAAAAAAATGCAAATAAACAGTCCAGATCATACACAATAGCAACAGTCCAAGTAGCAATCCAAATACAAAATCTTCTTACCGGTCCAGAGGTCAAAAACACAGTTGTTCAGGTTTATCACAGTAGTAAACCAACAGTACAGCAAAACAGCAATAGTAGAGAGAGTAGTGAATTCAGAGAGAGAGAAGCTACGTTCCTAGCTCCCTCTTATGGCCCTGAGAATACTTACACACCCATTGGCCAATTAACATTAAAGTCACAATATCATGGTTAATATATTTTCAACCCAACTACAATATGTAGGCTATCACCATATGCCTAACAGAAACCATGTCATCCTTCACTCATGATACAGCTGGGATGAAGTGAAGCACGAAAGGGTTAAAGAGACAGGAGGTTCTTTCTTCAACATCAGCTTGAGCCTCTTTAAGTTCTGTCTGCCTTTTTCTTCTTTGCATTGATCCATTGGTGGACAATTTATTTCATGGCATCCTTGCTGCAAGTCACTATATCACACAAATCAAATATTCTCATCAATAAATCAGAACAAGGGGAAGTACTATCCTTGGGGGGAGGGGAGAGAAGCCTTAAAGAGGCTTTGTCTTCCTCCCAGGTGATATACAAGGCATAATCAAGAGGGTACAGTAGCCTTCTCCAAGTTAATGTCTTCCAGAACCCCTGGATTACGGACCTATATATTTTCACCCAACCTGGCCACTGAATCAACATAATTCAAGACAAAAACAAAACATGTAAAAAAGCATGTATATGATATTGCCCCAATTACTTTGTTGCATAATGCAGGCCTTGGCACCTTTGAAAAATGTTGCACATGACTAATGTTGCTCAACCTTGGCAGTTTGAAGATGTGTGGACTTCAATTCTCAGAATTCATGCTGCCTGAGAATTCTGGGAAATGAAGTCTACACATCTTCATTTGTAAAGGTTCAGAAATTTTTTGTTATTGAAAAGTTTTATCATACATTTTATCTTTAACAAACCCCCCTACCCCTCCCCTATCAGAAATTTTGCATTAAAGACTTGCTCAGGTCTGCACTATATCAAATGTTAACAATGAGCTGTGAATGGGTTCAAATTGGGCAGCTGTGTATCCATATAGAACCAGTTTGGTCTAGTGGTTAAGGCACCACTAACCTGGAATGAAAGCAGAGGACTGTGAGTTCGAGTCCTGCCTTAGCCATGAAAGCCAGCTGAGTGACTTTGGGCCAGTCACTCCTCACAGGGTTGATGTTGTGGGGAAAATTAGGAGGAACAAGCGTTGGATATGTTTGCCATCTTGAGTTATTTGTAAAAATAATAAGGACAGGATACAAATAAAAATAAATATCACTTGGGCTGAGTAAGATAGGGCAGTGTAGGAAGTGTGATTAAAAAAAGTAATACAACAAGAATGTAATAATGTATCATGCAGAAACTGGCTAAAGATTTTGATTATTTTTTTCTCTCTCTAAAAATGGCAAATGGAAGTTATTACTTGACATTTTTGTCAATTTTGGAAAGTGGTTTGATAGAGGACCTGAATTACTGCTCCTCTCTTGACACACAACTGAAGTAAGTTACTCCTTGCTCAAATGAAAACGAGTAGCTATTTTTCATGCAAAATGCCAAGGCTGGCATTTAAAATTTCTTTTTGCTATTTGTGGTGGAAACCTTGAACAGTGTAAGTAGATTCAGTTATCTACTCTAGAGCAGTTAAAACAATATCCTTTGATTTAAGACAATGCAACTGTACCAATATGGGATAACCAGAGATATGTTTAAGTGAATACTTGGCAAAAGTTTTTATCAAATATTTATCGTCTTTTTCTTTTAGTACATTTTGTAAAAACAACACCTGTATCCTGACCGGGAAACAAAAAAAAAGTGGTTTGATTTTTTTTTTTCAAACCCAACATTTTATTTTTTATTTAAAAAAGTACTTTATTGGTTTTCCAATTTTACATATAGGTACTTAGAAGGCAATGTGATAATTGGGTTAAACAATAGATCAGTAATACAATCTTTAGTAGGTATCTCAGGTTACATCATCAAATATTTCTTCTCAGTTTCCCTTGACATTTGCTATTTCATATTTAAGCTAATAAATTTCTAATTATACCAAAATTCAGTAAAAATTTCATTATTGCATTTATAAATACGTTTTTTCTTTTTGCTTATACATATCTTGATAAACAATCAATGTCCTGTTGTTAAATTTTACCTAATTTTAATTTTTAATTATAGTATTCTAGTTTGACCTTTAATATCCATAGTATTTAACTTTCAGGTAACCCAAATTTCCTTTATCTCACTTCATAAAAGTTATAATATCTAAAATACACCTATTAGTACTTAAATATGTTCTTATTCCATCCCATAAACATTTTCTACTTCCCATCCTAATACATCACCACCTTGATAATAGAGTATCCTTTATTAGTTCAGATCCATCATCTATATTCTCTGGGCTAATCAATAATTCAAACCTATTTCCTAATAGTTAGTTTTGGATTTCCCTTGTAAATCTAAATCTTCAATATTCAACCAATTAATCCTCTTTTTTTTTTTACTATTTTCTGACTATTTTAAATCTAGTAATCAAATTTCCCTTTGTCTCAAAATCTCCCTTTAGCCCACTAACTGACAGTTTAGGATCCTCTCTAATAAATCAAGGGGCCCAATTTTTTAAACCTAATTCTAGCTTTCTTCTTTTGCCAACCAGGCTTCCATAACAATGCTTTTAAATCATCAGATAGGTCTCTCTTCATTCTTGTATATATTATTTGAATTAAAGGAGACCATCTAATTGCTAATTTTCTAAGAGGTCTGGTCCATTTATAATCACTAGGTCGCCCTGACATCCCAGATCCCCATGTTTGTTCTGGTATAGTTGTCTTCAATTAGATCTGGTCTTTTTCTTTCTCAAGTTTCTTCTTCTGGTTTGCATCAAAGGTCATTTCCACTTTTGGAGTTATTGTGTCATTATCTGGATTTTCAGTAGACTGTGCTTCTTGTTCTATAAAGCCCTCTGCCTTGGCATTCACTTGTTCCACTCCTGTTGTTTTTTGGGTTAGTAGTTTTCTAGCTGCAATCAGGGTTTTGCTTTCTGGAGGTAAGCTGGCACCTTTGTCTTTCAAATTAGCTTTAAGTTTCTCAGTGTTTGAAAGAATAGTTTCAAGTATAAGTTTAAACATATCCCAGATCTTTTGCAGATCATCCTCCATTTCTGACATAGTTAAAAATGATCTTTCTAGTGAAGCTATTTATTACACAAGAGTCAGTAAATGTTCACCTCCACTGTTCCTAGAAGCCAGTTTCATTTCCCAGCTGTTCTCCCAGAGATAAGTCTCACATAGATAAAACCAAGATCAGACCTGGGCTGTGAACAGGTCTCTTTGTGTCAGAGGTAACAAAACTGCTGTACCAAGCTTCACCACAAGATGTCCCCAATAGCATTTGGAGTCTTTTTCAAATCCTCGGCTAAGTTCTTATCCAATTTAAGTTCTTTTTGCGAATAAAGCAGGATAACAGATTCCAGTAAGAATAGGATTTTTTTGGGTCCCCAAATTCCAAACAGAAAATAAATATTCAGTTGTATTAAGTTGATTTTTCAAAGCTTTATTTCTTCTAAGTAATCAGACAGTGCCATTTTAGAGGGTGGGGGGAAAAGTTCCCTTCCCTCTCCTCAAAAGGGAATAGATTTTCAAGAAGCTTTTAACAAGAAAAATACTTGGGATGCAGAGAAGGTAAATATCACCCAATTTTTCCATGTTGCTCTCATGGTGCTTGTTAGTAACTTTGGCCTTGGCTGTTAGCAGCTTGATGATGGGCCATAAATAGCTGATCTTTTCCCCGTCAGTTCGAAGAGCTGCCCCAGGTCAAATGGGAGGGCTGCTGCCCTTCTGTGATCACTTGGGGGTCCTCTTCACACTTGTCACCCCAGAGGGTGACTTCCTTTTCAGGGTCCCCCAGCGGGAGAAAACAGATGGTGGAGGCAGCGATCTCCGCAAACGTCCTCCAGTGCCGCGATCACAAACCGGAAGCCCAAACCCAACATTTTAAATACTAAATCAGAATTAAAGCTACGATCATGGACCACCACCTGTGTAGTTAAAGTGCTTTGAAAGTTTTTACTCCAAATATATTAGATTTTGAACCCATCATTTGGAAAAAACACACAATACACTAATAATTCTTGCTTTCTCCTTGTATAGGACACTTTTATGTCATGACTATAGTATTTAACTTCTCCTCAGTTTGGTGTGGTGGATAAGAAATCTGGCAAGACCTGGGAGACTCCAGTTCCCGAATCTTGCTTTGGTCATGACTATTTGGGTCTCAGCCCTTTGAGATGGACCAGAAAAAGAAACCAACACAATAATGACACTCTTATTATAACAGTACAGTAAAAAGAACTTTGCAAGCCTGAATATGGTTGCCCCTTCCCTTCCTTTACCTTTGTGAGAATTAGAATTAGAGAGAGTCTTATTACTCATCCCAGCTTCTGCCAACCTAGCAGTTCGAAAGCACATAAAAATGCAAGTAGAAAAATAGGAACCACTACGGTGAGAAGGTAACAGCGTTCTGTGCGCCTTTGGCATCTAGTCATGCCAGCCACATGACCACGGAGACGTCCTTGGACAAGCACTGGCTCTTCGGCTTTGAAATGGAGATGAGCACTGGCCCCTAGAGTTGGAAACGACTAGCACGCATGTGCGGGGGAACCTTTACCTTTACCTTTATATGAGATACTTTCTCAGATTACATTTCTGCATAAAGCTCAGATTGCTTTTACCAGCTTAATATCTTGGCGGTGATTCTTCCTCCTGTTCCTCAAGGTTATTTCCTTTTCCCATTATATCAGGTGACCATGGGCCAGTCTCTCTCAGCCCTGGAAAGCAGGCAACACCAAAGGTCTTTCAGCTCTGAAAAACCTTGCCCCAAACCCTTATCCAGGCAGTTGTCAGAAGTAAACACTGGCTTGAATTTGTTTTACATTACACTGGTATTTCTTTTACATTCCAGCATATGTCCTCTAGAATGGAACTTTTTTTCTCTCTCCTGGCAAGACAGAAAAAAATGCCAACTGATATCCAAGACATTGGGCAGGGGTCTTCAAACTTGGTCCTTTTATGACTTGTTGGCTGAGGAATTCAGACATGCTGGCTGAGGAATTCTGGGAGTTGAAGTCCACAAGTCATAAAAGGGCCATGTTTGAAGAGCCCTGATGTTGGGTGAAAGAGAAGAGAAAGTTAGTCATGATGGCAGCTGTGCATTCATGAACCAGACCAATATATTATCTATCTAGTTCTCCCATATTATTGCTTTCCAATATCTATATATCAGGTCTACAGCTCTGATGCCCTGTAGCAACTGATGAATCTTTGTTTCTACTCACCTGGAAGATATATTATTGGACAAGGTTGATCTAGTAGCCCATCACACTCTCTGACTAAAACTGATTTTTTTCAGTCTAAACCTTGGCTTTCCACCCACAGGGAATTAAAAAGAGGAAATTATTTCCATTTTACAGATAATAAACACTGAGATGCAATAAACTATCTTGATATATCATTGCTATAATAGTAGTACCTAGAATTCCCTTCAACAGAAGCATGGAAGAACCTCTTTATTTGGCAAGTCATCACTAACAAGCAACACCAGACTTGTCATACAGAAAATCCATGGCTAAATCCCCAGAATGACTACTTAAAGTATCAGGAAGGAGGTGATACAAAAAGGCACTTTATTAAGCTCTGGAGAGCTGCTATCAACTTGAAAAGAGGTAATCATTTGCTGTGGTGGGAGGCAGCTTCTGGTTGTTTCCATTTGTACTTTTATGTTTGAAACACTGGAAAGTATTTCTTCTGAACAGGACTGTATTGAAGCATGCAAAAAATCATAATTGAGAAACTTATTTCCCCAGTGCTTTATATGATGTGCTCGGTGGACCAATAATATTCTATTGCACATTTTCAGCTTTATCTCAGCTTGCACAATGCTGACTTTACAATGAAATTCTGACCTGAAACAGGTAACTCCAAGAGAGAAGACATTTATGGAAAAAAGCCGATATGGTATTACTGCTCCTTGGTGTGCCATTAGTATGCAGCATGCTCATTTTTGCAGGCTGACACTTTGACAAGACATGGAAAGATGCTTGTCTGACCCTCTCCCCCACCCCGCAACTAAGATAGATGACATAAGCCAGGGCTACAGCAATTACATCTTCCTACTGCAACAAATTAAATCAATCCCAGATTTACTGTGTTCTAAAATACCGAGTTAGATGTTTGCACTCTTGAGAAAGGTATACATAGCCTGGGGGATGTGTTTAGAAAATGCAGTTTCTGGGGGGTGGGGGGGAGGGATTGTTAAAGATAAAATGTATTGAAGAAAATGCAGTTTCTAAACTGGCATTTCTCAAAATTTTAAATGGATCTGTTTTGCCCTGAAAATTTGCACTTAACTGTAGAACTTTCCCAAAACAATGCACAGGAGGGGCTAGATCAGTTCTTTAATCTTCAATTCCTTTAAGCCCTAGCAATCTGTGTTAGTTAGGGATTCTGAGAGAAGTCTACCTCATCAAGACACCAGAAAGGCTGATATACAGATAATGTACTTTTCTTTTTAGCTCTTTTTTTCTCTTTTTTAATGTGATGGGCTGTTCAGAAGGAAGGTGCAGGCCATTAAATACTCTGAAATCTATGAGGTCTCTATCTTTCAGAAACATCTTAGGTGTGCTTGACATGTCTGAGATGATCAATATGCTGAGGCCTGGATGGAAGAAAACTAAAAATCTAGACTCTTGCCAAAAGCCTGTTATAAATTTATATTTGAGGGAAGCTTTAACACACTCTTCTGAAATGCTGCCCACTTTGAAGTGGAGTGGAAACTAAACCTTTCTGGTGGGCCTTGTAGGAAGTCAGCACCCACCCACCTACCCACCCACCCACGCAAAGGAGGCTTTCCTAGGATCAAATCATTCACTTCTCTCCACTACCAGGAAAACACTCCAGGCAGTCCCTCCAACAGTTAAGTTTTATGAATGAGATGCTTTTGCATCTATTGAGGAAACTGGAGCATTCCATTCAGTATCCATTTACAGAAAGCTGCCCCAGTCTTCCTGCTATAGGAAAAAGCCCCAAGCAGAAACATGAAGATGCCAGTTTTTAGAAGATTTTGTATCTATTCAGAAAGATTGGGCCATTCTATTCATAAGCAAAGAGCAAACAGAGACTCCAGGTAAGCAACGCAGTTAGGCAAGCCAAAAGTTGACAAGATTAGCTCAGACAAACACCTAGAATTTGCATTTCCCCTTTTGCCTATAGAGCCAGCCATGACCCCTACATGAACCCAAAGGAATCTCACAGCAGCCATTAAAATATTAAAGGACATGTTCTTGCACAGGAACAGGCATCTCAAATACAAAGCCCCAAAGAAGGTATAAAAACCCACCTACTCTCAACTCCATTTTGTCAGCCACTCCAGAAACATGCTGTTATCACGAGTGTCTGGTTAACAATAAACGGAGATCTCCTTCCCAAAATGTAGCCTGCCTTCAACTCATTTCTACAGCGTCCTCCCGGCTTGGAACAGGACCAGATTTTTCTTCCAATAGCTTCATGTGAGGCCTTCACATTTCCTCAGTTTTAAACATGCTTGTTATTGGCATTTTGATGTGTCTGGACTCTGTTGCTTCCCAGATACATTTATCATCTACCCTGATTGGTTTTGAACTCTTTTTTGGGTAGATATTCCTTCCTTTGCTTGGAAAGTCAGTTCTGTCACCCACCAATTTGATAGAGTTGCAGTGTAATGACTCAACTGCAGTGCTGCACTGCTATTTTGGGAAATTACCTAGGAGGTTTGCATGAATAAATAGTTAGCTTCAGAAGCTATCAATTTTGGCATTTTTCAGTTTTTTAAATGGCCAACCTATATACTATTATGAAAAAGAAAAGGATCTGAATTATTTAGGTTATCTCACTCCCTGCCTGCAATACTAATGTGTGTGGGTGCAGACACACACGCACACATGTCTTTCACAGTGTTGCTTCTATTGTTCTTTGTGGACAATTGTATTGTAACACACAGTTGCCCTAAGATTGAAGATTACTGAGGAATCATTGGCAGACAATCAAGGAAGAATGGACTGAGGAAATTTCCAGCTAATAAATTCTCAAGGGAAAAATGATAGAAACAGGTTTTAAAATAAAAGTTTTGTACTACAAGGTGACTTTTTTTAACATATATTTTTCTGCAGAATAGAGCAACCATATTTTGTCAGGATCTTATTAGTTCAGCATTAATTCAGAGAAAACCCTCCTTTCTTATATACCCCTAAAGCAAAAAGTTTACAATGCGTAAGAAAATTAAATGGTAAAATCTCTCCCCAGCCTCCAATTCTCTTTCTGTCTAGAAAGTAATCGCAATAGCAATTACAGCATTTTCTGAGCAGTTTACAAATGTCAGCACATTACCCCCAACTATCTGGGTCCTCAATTTACTGACTTCAGAAGGATGGAAGGCTGAGTCAATCTTGAGCCAGTCAGGATCAAACTGCTGGCAGTTGGCAGAGTCAGCCTGCAATACTACATTCTAAGCCTTAAGTTCTATCTTTAGACATAAACTTCCTATTGGAGCAAGATGCTTCATAGTTGGAAAGAATATTGCTCACATCCTTAGGAAATCATTGTAGCTAGGCTGATCCATCTTGAACACAGCTTCAAATATCAGAGGGCATCACAGTTTTGCCAGTTGTCTTTGATTACTTCATTGAGTTCCTACAATAGTTTACAAACACACACACACACACACACACACACACACACACACACACACACACCTTTAGCATACACTTAGGGAAACTTTTCTTCCCCCCCCACCTCCAACCTACTTATTTTGATCATCGTAATGTAGATGCTAATCTAGATTAAGACCCACCTGATGGTAATCTTACACTTGAGAGCTACGCAAAGTGTTTTGAATTTTCACAGCTCTAATCTATCCTTTAAATTTAAAGACCTTAGTGGTGACCCAGGCAAGGCACAGAAATGAGACTGGTGATGTTTCCGGGAAACTTCTTCAACAGTCTCTCAAGTCAGGGTCTATAGGGGTCCTATTTCAAATCAGATACGGAGGAAAACTAGGAGGACTTGCATTTCCAGGTCCTACTATGCCAGGTTAGCAACAAACTGCTGTCTTTGCCCTGAACTCAGCAGACTGCGATGTACACTAGGATCCCTCTCCACCCAGTCCTTGAGAAGACCATCATCTTGAGGGTAAAACAACAGAAAAGATTCTTAACTAGTCAAACTCCTATCTACAAAAATCCCTGACGTCTGACTTGATTTGCCTCTCTGGATATTATTTCTTAGTACTTTTGCTTTGGATGTTCTGACCTTGGATTGAAGTTATGAAAGTAACTTGATGGATTTAATGTGTAGATAACAAATTGCAGGGTAAACAGATACTGTAAGACCAATATGCCAGCCTGAGTCCAGAGGCCAAGCCAACAGGGAGAGCTAAAATGAATTAGGTAAGGAGTTCAAGAAGGAAAAAAAAAAGAGAGAAGAGGACCAGAGAAGCTGTACATTCTGATAAAGTGTATTTTGAGGTATGAGAGTTGACAAGGTCATATCCTAAGTAGTTACTAATTGAAACTACTTAGGATATGACCATTAACCTTTTCCCCTCTAAGTCAAGAGTTTGTGTTTGGCTAATGTGAGAACCAAAGACAGCTGAGAGGATGACTACCATTTACTTGACTATATCAACAAAAGGTGACTTTTTGATTAAAAAAACAAAACAAAAAGAAAATGGGATTGCCCTGCCCATTAAAAAAAAATTGTTCCAGTTCGGAAACCCAGGAAAAAAACAAAACACCACGATCTTGCAATGCTGTGGAAAGCATCTGGGTTAAAAGAAGAGGAGAGACAAATTAAATCATAACCAAGGAGAAAATGTAGATAATGCCTTCCAAAAAGAAATTATGGATCATTAAAAGATTGAAAGATAGAGAAAGTTTTTTCCCCCCTCCATGACGTTTTTGAGCTGTTATGCTGACAGCTGTCTTCTTCATAAGTGGAATAAGGCCCAAGGAGGATCAACTATTCTTGAGTTGATCCTATTTATCAGTCGGAAAGACTTGATCGAGGAGGAGAAGCAGGAACATTAGGGGAAAGTGCCTGTAAAATGCTGGAGTTTCATGATTTTAAGAGAAACTAAAACAGCGTAGTCTTGGATCTCAGGAAAGCAGATTTTAATAAACTCAAAGCAAGGATAAATAGAGTCCTTTGGCAGGAGAAGCTAAAAGGATAAGGAGCTCAAGATGGATGAGAGTTCCTAAAGAAGGAGATATTAAAAGAACAACTAGAAGCAAAGGAAAAAAGCAAAGAAAACAAAACAACCCATTATAGCTATAGAAATAGATCAGTGAAGATCTGGGGGGGGGGGGAAAGACACATTCACAAAATGAAAAAGGGCACAAACGAAGAATGCCAACAGGTAGCCTAGTACTGCGGGAGATGCTATCGGGATACGAAAAGCACAGAATGGGCTGAAGCCATTGAAGGAAGCTAAGAATAACATAAAGAGCTTTTTAAGGACATATTTAAGAAAATATGTTCTTCAGACATATTTAAGGGGGAAAAAAGATGTATTTTAACTAGAAGGAAACAATATGCTAAGCACCAGGTGAAGAACAGAAAATGCTAACAGGTAAGAATAGCAGAGCTATTTATCTCCTGTTATGGTCCACTTTTTTTCCAGTGAAAAAAACATTATACGTCCCACCAGAAAATTATGAAGAGAAGGACAGGCTTGAGAGTGATAAAACATCACATTTTAGCATTGGTATTTTCTTCATTGGGGCGAAAGGGAGGAATCGTCTTCTTCTATTTCTTGGCTCTAGATCAGGGGTGTCAAATTGCTGGCCCGCAGGCCGGATGCATCATAGCAAAATTGCACCCACCCCATTGCTGGCAATGGCAAAAAAGTAGTGATATAATAATAATAATAATAATAATAATAATAATAATAATAATAATAATAATAATAATAATAATAATAATAATAATAAAGTTGGAAGGGACCTTGGAGGTCATCTAGTCCAACCCCCTGCTAAGGCAGGAAACTCTATACCATTTCAGACAAATGGCTGTCCAGTCTCTTCTTAAAAACCTCCAGTGTTGGAGCATTCACCACTTCTGGAGGCAGGTTGTTCCACTGGTTAATTGTTCTAACGGTCAGGAAGTTTCTCCTTAGTTCTAGGTTGCTTCTCTCCTTGACTAGTTTCCATCCATTGCTTCTTGTCCTGCCTTCGGGCGCTTTGGAGAATAGCTTGACACGTCACGTGATGTTGCGAGTTTGACACCCCTGCTCCAGATAGTAATTTTTTTTTAATTCACTTGTTAATTTTCGTCGGTATTTTGTTGTGCCTTTTGTATTTTGTGTTCTGTTTATTTCTTCTAATACTGTCTAAAAATCCCATTAAAAATAAATGTGGAATTAAAAAAAACCATCACCAAGGAAAGCTCATTTACTCTGAGTGAATTTGAATTGTCAGGGCCAGATGAATGGCATCCTAGAATACTGAAGAAAGCGGCTGATGATGGACTGGTGAAGTTCAGGTGAGAGGAACAGAACAAACGTCCTTACCTTAAAAAAAAACACGGGGGGGGGGGGGGGCGGAAACCTTCAGCAAACTGCATCAGTAAGCTTATCGTGGATATCTGGGGAGATTCTAGAGCAGATCATAAAAAGTTCCTTGGAAACAAAGTATTTATTATCAGAAAGCACAAATATTGTGAAGAGCAAATATTGCCAGAGTGATCTTATTTTTTATTGATTCGTTAACTTCCTTAATAGATTGTGGGAATGCTATAGACATAATATATAGGGACTTTAGCAGAGTGTATTCCAAACTGTAAGGTTTGAACCTCCATGCTTACCTCCGTAAGTTCTGAAGCTTTTTTTTTTTTTGCTTTCAAATCCAAAGCAATGCACAGCTTCAACATTTACAGACAGTGAGAAATAGCTATTTTAAAATCTCAAAGGATATTTAACCATGTTTCTATCTTTAATGATCTTTATGAATGGAAATTGTAGCCCATTTTCATGGCACTTTTTGATTAAAGAAATTCTAGCCTGCATTTTTATTTCTTTACATTTGGATGTTAAAGATGAGGCAGTCACTGCCTTAGAAACTCATAAAGTCATTTCCTAGCTGGCTATAGACGATGCAATTTCCCTTCTCTCTGGCAAAAGGAATAAGAACTGTTCTTGCTTTATGTTCTCCTTTTTATTTTCTGAGTTCTTCAACCGTGCGTGCTCTGCCATTAACATCAGCCCCTGAGCTCTCTGCGCTTGTATAAAAACGCCCAATTCCACTTCCACTAGATTCCTTTCTGGTGTTTTGGAAGAACCATCATGAACTGGAATACAACAGATGGATAACGATACCATCACAGCTATAGGCAGAGGTACACAAAATAAAATTGTAGCCTCTATAAATTGCTGCAATGGACACAAGTCTGCAGTTTGGAAAAAATGTGCAGAAGGAACATAGATAACCAACATCTGCCCGTCCTACACCCAAATTCATTTCGGAATCATTTGGTCATCAAATCACTTATTCATTTGTCATTGATTTTGCTTGTCTGTTACAACACTTCTAAAAGTAGATGTGCAATTGTGCATCAAAGCTACCATTCAAAACTGCAAAGGCAGCACGAGACTGATTTTCCCTCTTCTTGCCCTCCGAATACAATGACTACAAGTGCAAAGCATTCTAAAAGAAGCAAAAATAACCACTCAGAGGGCTGTAATAGAGCTTCTGTAAGTTATTCCCGTGTCCACTGACTCTCAATCAATCTGGGAGACGTTGGTTGATTTGTGCTTTTATCCTTTTGGCTGTGGTGTAGTGTGGGGGGTGCAGGGGGGGCTGGCCGCACCGGGCGCAACATCTGGGGGGGCGCTTGCACTGAGCTGCTCAGGGAGCCCCAAGGGCTGCACAGAGTCGGCTTGGCTCCGCTCTCGAGCTGCTCTTTCTTGCAAAGCGAAACGAGTCCGGCAGGTGAGATGGGCGGCCACATAAACTGAATGAAATAAATAGAAGCGCCCAACTCTCCGCCCAGGCTCAGGCCAACCGCAAGCGTCCCGCAGGCGCCCCAGCAGGCTTGGCCGAGTGAAGACGGACCCACCGGCCGGCCGGCCTAGCTTCGTGCGCATGCGTGGCTTTATTTAGCGGGGCTCACGTGCGAGCTTGAATGCAGCGGCTCTTGCAGGTCTGAGCCCCGCCCAGCCGCCCTCGAGAGGGACCCGGAAGCATCCTGCATGCGCGCGACTCTTCTTGGAAAGTCTACGCTGCTGCGGGGTGCGTCTTTTCGGCGGTGCCGTGACGTCACTTGCCTTGCCCCGGGTGCTGACAACCCACGCTACGCCACTGACTTTGGGTGTTCCATTCAAATAGTCCATCTGTCTTTTGCGGTAGCAATCGATCCCCTTTGACAAACCATCACAAACTGCTACTGCCTCTTCTTATTTTTGTCTATAATTTCTCTTCCCCCCCCCCTTGCTTCCTTCTCTTTTGTCCTGAATGTGTGTTTGCTGATTTACCAGGACGGGCTCTTAGGTTTCTGTTCTGATCAGCAGAAACAGTGCAGCAATATGGCAGCAGTATCAAAGGAATCGCTTTCCCAAGTGATGGAAGACACTCCATGTTGCTGTGCTAAAGGATACAGGAGCGGCAGTGGCCCCCAACTCTGTCAGTGGGGTTCATTGACTCACGCAGGGCAAAATGAAAATAAAGACAGTAGGAAATCCTTTGAAAATCCCTAAGGCTCCAAAAGGGGATTTTTAGCAGCTAGAATCCATTTAGAAATAAGATAAATCGGTCTAAGGTTTGTGGGATCTGTTTTATTTCTCAAAAAATGTTGAAAACCACAATCAGGCACTGGCTGGGGTGAGAAATAAGCACATACAGCTGACCAATAAAAGACAATGTTTTAGTTCAGGGTTGGACTGTGGGCTCCTTGGTGCTCTCTGAGCTTGATTTTTTCCATCACCTAGCTAGGTAGCATCATCAAGTGCTAGATGGGAAGGGTTTGCCCCATTCCCTTCTAGCACTGGTGATGTTATTTAATTGGGTAATGAAACCTGGGGCCTTTGCCCAGGTTCGCCTGGTGCGCCAGTTGCGGCCCTATCTAGACCGGGATGCCTTGCGCACAGTCACTCATGCGCTCATGACCTCTCGTCTAGACTACTGTAATGCTCTCTACATGGGGCTGCCCTTGAGGTCCACCCGGAGACTCCAGCTGGTGCAGAATGCAGCCGCGCGAGTCGTCTTGGGAGTTTCCCGATACTCCCATGTTACACCTCTGCTCCGCGAGCTGCATTGGCTACCGGTTGCTCTCCGGGTGAGGTTCAAGGTGTTAGTTATGACGTACAAAGCCCTTCATGGCATGGGTCCGGATTACCTACGGCAACAACTGCGACCGGCGTCAACTTCCCTCCATCCAGTGCGCTCCCACAGAGAGGGCCTCCTCAGGGTGCCGCCGATCAAAGAATGCCGATTGGTGACCCCCAGGGGAGAGCGTTCTCTGTGGGCGCGCCAGACCTTTGGAACAGCTTACCGGTTGAGCTCCGGACAGCCCCCGACCTTCGCTCCTTCCGGCGCGATCTTAAAACATTCTTTTTCGAACAAGCTGGCCTGGTCTGACGGGATGGGGTTGGGTTTTTAAAATTAGTTTTAACTTAATATGTATTGATTTTATGGGCATGATGTTTAATGGTTTTTTAATGGTTTTTTAATTTTTGTATCTGATTTTTATTGTGTATTGCCCTGTCCACCGCCCTGAGTCCTTCGGGAGAAGGGCGGTATAGAAATCAAATTATTAAATTAAATTAAATTAAACTTCTGCAAAAGAAGCAATGAAGGTCAGAGAGCACCAAGGACCCCGCTTACAGCTGAACTCCAGAACTGATCCAGGCTTACAGTTTCCATACAAATACTGCGCGTGACCTTGTTCTATGCTCGTTTTTCTTCATTTCTCCAGTCTAATTTAGCAATTGATGGCCATAAAATAACTGTAAATTACGTAGTAATAGTCAGAATGGCAGAGCAATTATGCATTGAAACATATACAGTGAAATACTGTCACCACAAGAAGTAAATGAGGCAAACATGTGATGGCCTCAAAAAAAATACACAGACAACTCCCGTATTCGTTTTGTAGCAGCTTAGATTTCCTTATTGTGCTTACTGCTTGGGATGAATGTATGGAGCAGTGGGCTAATGCCTCCTTAAGTAACACCAGCTGCCTGCAATTAGTGCAGGTTCGCATCCCACCAGGCTCAAGGTTGACTCAGCCTTCCATCCTTCCGAGGTAGGTAAAATGAGGACCCAGACTGTTGGGGGCAATTAAGCTGACTTTGTAATAATGCCGCTTGGGGGTGTGTGAAAGCCCTAATAAGCAGGCATATACATAGAATGAAGGCTACTGCTAAGCTTGTAAGCCGCCCTGAGTCTTCGGAGAAGGACGGGATATAAATGGAATTAAAATAAAATAAAATAAAATAAAATAAATGTTAGAAAAGGTATTTACTATAAGCAGGTAAAATCTTGTAGTGCTTCATCCGGCAATTAATTTTGTCCTGAAGCCTTTCCTTTCTGGTAAACCTTGCTGCAGATGTCCAAAAAGGCTTTTGGTATAATGAGGCATCACTTTGAATGGCTTGTCTCTCCTCTGTGTTTTTTCAACAAAGCTGTATAAATCAGCCAAGAACAGCCTCATAGGGAAAGGGGGTGAAATGGTGAATTGCAAGGTCACTTGGGAGAGACAGAGTAAAAATGGCGCTTCAGTTTGCAAACAGATTTTCTCCTTTGAAAATAGGAAATTATTTTCTAATGGTTTTTTTTTTAAAAACCAAGGAAGTAAAATTTTCAGACATGGCAGGGAAGAGGAAATGGCTATTCGTCTCATTTATGAGTGGCTTAAAGGTTTTCCATTTTTTCCCCTCTCCTGCCTAGACTTATCACAGCAGCTGGCAGCACCATCAACCTTAACTGATCTCGAAAATGCTAAACACGGTCAGGCAGACCAGGTTAGTGCTCAGAAGAGAGACTACTAGCAAATCCCAGGTCTGTAGGCTAGACTGGGAAGTTGGGGGAAAAAACAACACCTCCAGAAGGTAATAGCAAATTCCTATCTTCTTGTCAAGAAGACTCATCGGGGATCAAGGTGAATTTGAGGGATCGCTTCGCCTCTGACTTCCTACCAAGGTGCAAACCTTTTTCTTTAAGATGCATTCTGTGAATGCCCTGTGAGCATCACAGCTGTCTTGTTCCCAAGGAATTTAGGAAGGCTTGCTGGTGGAAAGTGGCAGGGAAAAAATCTTGTGTTCCCTGCTATCTGGCTAAAGGTAAAGGTTCCCCCGCACACGCGTGCTAGTCGTTTCTGACTCTAGGGGCCGGTGCTCATCTCCGTTTCAAAGCCGAAGAGCCAGCGCTTGTCCGAGGACATCTCTGTGGTCATGTGGCCGGCATGGCCAAAGGCGCATGGAACGCTGTTACCTTCCCACCGTAGTGGTCCCTATTTTTCTACTTGCATTTTTACGTGCTTTCGAACTGCTAGGTTGGCAGAAGCTGGGACAAGTAACAGGCGCTCACTCTGCTACACGGCACTCGGGATTCGACCCGCCAAACTGCCGACCTTCTGATTGACAAGCTCAGCGTCCTAACCCACTGAGCCACCGCGTCCCTTTTCCTATCTGGCTATTCTTCCTCTAATGGCAATGTCTAGCCTTCCTCTATAGCAGAGATGCCCAAATGCTTCAGCTCATGGACCGCTTCATGAGTTTCAGATTGTTCATCGACACCCCGCCCCCGCCCCCAAACATTCAGAATATGAAAATAGTTTAATAAATACTACTTTGATCAACAGTACTACAAATAGTAATAATAACAACAATAATAATAACATCAACCCCTTGGACACATGTAGTCCTCAAATTATGATGATTCATTTTAACAACCAAACAACAATGACAGCATTGGAAAAAAATTGACCTAGGTTCTTACGCTTACAACTGCTGCAGCATCCCCTTAGTCGCATAATCAAAATTCAGGCACCTGGCAACCCGCATGTATTTAGGGCAGCTGCAGCATCCCAGGGTCCGATGACAGCCATTTGTGACCTTTCCATGGGGCTTCTGACCAGCAAAGACAATGGGGAAAGCTGGATTCCCTCAATGACCACTTCTTCCCTTAACAACTGTGTCAAAATTAGGGAAAACATATTTAACAACTGCATTACTTAGTGACCAAAGTTACAGTCCAAATTGTAGTTGCAAGTCAAGAATGACTTGTAGTCCCATTGCCTCTTGTGTGGGGTGTGTGTCAATATTGGGTTCCTTTGGGGAACTCTACATGGGAGGTCCCATGGCATTGCTTGCAAGACAATATAGGAAGGAAGGAAGGAAGGAAGGAAGTTCTAACCACGTTGCATTAGATTCAATGCATTGTATGAATTTTCACCAAGATATCTGATAAATGTTCTCTTCTTCCAATAATATTTCAGAAAGAGTTAGCATTTCACCCACCAAATAAATAACAGAATGCTTCCTTGTACTGATGGGTGTATTCAGAGAAACATTCAAAGCAACGGTGAGAAACTAAATAGAGTATGTTTGTTCCATCAGGCAAATATAGACAGACAGACAGATAAATACTCATACACACACACACACACACACACACACACACACACACACACATTTGATGCCTGGAAAAGGAAGGTATTTGCCACACAACATTAAGGTCATGTTTCCATAATTGGCTTTGTGAAATTAAATACCAGTTTTCAACACATGAGGGCACATTCACACAAAATATTTTCTATGGTTGCATCACCTTGCCATATCATTCTAATTTCAAGATGAGTTTTGTATGTCAGGCCTAGCATACTGTTGGAACACAACATTCTCCCCAGACAATTATCCCACTAAAACCCCATTGCCACAGGGCATCATTACTCTGTTGAGAGCTGGGAAATGAAATTATGGGGCTGAAGATCGACCAGTTACCCAGCTGATGGTAATCTCCAGATGCACAATGACAGATTTTGAACACACAGCAAGTTAAAGGGGTAGAGATTATCTATACGTCCACAGTACCCTAAACGTCAAATACAAGTCTCTTGTATCATCAGATATTTATAAAAACAAAAGAGATCAAATTCGTACAGAAAATTATTGATGTGAAAAATTCATTTCTATTTTCTTGCCTCAAAAAACCAAAAACAACCCCCCTTTCCATGTTTCAGACTCTCATTGCATTCACAAACATAGTGTTCCATCAGTTTCATGGGATGTCATGGCTACCTTTTATGCAACATCTATTATCATTTTCAATCTCTTCTGTTATATATAATGGATAAGTGCTTTAGGCATACAAAATGTACCCACAAAGATTTTATTTTCTTACCTTTTAAAAAAAATCCACAATCACTGTCATTGACATGGTGGAACATTTCATATTTACTGCTATTACAGTGAAGAAGTGGTGACAAGGGGATTTGTATATTTACAAAATTCCTATTTATAGCATAAAATTATAAAACCATAAAGTGTATGGGTTGGAAATAACTATCCATCCGCTTCCATCCACTTAGACTTATATACCGCTTTACAGTACTTTACAGCCCTCTCTAAGCGGTTTACAGAGTACGCATATTGCTCCCAACAATCTGGGCCCTCATTTTACCTACCTAGGATGGAAGCCTGAGTCAACCTTGAGCCGGTAAGGATCAAATTCTTGGCAGTGAACAGAGTCAGCCTGCAATATTGCATTCTAACCACTGCACCACCACAGCTCCTGGAGGTCATGTAGTCCAACCCAGTATGGAAAGACGCTGCTATAGCTTTCCTAGCAGATGGCCATCTAGCCTCCATCAATGAAGGTCCAGCCTTCCTCAAACAGTCTGTTCTCTGTTCTCAAACAGGTAGTCCTCGACTTACAACAGTTCGCTTAGTGACTGTGTGAAGTTACAATGGCACTGAAAAAAGTGCCCCCACAAAGCCACAGCCGAGCAAGACACCTGCCTGCCTGCCCGGCAGCGCTCTTCCTCCTGTCTGAGGTTTTCATTGTTGTGAGCATTTCTGTTGAGGATTGGCAGTGGGGGTGGGGTGGGGTTTGGTTTTTATTCCCCCTATCTGCTGGGTGGTTGCAGCAGGTTTTGGTCCCTTCACATGACCCTGGGACACTGTGACCGTCATAAATATGAATCAGTTGCCAAGCATCTGAATGTAAATCACAAGACCCTGGAGATGCTGCAACATTCCAGCTGATTGGCGCTTCTTTTGGGCTCAGCAGAAGTGCCAGGATCAGCCCCGAGCTCCAGCTGGAGCCTGGCGCTGATCCTAGCACTTCCGCTGAGCTGTGACAGCCCCGAAGAAGCACTGATCTTGACGCTTTTGCTGAGCCCTGACAGCCCTGCAGCTCCAGCCATCTCTCGCTCAGGCTTGTGCGCTGCTGCCACCGGTTCAGCTCATTCCGTCAGTGAAGGTCCAGCCCTCCTCAAACAGTCTGGTTCTCGTGTCAAAAGCAGGGATCAACTTACTGCTTTCTGTTGCTAGAACATTGTCACTAAATGTTAGATACATCATCCCATTCCCAAACTGCATCCTTTGACAGGGAATATGCTGGAAGTTAACCACAGTAATTTTTCTAATGCTAATTTTTAATTTCTGTGCACTATTTCCTGCAGCAGAAATAATCACTTGAAATGGGAATTCAGATAACTCTAGCTGGGTATAAATTTAATTAATGCCATTATATTTCAGAGAATATTTCAGTCATAAATATGAATAATTGAAAAAGTAATCCTGCTTGCTTGGCATCTAACTGTAAGTAGAAATTATGGCCACCTTAGCTTTTCAAACACAATTATAAAGGAGAATATAGGCAAGATGAGACGTTAAAATTGAAAAGATAACAGATAACTAATTCCCAGGAAGCCTACCTACAATTTTATTTTTTTAAAAGAATCATATCCACTTATGCCACATAATAAATGACTTCCTAGTTAAATTCAGCTGGAGACATACACTAATCAACTCTGTGATTCATGTGTACCATATAAATAGTTTCATAATAAAATTTCCAATAAGAGCACAAACTTCAATAAATAAGAATGATTAAATATGAGCAAGAACAAAATTCAAGCATCTCTGGCTTTCAATGGGGAATTATGGCAGATTGATATCTGCATAGGAATAGAGAGACATCATGGCTAAGAATGTTGCTTGGAGGGCTGAAATCTTCTTGTATCAAGGGAAATCGTGAGATAACCCTCAAACATTTTCAGATTACGCAAATAAATAAGAGCCTTTAAGGATTTAAAGATTCAAATTTTTTTTTGGCAAAACGTTTAACAAAAACAAGATATAAGAAAATTTTAAAACAGATCTAGGGTACTGTTACTTTCTTCTTTTTTTTCCTTTTTACTATTTTCATTCTTGACAAAAGTACTTTGGCATAAACTTGAAGAAAGCTGGTCAAAGAGACAAGACCTTTGTGGCAATAGTATACTAATAGCTTAAAATAGAGATTATTTTACCAAATACTTTTTCAAATTATTGTGAGGGAAATCTAGGGCAGGGCTTTTCAACCTTTTCACCCATTGTACCACTTTTAGGATATGGTAACATCCGAGTACCACCAGTCGCCTAGCAAGGTGTCACAAACTTGATGACCCCCCCCAAAAAAGGAAAAAAGTGATGAAGTACAGGTAGTCCTTGACTTACAACAGTTCACTTAATGACTCTTCGAAGTTACAATGGCACTGAAAAAAGTGCGCCCCAAGCCACAGCCGAGCAAGACACCTGCCTGCCCGCCCGGCAGCGCTCTTCCTCCTGTCCGAGGTTTTCATTGTTATGAGCATTTCTGTTGAGGATTGGCAGTGGGGGTAGGGTGGGGGGGTGTTTAGTTTTTATTCCCCTCATCTGCTGGGTAGTTGCAGCAGGTTTTCGTCACTTCACATGACCCTGGGACATTGTAACTGTCATAAATATGAATCAGTTGCCAAGCATCTGAATGTAAATCACAAGACCTTGGAGATGCTGCAACATTCCAGCTGATCAGCGCTTCTGAGCTCAGTAGAAGCACCAGGATCAATGCCGAGCTCCAGCTGGAGCCTGGTGCTGATCCTGGTGCTTCCGCTGAGCCCTGACAGCCCCAAAGAAGTGCTGATCCTGGTGCTTCCGCTGAGCCCTGACAGCCCTGCAGCTTCAGCCATTTCTCGCTCAGGTTTGTGCAGTGCTGCCACCAGTTCAGCTCATTCCCCTCCCCCACTACAACTTTTCCAGAATGGTCAGGTACCACCTGCCAGGTGCCAATGTACCACAGGTGGTACCCTTGCCACTGGTTGAAAAGCCCTGATCTAGGGAGGGAAAAAAATCTAGATATTTTAGATGGAGATTAAATGAAGCATTTGTTGAAATTAATTTAAATAGGCATAGATATAATAACGGTTTGGGATGTAAATAAAGTCTTTATTAAAAGTTATCTGATCAACATAATTCTGAATCTAAGAGGAAAATATAAAATATTTTGGATAAAATGTAAAGAAGAATAATTAAAGCACTCCCTAGGGAACACAAGAAGTTAGCAAAAAAACAACAACAAAGCAAATAAACCAGGGAAATGGTTGGCATCAATATTGAAATAGATACTATTTTACTGGATAACATGGTTATTAAAAACCCCCAGTATCATTCTAATTTGCATGAAGGACATAATATAGGTCTAGGTCAGGGGTAGGCAATCTTGGCTCTTTTATGACTCGTGGACTTCAACTCCCAGAATTCGTGAGCCAGAATTCTGGGAGTTGAAGTCCACGAGTCATAAAAGAGCCAAGGTTGCCTACCCCTGGTCTAGGTCAAATCTTCTCTGCTGCTGTCTCTGTTTTGCGGAACATCCTGCCTCCAGAGGTGAGGAAAGTCCCCAATCTTTTGGCCTTCTGCAAAGGTGACAAAACTTGGCTCTGTGGCCTTGTGTGGAGGGCACAGAGGACCATGACCCCATGGGCTGGCTAGTCCCTTGAGCCCCCCGCCCCCCTTAATGATCCAATGTAAAATGGCCATCTTAGGATTTTTCCCCCTTTTGATGTTTGTCATTATTCCCTAATTTTAAAAATGTTAACCCTAATTTAATTTGTAATGTTAATGTTAATTTTTATATATTGTTTTATAATTTATGTTATATTGTACACCACCCAGAGCTCCTCTTTGAGGGAGATGAGTGATTTAGAAATGTAAAGGATGGATGGATGGATGGATAGATAGATAGATAGATAGATAGATAGATAGATAGATAGATAGATAGATAGATAGATAGATAGATAGATGATAGATAAATAAATAAATAAATAATAATCAATCCTTTAGAGAATAGAAATTAATATATTAGAAAACAAAATTTACCAAGGATTACAGCATATCAAAGGCAAATTATGAAGGGACATATAACAATAAGAAAAATTTCAGAAACCATTAAAAAAGAGCAAACCAGGAAAGATTCCTAAACGGAATGGACTATCAGTTTGTAATATAAGTGCTTGAGGATGAAGATGGATTCAAGCTATTCTCCAAAGCACCTGAAGTCGGGACAAGAAGCAACGGATGGAAACTGATCAAAGAGAGAAGCAACTTAGAACTAAGGAGAAACTTCCTGACAGTGAGAACAATTAACCAGTGGAACAAACTGCCTCCAGAAGTGGTGAATGCTCCAACACTGGAAGTTTTTAAGAAAAGACTGGGCAGCTATTTGTCTGAAATGGTATAGGGTTTTCGGCCTAGAAGACCTCTAAGGTCCCTTCCAACTCTATCATCATCATCATCATCATCATCATCATCATCATTATTTTCATTAAACATGAACCTAAGTCAACTGAACATTCAAACTGACTGGCACTAATGGTTGACACAGGTTGCTGCCAGCATCCTAGGTATCAACCAGGTATCTCCTTAAAATGTAAGATGTTCTGAGTAGCGCAGTTTTTTGTAGCTTTCCTGGAGTTATTGCAGGAAGCTGCAATTTCTTGATGTATTTATATTATTATTATTATTATTATTATTATTATTATTATTATTATTATTATTATTATTATTATTATCCTATTGTCATCTCTCTTGTTTATTTTAGTTCTTGAAATGCTGAAAAGAAACATAAGGCAAGACCAGAGGATTGTGGATAGATTTTAAAAAGCGACAGATAAGTTTATTTATTTATTTATTTTAATTCCATTTATATCCCGCCCTTCTCCGAAGACTCAGGGCGGCTTACAAGCTTAGCAGTAGCCTTCATTCTATGTATATGCCTGCTTGTTAGGGCTTTCACACACACAAAGAGGCATTATTACAAAGTCAGCTTAATTGCCCCCAACAATCTGGGTCCTCATTTTACCTACCTCGGAAGGATGGAAGGCTGAGTCAACCTTGAGCCTGGTGGGATGCGAACCTGCACTAATTGCAGGCAGCTGGTGTTACTTAAGGAGGCATTAGCCCACTGCGCCACCAAGGCTCAAGTTAAGAACTTCTGTAGATGATTTGGTGTTGGTTCTAAAAGATCCAATAAAGGAGAATATTTGTAACTCAGGGTTGAAATGGTGGGTGGATATCCTTGGTGCTCTCCGAGTTTGCTTGTTTTCTTGTAGACGATTCATTACCAAACATTATCAGTGCTAGTGACTAGCTAGTGATCATTAGTGCTAGTGATGATGTTACCTAGTTTGAGTAATGAAACGTCCGCAAGAAAACAAGCAAGCTCAGAGAGCACCAAAGATCTCCCATCTGAAAGATCTTTTAAAGAGAATTTAAATAAATAATGGATAAATTAAAAGAATTTAGTGCATTAGCAAGTATTAAGATTAATAAACAAAAGACAAAGATGGTAACAAAAATATGAAAATATAGGATCAAATATCTTTATTAAATGTTTGTTTGTTTATTTATTTATCGATTTATTTATTACATTTTTATATCACCCATCTCCCCTGCAAGGTGACCCTGAGTGGCTTAATAATTGATGAATAAAGTGGGTTTTTAGATTGAGAAAAAAGTAAAATATTTGGGTATCACAATATTGAACTACGTGCTATTTCAAAAATAATTATGTTAAGATGTGGAATGAAGTTTAAAAAGATGTGTTAAGATGAATCAAAGCACTATTGTCATTGTTGGAGAAGATTTCTGTGATTAAGATGAATATTTTAACTATAATTTTATCTTTGTTTCAGACAATAACTGATTTGGCTGAAACAGGATTTTGACAAATGATGCACCATTTAAACCAGACATGTCAAACACAAGGCCCGGGGGCCAGATCTGGCCCACAAAGTGGTTTCATGTGGCCCCCGAAGCCATCCTAGAAACAGTGAGGGAATGGCCCCCACTGCCTTGGTCCTGACCCAGAGACCCTCCTTCTGCCAGAGACCCTCAGATCTGTCCCACTCCTGCCCAGGCTTCCATAGGCACCCTTCATGTGAACATTGTAGAGCTGGCCATGCCCACCCAGTAGGCCATACGCACTCTAGCAACGCCCACCCAGTAGGCCACGCCCACCCTGGCCATACCCACCCAGCCCCTTGAGGGCAACCGCTATGCTGATGCGGCCCTCAATGAAATTGAGTTTGACACCCCTGATTTAAACAATGGCAGAAAGACATGTTTGTATGGCACGGCAAAAAACCATAAGTTAAATATAAAGAATTATGAAATGGAGAGGTAAGAAGAAGATTGGGTCTACCTGATTTAAAACTGAAGATGATGGAACTCAGAGATAGCTAGACCGACTGTTTGGCTTAGAGAAAAGACAATATCTTCACTTACTGTAGAGTTGACTGGAAATTCCTTATAGACTTTTTGTTTGAAACAAAAAAATAAACTCATGATTGATGGTTTTGATAATTAGAAAAAAAATCTAGACAATAGGAAAAAAAATTTTTTTTGTAGCCACAAAGTACAAGATAATTTTGTAATTGTATTTGCTGCAATGAAAATTAAAAGCATCTTCCTATTTCTTTTTATCTTTTCTTTTTGCACTTTTTTCTTCTTTCTTTTTCTCTTCCCTCTTTTCTCTCTCTTTTACTTTGTATTAGTGTTTTTCTTCTTTTAAACATACACACACACACGTTTCACAGCTAAAAAAATTCCTTGGTTCAGAATGCATTCACATAATTACAATCCTACTTAGCCGTACATCCCCTCACAGCCAAAGTACTCACTCATGGGATTAAAGATCTGATAATACATAGAATTTTAATCACAGTTCTGGTCAGTACATTAGTTTACAATGTTGTGTAATAACACTTACCATTCCAACAGCAGGATCAGGCCAAATTTCTTCACAGATCCGCCATATGGATTCAGCCACAGATTAAATAATAATCTCCAGCAGAGCCTTCTGTTCAGAAGTAAGTAGTCTGAAATTAGAGGAGAGGTTTTTTTTAGTTGTTTTACAAGACAACACTTTAAGGAGATAAATTTGTCCAGGTCCTAAAGCAGCAAATCATCCCCAAGGCATAACATGGATGGGAAGTTTTTATTGTGGAATCCCCTGCTTGGTTTTCCCTAGATATTATGACACCATATAACTCCAATATATTGTCTGTGTACAGAATATTTTTCCCAAATTCTGGTGGATCATCCAGTTGCTTTCTCAGGACAAGCTTGAGATGAACATCAATTTTCTTGATAATGATCCTTGATTTTTGCCTGGCCATTTTCTTTTGATTTCCATTTTTATCCAGTGCTTTAATGGTGATATAGTCATGAACCAGTGCCAAGGCAAAAGAGGACTGCAAACTATGGCTGAACTCTGTGTGGATGGGTGAAGCTGCAGAAATTTAGAAAATGTTTTATAACTCTTTCTAGACTGAAATATGTCTATTCAATGTCAATTTAACAGAAGTGTCTGGAAATTTAGTTTGAACGGGGAATTACTTAAAATATAGGGGAGTCAGAACACTTTGATGAAGGGTATGAAAGTTTATTGGATTTATCTACAGCAGGGCTGACTCAAATCAGCCATCTTTAATACAGTACCTAGTTACTCCTGTAATTGAATTGGTTTGGAATTGATTTTACAGACTGGCACTTTACATATTGGATGGTTTTCTGATGAATCAAATGAAACAAGGACAAAACATAGCCATCGTTTGTTCACTCAGCCTCTCTTTATTTATCTGCAAGATCCATGTGGGCTGCGATAATATTCAGGCAGAAAGAGATGCAGAAATGTGCAGAATTTTTTTTAAAGGGCAAATACTATTCCATTCTGCTACCTCAGCAAATAGAAGACGCTTCATCAGCCACTGAATGCTGATGAAGCAGAATATAGTATTCTTGTTTGTCATGAAACATTGATGGAGGTATCATAGCAGTTATTTCAGCAACAACCAATGTGTGACCAAGTAACCAGCAGTTCCAGATGTTGCCCCTACACTGAATGCTATTTACCCAAGACATTCTCCCACTCACCATGAATTCTCTGAATACAATATCACATATCAGATTTTCAGATGCCTTGAATATTAATTAGGAACCCATCTTGGTACTTTTTATCTTTCCTGAAATAAACAACATAGGAATTCATCTCTGGCTACTTTCCAACCCACAGCTAAATTAAATCATTTTCTCATCGCCAACCAGGATTTTATGTCCTAACAGAATTCTTCCCTTCTGCTTGAGAGAGCTGTGCAAGTAGTGTTTGAAAATGATCGCACTGTATGCGTGAGATGCATTTAAGATTAGAGTATTAGTCAAATGAAAAAGAGACCATGACTACAGTTGTAAAAGACAGAAATACAGTTAACTTTAATTAAAATTTAAATCCAATAAAATGGCAATCAGGAAAAAAGAAACATCTCTTCCCTATACTCTCTCCCACTCCCGCCCCGCTCTTCAGCTGAAGTCAAAATTCATCCTGAACAATCCCCCTTGTGCCTTCCCATCCTTAAAGAACAACACCACTTTAAATGATTGAGAAATGAAAAAAAGACTGTACTGTGTGTGCTGAAGGGCTTTCCAATGCTAACATTTAAAAGGAATAATTGCAGAGACGTCATTTAATTTCCTTTCCAGGAAATGGTGGTGTTTGCCCCTCTCAGGCTCAGAGGAAGGTGCCAACCCTGGAACACCAGGACAGTCATATTTATGCCATTTTTATGAGTTAGAAGAGTATGGAAATTGGTTATTGACCCAGAGGTCACACGTGAGAATGTCTCTCTCTAAAAATTAATTCAAAGTTGTTGTTGTCGTCAACGTCATCATCATAGATGAAGGCTAAGATGAAAAAAAACCCCAATGAATGGTTTACAATTAATGTGCTTTGTGAGAGACCTCAGGAGAAAGAGAGAGAGAACTGATTTGTGTCTAATGGACTTCAATTTTCTTTCTTTTCTTCAAAAGTAAGGTGCTGGAGAAACTAGATGAATCAATCCTATTAATGTGAGGGGGGAAATGTAAGATTCAGGTAATCCAATGGCTTTTCTCAGTCTGTTTCTAAAGAGCAAAGAATTGTCCACACACACCTATATGGATTTTTATTGGAATTAAAGGACAGGGCCAGGTGTTTTGGTGAGATCTATGTTGTTTATAGAGCCTTGGCTTGCTATACAACAATTGGAGAAGTTTTCTTTCCCTAAAAGTTGATACTATTAATTGACAGTACTTTTAAAAGATGAATTCTTTAGCTGTTCCTATTTATAGCTTCTAGATGAGACAAAGGTTTAGAAGGCTATCTGGATTATATTGATTAAACACCCCCCCATGAGCTCAGTATCGTATAACATTCTTTAGGATAATAACCCAGATAGGTATATATGAGGCAATTTTCTTCATTCTGTGCTATCTCTATATTCCATCTCTTATTTGTTATCTTAACAAAATAACAGAGCTAAAAGGGACTTTGCTAAAGGACCTGTACTAAACACTGCTACGTTACTCATTTAATCTTATTTCCATATCTACAATTTTCTATTAATTAACATTATGGTATCCTAATGGTCTTTTCTAATGTCTTTACTTCATTTCTTAAAATCTAAGCCAGGATTTCATCAACAGCCTAATGGCAAATGGTCTTTAAATCTTGCCCCACTTATAGAAATGATTTGAGGAAAGCTGAAAATTTGTATTAGACATTTTCCAACAAAATGAAATGGTATAATATGGCTGGGTTCACACATCATAAAATTTATGGAACAATACATGATGACTTGGTACATGCATGAAGTTACACTCTGGATAATGGTTAACAAATGATAATTAAGACAAACTGTTTATTTGTTTGATACATATGCTCTCTTTTTTTCCAGGAGTGCAAGATGGAATGGAAAGCTTTTGGTCCTTCACATTTTTCTCACAACAACTTTGTGACATTGGACTAAGAAACAGTGAATAGCCTAAAGATGTTCCCTGTGTTTCTATGAATAAGGATATATTTGAGCCTGGATCATATAAAGAGTCTTTGTATCTAGTAAATTAAGGCCTATCCTTGACAGGGCACTGCAGTGGCCAGAATGGCTTTTTTGGAGGCCTACAAACAAAGTGAGAACATGACTAGTTTTTCACAGGCATGATTGGGTTCTCTGGAGTAAAAATTCTACCTTACTGGGACTTTTCTATTGAAGCCATTTAAGACTGCTGGCTTAGAACAAATTGCAATCTATTGAACCTTTTAAACTGAATGCCTAGAGTTTTATTTCTGATTTCCAATATGCTCTAGTCTCCTTTAGCTAAAAAAAAGGGAGCCAATGAAAAAAGTGTTCATCAGAAGAGGGTGCAGCAATTTTTTGTGGGTCAAGAGCTACACTTCACAATCTGGAAGGGACAAGGGCCATAAAGTGGGTTGAGAAATTCACAGAGATAAGTTGGGTTGGATTTTGTAGTATGTGTATTTGCATCTTAATTTGTGATACACTTCCTTTCAAATTTACTCTGCAGGTTTCATGTATGTCCTTCATCAAAATGCCCTCCATTTTAAACAATCAAGGGGACCCAGCACTGCATAAGATATTGAGACCATAGGCTATTCACCCCAAATTAGCCAATTGTTAAATAGATTTAAGATGTGACAAGACATTTGCCATGCAATAAGCCTCACCATTTTAAAAGAAGCAGAAGTCAACAAATTATGACTGGATTCCTGCCAGCTTTTACAGCACGGTGATGAGAAGAGAGTAAGGAGATTTAAGACTATATATATAGCAGCCTTGTGCCTTCTACTATTTTTTTTATTAAAAAGTTTTATAATACATTTTATGTTTAACAACCCAAAAAAAGAAAAAAAGCCCCTCCCAACCCCTTCCCCCCCACCCTCTTCCCCCTCCCCAACCCTCCCCAACCCCTCCCTCCCTTTCCCCTCCCCCCCCGGCTTCCCAGAGCAAAATACAGGGTATAAAAATACAAACAATCATAATCTAACTTACGCAAACAATCCTAAACTATTAAAACTACCGAACTTTAACTCATATAAGAAAACTCCAAACATATATATATAGATCATATCAATAATTATACAAATACAGAATAATACTTTCCAATCTAATACCAAAACACAGGGTATAAAAATACAAACAATCATAATCTAACTTACGCAAACAATCCTAAACTATTCAAACTATCAAACTTTAACTCATATAGGTAAATTCCAAACATACTTATATATATCATATCAAGGATTATTCAAATACAAAATAATACCTTCCAATCTGATACCCAATAAAAACAATCTCAAATAAACCAATTTATATCAATTGTCAAAAACTATTCCTCATTCCAACTAAGCTTTAAATTCACATTATCCTAATGTGTTATACAACGTAAAATACCATAGATTACTTTCCAAACTTAAGAAATTTTTATATAATCACATCATTCTTGTATTCTTATATTCTATTACCTATTCCAATATTACCCATAAAAATATTACAAATTAACTTCAATCACAAAGAAAACAATTTATATCAATTTATATCAAACTATTCTTCTATCCAACTAAAAGCTTAAAATTTTTCATCCAAATAACAGATCATAACCTACAGAATATCAATAAACACTACTACAAATCTTCCCAATTAACTTTTCATAATCATCTCAGAACTAAAGCAACACAAAATATTACATACCGGTAATTATTTTATAAGGGTAAAAAATATATCCCCAAATATTTAGTCCTTCTAGCAATTCCAATTCCCATAATCCTTATTACATCATTGTCTCTTACAGTTATGTGACTAAATCTTCAGGCTTGATTCATTCGTCCAGAAGTAACACGCCTCTTCCAATTTCTGGCCTTCTCCAGTGATAATGAAATTTGACCCCCTCCTGTATCTTTCACATCTGCCTGCGTTAACCCTTCAGCAACTTGCAGGTTCTCTCTGGAACGTTGAGACTCTCTCACCCCTTTTTTCCTTGTAGATTCCAAAGATGGTATGGGGACTGCTTTTAAAACATTACTGTAGAAATCACGTGCCTGAATCTCTGTGGTAAAACAGTACCTTGTACCTTCATAGGTCACCACCATGCCCACTGGTATTTGCCACCTAAACTTAATATCACGTCGTCTCAATTCTTGTGTCAAAAAAGCAAATTCCTTCCTTTTCCTTAAAATCTTTGCAGGAATCTCTTTTAAAATCAGAACTTTTTCCTCAGCAATTACAAAATCAATATTGTAGGAGGCCTGGATAACTTCATTTCTAATCATTCTCTTTGTAAAGTAAACCACCACATCTCTGGGTAGTTTCCTTTGTCTTGCGATCCACGAATTAACACGGAAGATTTTATCTATATCTTGCATTATTTCATCTGCTGGTCACTTCAAAACCCTTTCCAAAGCCTCAGAAACCATTTTCTCCAAATTTTCCTTAGGATTTTCCATTAGGCCTCTGATTCTTAAAGCAAATTCCATCTGAGAATACTGTGTCAAAATCAAATCATAATTCATTTTCTCTATTACATTTTCAGTTTCTGTCATTTTAGCTTCCAATCTAATATCATTTTGGGCAAGATCTTCCACTCTGTCATCCAAAATCCCAATACTTTTAACCACGCTTTCTATTGCAGATGTGATGTCTGCTCTCATTCCTTTTAATTTCTCTGTAAACTTCTCCTCCAACTTTTTCTCCATTATCTCAACAAATTGCTGCATTTGCTTTTCCATTGTCTCTTGCAACAGATTCTGCAAATCTTTTGCTGTAAAAGCTGATACAAATTCAGATGCAGAGGACAATGAAGTTTTCACCGAAGACTGCTGCCTCAGGGCAGGAACTTTAGAAGATATAGCAGCCATTTTCACCCTCTATTGTTAACTACGCACTTTCACTTACAGATTCAGCAAAGTCCATTGAGTTAAAGATCAAAACATCATCTTTACCAAAATCTCCTGCATCGCTCTGCCTGCGTCCTCGTTCTCAAAAGCTCTTCTTTGCTAGCAGGGATGGTTGTGAACGCCCTGTTCTGCTCCAAAAAACCCGGAGCAGAGGCGCCTCGCAGTCCGGAGCATGCCCAGGCTTCGGGGGGGCTCAATCCTTCCGCCACCAAAACTCTAAGTTCTGGCAGCCCCGGAGAGCTCTACCCCTACCTGGACGCTCACCCCTCCTCTTCTCCCGAGGTGGGGGCTTCCGAGCCGCCGAACAGCTGATCAATGCTGTTTTCGGCGGCTCTACGGGAGGCTGACAGCCAAGAAATGGCTGCCTCTGGCGTCGCCTTGCCATCCGGAAGCCCCTTCTACTATTTTTTTTATTCTAACCACCCTCCTCAGGTTTAGGATATCCCACACTAATCTAAATTAGGCTTCCCCTTCAGTTGGATTGATCTATGATTCCAATGAACGGCAGACAGCCTAGTCAATTATTACCTATTTTAGCTGAGGTTCATGGAGATTGTAATGCAACAAGTTTAAAGGTCACTAGATAAAGAAAGGTTAGTCTAGATTTTTTTCTTTTTCTGAGCATTTGGGGAAATCAATAATTGTTTGAAAATGGTTGGCAATGTAAAATAAGAACCCAAGAATAATAAGAGCAAAATTAAGAACAGTCATTTTGGGAGACCCACAGGAGAATTCTTTGTAAAGTAAATTTTCATAATAGCTCATGATGATTCATTATGAATCTGGGTAGCAGGTTTACGTTTTAATTACCAGGCTTTAATTATCAAATTTTCTCCTCTCCTCTGTCTCTTTTTCTTTCATGACGTTTAATCAAATGTTGACTGATTAACTTTGAATGAGATGGTGTAAATGAAATTGACAAATATCCAAATGTGCTTCCAAATGCAATCAGGGTCTATACCAGGGGTAGGCAACCTCGGCTCATTTATGACTCATGGACTTCAACTCCCAGAATTCCTGAGTCAGCTTTGCTGACTGAGGAATTCTGGGAGTTGAAGTCCATGAGTCATAAAAGAGCCGAGGTTGCCTACCCCTGGTCTATACCAAACCTATCAGTAATTTCCCTATTGCTAATAATAGTGTTACTTTATTCCTAAGTGAGCCTTGTAAAGAAGATCAGTTTTATAAACATTCATAATTGTCACAATATATGAGCAAAGTTATAGGGAGATAAAACTAATGGTGCATGAGAGGCCCATGTTGGCATTTCTGATCCTGTCCACTGGTTTCAGAACTAGCACAGTCACCTACAGATCTTAGGGCTTATTTAGTACACATTGATGGGATCTACTTGCCTAGTCCCAAATCAAGACCAAATCTGGTGATAATGCATTTTGTTTTCATATTGTTAAAAACTCTTTTTTACAATAGACCTCAGAGCAGAGATAGGAACACAGTCTTATAACGTTGTACCAGTTCTGTTCCCATACATATTTGGACAAATTGGTTCAGTATTTAAGAATATCAGCCACAATATTTGAGGCTTATTCCTTTTCTTTTTTTAATCCCATTTATATCCCGCCCTTCTCCGAAGACTCAGGGCGGCTTACAATCTAAGCACAAATCAATGTGCTTAGCAATAGCCTTCATTCTATGTATATGCCTGCTTATTAGGGCTTTCGCCCCCCCCCCCAAGCGGCATTATTACAAAGTCAGCTTATTGGCCCCAACAATCTGGGTCCTCATTTTACCTACCTCGGAAGGATGGAAGGCTGAGTCAACCTTTGCTGATCTTTCAATGTCACCTACTATAGGTGGTAGGCAGTCAACTGTCAATACCCTTCTACAAACTTTGTAAGACATATACACCGGTTTCTATGCAAAAAAGAAACTGATGCAAAGTTAATATCAGAAATGATCTGATGTTTAGAAGAACCAGTGAAGGCTATGTCTCCTACCCATGAAATTCTGCTGTCAATCTGAACCTTCCTATTTTCATAGAACTTGAAAGTAAGATTGTACTGTGAAATTTAGTCAGTACAATTTATTAAAAAGTGGAAATTTATTATCCATGACTTGGATCAGAGATATGTTATCATACTGTGCCTCTTAGCAGGATACTCGTGTTATTGCTAACACTACTTTATAACTCATCCCTATTAATAAAGTCATTATCATTGCCCACCTTTTTTTCATTTCACTTCTCGTTGGCATGTCAGTCATGTTAATAAACCTGCAAGTTAAGATAAGCTGATGCATCTAATGAAGTGGACTCTTGCTGAAAGCTCTTTGTGTCATAATAAAACTTATCTTTATGAAATGGGTTATAGGTTACAAAATATTATGCCACAATCAATTCATTAGACAATAAGTGAAAATGCTCTGAAAAGCTTGTCTGATATGTTCATTCACCTGCTGCTGGCGTCAACTTCCCTCCGCCCTGTGCGTTCCCACAGAGGGCCACCTCAGGGTGCCACCGATCAGAGAATGTCGGCTGGTGGCCCCCAGGGGGAGGGCCTTCTCTGTGGGTGCCCCGGATTTATGGAATCAGCTGCTGGTTGAGCTCCGGATGGCACCTGACCTTCGCTCCTTCCGACGCGGTCTGAAGACCTACCTATTTGAGCAAGCCGGCCTGGCCTGATGGGGGATGTGCTGGGGTTTTTATTGGGGATTTTTATATTATTCTACTGTTTTTAGCTCAGGCTCTTATTTAATTCTTTTTTAATTTTTTTTTATTGAAAAGTTTTAACATACAATTTTCCTTTAAAACCCCCCCTCCCCCTCCCTTCTCCCTCCCCCTACCTCTCCCCCCTCCCCCCCTCCCCCCCCGACTTCCCAGAGCTAAATACAAGGTATATATTAAAAAACAATCATAAACAATCATATACTAACAACTATAAACTCTAAAATCCATCACTCTCTAGCTCATATAGGATAAAACAAACCTTAGTAATATTAAATATATATAGAAAAGCTAAAATAGAAAAAGAAAAAAAAGAAAGAAGACTTATTCAAATGCTACATGAAACTTCTTAACCCTATACTTGTTCTGGATAAACTCAATCCATTTTCTCCATTCCATAATATAGCGTTCTTGCGAGTGATCTTTCAAATAGGCCGAAATCTTCGCCATCTCTGCCAGGTCGGAAACCTTTAAAGTCCACTCTTCTATGGTCGGCAGTTCCTCTTTCTTCCAATACTGACCTATCAAGAGTCTTGCTGCCGTAATTAAATTCAACATCAACTTGGTGTCCACAACTGTAGCATCTGTAATTATTCCCAACAAAAAAAGCTGCGGACAAAACTTTATCCTCTGTTTAAAAATCTTCTGCATGTTCCACCAGACTTTTATCCAAAAAGCCTTAACCTTTTTACATGTCCACCATGTATGAAAATATGTTGCATCTTCATCACCGCACCTCCAACATTTAGGCTGATAATTCGGATACATACTTGCAAGCTTTTTAGGATCTAAATGCCATCTGTAAAACATTTTGTAAAAATTCTCTCTTAGATTTTGAGCTTGTGTAAACTTTACGTTCCTCACCCAAATCTTTTCCCACGTGTCCATTGTAATAACTTCCTGGATGTTCTGGGCCCATTTTATCATACAATCCTTAACAAGCTCTGTTTCTGAGTCAATCTCTATCAATGCAAGATATATCCGTTTAATATGTGCTGGACCCTGATTTCTAATTTGCTTTATCAAATTTTCATCAGTCATTGTAAAACCATTTTTCTGGTCTTCTTTCCACCTGGCCCGTAACTGAGTATATTGAAACCAGTTTTGAACAACCTTCTCTTCTCGCAAGAGGCTATATGATTTCAAACACCAAACATTTCTTTCCAAACTTAGGATCTCCTTGTACGTAGTCACATCATGTTTGAATCCAGCATGTATATTTTCTATTGCATGTTTTGGAATTGCCCACAGTGGTATCTTGCAATCTAACTTATGTCTATACTTCTTCCAAACTCTCAGCAATGCCTGTCTTAAAATATGCACTCTAAACACATTGTCTACCTTCTTGTCATACAACAAATATGCATGCCAGCCAAACAACAAATCATGGCCCTCAAGATTTAATAATCTCTCTTGTGTCAAATTAATCCAATCACTTATTCCTACTAATGCAGCAGCTTCATAATATAGTTTAAAATTGGGCAGTTTAAGGCCACCTCTCTCACGAGTATCCTGCATAATCTTAAGTTTGACTCGTGGCTTTTTCCCTGCCCACACAAATTTATTGATACCTCGCTGCCATTCCTCCAAATTAGAGTCTTTCTTAAGAATAGGTATCATTTGAAATAAAAATAGAAATTTAGGCAGGACATTCATTTTCACTGCTGCAATCCGTCCCAACAAAGACAATTGCAATTTTTCCCAACTCTCCAATTCTTTTTGAATTTTCCCCCATAGTTTTTCATAATTATTTTTATATAACTTTGTATTAGAGGGCGACAAAAGCACCCCCAAATATTTAACCCTTTTAACAATCTCAAATCCAGTTAATCCTTCTAAGAGAGCCTTTTGCGAAACTGTCATATTTCTGGCCAAAATTTTGGTTTTCTGTATATTAACTTTAAATCCAGAAACCTTCCCATATTGTGTTATTATCTCCATCAGGTCCACAACAGAGTTCTCTGGCTGGGTCACTGTAACAACCAGATCATCTGCGAATGCTCTCAATCTATAATCCTGATCTCTAATTTGTATCCCTTTGATTTTTTCCGAATTCCGTATTTTAACCAATAATATCTCTAATGTTAACACAAATAACAAGGGCGATAACGGACACCCTTGCCTTGTGCCCTTCTCGATATTACATGCCTCTGTCAGGCTATTATTAACTATAATTCGGGCAGTTTGTTTTTGATATAATGCCCTAATCGGTTGCAAATTTTTTTCCCCAAAATCCATTTTGTCTAAAACTTTCAACAAAAATTGCCAATTCAATTGATCAAAAGCTTTTTCAGCATCTAGAAAAATTAGCGCCGCAGAGATCTGGTTGTTCCTTTCCAAAAACTCTAACACATCAACTATATGCCTCACATTATTTTTCATTTGCCTACCACTAATAAACCCCGTTTGGTCCCCATGAATCATCTGTTGCAGAACCCTCATCAGCCTATTAGCCAAAACCTTAGCAAATATCTTGTAATCTGTATTTAAAAGCGATATCGGTCTGTAATTTTTAACTTGAGTAGCATCTTGGTCTTCCTTCGGAATAAGGGAAATAAAAGCTGTTCTCCAAGACGGTGGCACCTTTCCCCCTCCTGGATTGTCTGGAACAGTTCCTTTAACGGTTTTATCATCTCTAATTGTAAATTTTTGTAATAAGCCGCAGTCAAACCATCCGTACCTGGTGCTTTATCCACCTTCAGTTCCTTAATTGCTGTAAAAATTTCTTCTTCTGTAATCAATTGATTAATCCCCTCTTTTTGTACTTGCGTAAGAACCGGGATGCTAGCATTCTCCAAATATATATCAATGTCTTTTTCATTAATTTTCTCCTTAGCATATAATTTAGAATAAAAATCCACAAATGCGTCTTTGATAAGGTCCTGTTGAAACACAACCCTTCCTTTATGCTCAATCTTATCAATATTAGAAGCCCTTTGTTTTTTCCTCAATCTATAAGCTAACCATCTGCCTGGTTTATTAGCGTTGCAAAAAGTATTATGCCTGGCAAACCGCAGATTGGTTGCCACTTGATCAGCCATTAGTTTATCAAATTGTCCTCTTAACAATTTAATAGCCTCCTTAGTCTTCACATCCTCTGAGTTCAAAATCAAAGCCTTTTCTTTTTCCTTTATTTCATTCTCCAGTTCTTTCCTTCTAGCTTCCACAGCACGTCTATGTTTATTATTCATATATATCAACACCCCTCTCATGTAGGCCTTGCTAGCATCCCAAACCATATCCATAGAGGTACCCTTGTTCATATTAATTTCAAAAAAATCCTTCATCCGCTGTTTGCATTCTTCCACATTTCTCTGATTTCTAAATAAGTTCTCATTTACGTGCCACGAGCGCCTGTCCCTTTTCTCTTTATCAATCTCTAACCAAACTGGACTATGATCAGAGATAATTCTTGCGCAAATCTTCACCTTTTTAGTCCTCAAAAAAAAATCATTAGTCAACAAAATAAAATCAATCCTCGAAAAAGATTGATGTCTATCAGAATAAAAAGTATAATCCTTTTCCTGTAGATGTCTCTCACGCCAAATATCTCGCAGTTCCAAGTCATCCTTCATTTCAAAAAAAGATTTAGGCAGTCTAGCATGACTTGGAATGTGCTTAAAAGCTCCAGCCTTGTCCATCTGTACATCCAAAACACCATTCCAATCCCCCATAAAAATAAAAGATTTATAATCCAGCTGGGTAAGCTTAGTATGAAGTAAACTAAAAAAGTCAGCTTGTTGTTGATTAGGTGCATATAATCCAACTAAAAGCGTCTTTTTACCTTCTAGCAGCAGCTCTATCATAACGTATCTTCCATGCTTATCTGCTTCAATTAAGTCTGCTGTTAAGGCACTTTTAACATAGACAACAACTCCATTTTTCTTATTCATTGCAGAAGCAACAAATTGCGTACCCAACCTTGAGTTCAATAAATACTTTTGATCCAAGACTCTAATATGCGTTTCTTGCAAACATATAACATCTATCTTGAATTGTTTTAAATATTGAAAAACTTTCCTCCTTTTCTGTGGTGAATTTAGTCCATTAACGTTCCAAGTTAAAAATTTAGTTGCCATGCATATCCTCCCAAAGCTCTTGAAGCACTGCTTTGATAGGACTATCTTCTTTAGGCCGTGCTCCTCCCACTGCTTGGCTATGAGTACGTTGTGGAGATTCCGAAGACTTTTGCTGGTCTTGTTCTTTTATTTTCTTTGCTCGTTTTAAAGCAGCACGCGTTACCCTTTGCTCTCTAGGATCATCCAAAGAAGTTATAGCTTGATCTCCTCCAGCACCATTTTCCTCTACTTCAACCTCTTGATGTTCTCCTTCTCCAGATCCCTTTGCAGCTTCCAGAAGTGTTAATGGGGTTGCTTTTAAAACGTTATTGTAGAAATCACGCGCTTGCTTCACAGTAATCAACCGGTACCTTTTACCTTCATACATCACCATCAGCCCATCTGGAATCTCCCATCTGAACCTTATATCTCGTTGCTTAAGCTCTTGCACAAGAAATGTGAAGTCTTTCCTTTTCCTTAAAATCTTTGGAGGAATTTCTTTTAAAACCAAGACTTCTTGATCAGCAATCACAACTTTAGCATCATAGGCAGCTTGTATAACTTCATCTCTAATTTCTCTTTTTGCAAAGTAGACCACCACATCTCTAGGTAACTTTCTCTGTCTAGCAATCCATGAATTCACACGGAACACTTTATCCATAGCTTCTCTTATTTCAGATGCTGGCTGATTCAATACCACTTCGAGAGCCTCAGAAACCAGCTGCTTTAAATCTTCCTTAATATTCTCTTTTAAGCCTCTGATTCTAACAGCAAACTGCATCTGGTAATATTGAGCAAGACTTAATTCCCTTTCCATTTTATCTCTTAAATCTTCATTCTCCCGTACTTTTGCTTCTAATATGGCATTCTTTTGAGTCAAGTCATCCACTTTTTCATCCCAAAAAATTCTTTTTTAATTTTTGTATTCTGTATTTTTTATGTGCCCTGTTCACCGCCCTGAGACCTTCGGGAGAAGGGCGGTATACAAATATAATAAATGAAATGAAATGAAATTCCTGCTTTGTTCTTGCTCCAGACTTAGGCTTCTTTTATCTGTCTGTTGTCTTGGTAGCGGCTCTTCCTCCTGCCCCTTAAGGCTATTCCCTCTGCCCTCTACATCAGGGCTTTTCAACCAGTGGTACGGGTACCACCTGTAAAAACATTGGCACCTGGCAGGTGGTACGTGACCATCCTAGAAAAGTGGTAGTGGGGGAGGGGAATGAGCTGAACCAGTGGCAGCACCGCACAAGCCTGAGCGAGAGACAGCTGGAGCTGCAGGGCTGTCAGGGCTCAGTGGAAGCGCCAGGATCAGCACTTTTTCAGGACTGTCAGGGCTCAGCGGAAGCGCCAGGATCAGCGCCAGGCTCCAGTTGGAGCTCGGCGCTGATCCCGGCGCTTCTGCTGAGCCCAAAAGAAGCGCCGATCAGCTGGAATGTTGCAGCATCTCCAGGGTTTTGTGATTTACATTCAGATGCTTGGCAACTGATTTATATTTATGACGGTCACAGTGTTCCAGGGTTATGTGAAGTGACCAAAACCTGCAAACACTCAGCAGAGGGGGGGGGAGGGAAATAAAAACCAAACACCCCCCCCCACACACTTCTGCTGCTCACAACAATGAAAACCTCGGACAGCAGACTGTCAGACGATGCCATTTGGTTGAAGTGATAGGTTTTTTTTACTAAAAGAAGCTGGCTGTAGTAAAGTCAGGGTAGAACTAAATTTCCTGTGCTAAAAGGATACAAAACATTTCCCCTCATCCTAGCCTGCCCCCCCTCCCCCCGTGACCAGTTCGCCTTTAGCCAATGAAGATTCGCCTAGGTGTTTTGCGAATGCTGAGATGTTTGGGGTAAACCACATTCCTTCTCGGGGTGCATGGCCTTGAGGGCTGGCACAAACTGGTTCTGAGCTTCTTCTTTTTTTTCCATCAAGCTGTCATTCTCCCCTCCCCCCAATTTCCCATGACATACTCACACAAGATTATTGCCAATTACCCCCCCTCCATGTCAGTTTTCCTTTAGCTTTTGATGGCAGGATGCCAACGAGGCACCAAACTGAAGATGGCGTCCTTCTGATTCTTGAAAGTTTCAACAAAATCATTACCAAAGCCAAAAGCACATACTCACTGCAAAGGATACTCCTAACACATACTGTAGGTAACAACAAGCATTCTGGAGTTTTCTTTTCTTTCTGTTAGGGATCAGTCTGAAGCTTCAGATTCTCCAGATGAGGGAATCTTTACCAGGCTGATAAGATGCAGGTGCAGAATGAATCAGTTGATCCAGAGCTGTTGGCTGTGCAACACACTACATGGGGCTGCCCTTGAGGACCACTCGGAGGCTTCAGCTGGTGCAGAATGCGGCCGCGCAAGTTGTGATGGGGGTTCCCTGATACTCCCATGTAACACCTCTACTCCGCGAGCTGCATTGGCTTCCGGTTGCCCTCCGGGTGAGATTCAAGGTGCTGGTGATGACCTATAAAGGCCTAAATGGCTTGGGTCTGGGATATCTGAGGGAACACCTGCTGCCGGCATCAAGTTCCCTTCGTCCTGTGCGCTCCCACAGGGAGGGCCTTCTCAGGGTGCTGCCGGTAAAAGATTGCTGGCGGATAACACCCAGGGGGAGGGCCTTCTCTGTGGGTGCGCCTGCCCTCTGGAACCAGCTGCCCGCAGAGCTTAGGACTGCCCCCGACCTTCGTTCATTTCGCCGGGACCTGAAGACCTGGCTCTTCAAGCTTTTTGCCCCAGGCTGAGAGTTTTAACTGGGTTTTTTTATTTCTTCAGGAATTTAATTTAATCTTTTTAATTGTTTTTAATTTTTGTATTGTTGTTTTAAGTACCCTGTAAACCGCCCTGAATCCTACAGGAAAGGGCGGTATGTAAATTCAATAAAATTCAAATTCAAATTCAAATTGAGTTGAGCAAAGGAAATCAAGTCACCTTTATGCAATCTTTTCGATTCAGCCAATTAGGCAAGTTGGTTGGAAAGGCTCTCTCAAGGGAACTGTTGCTTGACCAGTTCCTTGTCGCCATCAATCTTGATGCTACCCATATGAAGTTCCTTGGCTTAGCTAGTTGAATTTTGTATTGGAGCTGGATCATTCTTGGATTCTTTCTGAACTTGAGGGTTTGTGTCTCTGGGCTATTTGGAAAAAATGCTTTTGTGTCGTCAACCCCTAAGTAGAATGTTTGCAGCTTGCACTGTGTTTATGTTATTACAGTTTAGAATTTATGACTTCAATAAATACTTTGAGTTTGTTGCTGGCTTTGTGTGCATAATTGGCAGCATACAGCAGCATCTGAAAGTGGATGATTCCTTATAATTTATTTATTTTTATTTTATTTTAATTCCATTTATATCCCGCCCTTCTCCGAAGACTCAGGGCGGCTTACAAGCTTAGCAGTAGCCTTCATTCTATGTATATGCCTGCTTATTAGGGCTTTCACACACACACACCCCAAGCGGCATTTTTACAAAGTCAGCTTTATTGCCCCCAACAATCTGGGTCCTCATTTTACCTACCTGGGAAGGATGGAAGGCTGAGTCAACCTTGAGCCTGGTGGGATGCGAACCTGCACTAATTGCAGGCAGCTGGTGTTACTTAGGGAGGCATTAGCCCACTGCTCCACCAAGGCTCTCTTTCTCAAGAAATGAGATAAAAGGACAGATATAGCCTTGATAATAGACAGAGATTTGTTTTAATCTCTTTCTCTCTCATGAATTTTTGTGCTTAGCTGATTTATTCTCTGGGACATAGCCAGCCCCCATGGCCACATTTAACATTTTCAGAATAAGTTGTGACCTGTCACAAAAATTCTTCCCTTGGGAAGGTCTTGCCAGTCCCCAAATGGCAAGTGTAGTTGGTAGCGCATTATTTTTTTTTAAAAAAAATCCCCAATGTTAAACTGGTTTATCTCTGCCATAACTCCTAGTCTCATAGGCTACTCATCATTGATATCTAGTTTTCCTTATTGTTAGGTTGACAAAAATGAACAAAAGAAAACCTGAGGTGCAGTCAGCCACTGTTTTTGTTTTCCTTGGGAAATTAAACTTGGCATTTAAAGACATATTTATCAACCAAGACTGGACTTTACAACATAGGTGATTCTTGATTATTTAAATAAATTTCAATATTTTTTTAAGATTACAAGGGGTCTTAATTGGATTCAAATTGAAAGTCCAGAATGAGGCAATCAAAATACAACTTCCATACTGGCATTTGGCTGATGATACCTTGGTAAGTGGCCTGGCAGCAGGGTCAGGATTTATGCAAATATATTTTGATCCTTGTAGATGGCATATTTGCATAAATAATCATGCTTCTGATATTGGTCAGTATAAGAGCCTTGGTGGAGCAGTGGGCTAATGCCTCCTTAAGTAACACCAGCTGCCTGCAATTAGTGCAGGTTCGCATCCCACCAGGCTCAAGGTTGACTCAGCCTTCTATCCTTCCGAGGTAGGTAAAATGAGGACCCAGATTGTTGGGGGCAATTAAGCTGACTTTGTAATAATGCCGCTTAGGGGGGTGTGTGAAAGCCCTAATAAGCAGGCATATACATAGAATGAAGGCTACTGCTAAGCTTGTAAGCCGCCCTGAGTCTTCGGAGAAGGGCGGGATATAAATGGAATTAAAATAAAAATAAAAAAATAAAAATTATGATATACTGTGTTGGATGATTTTTTTATACTTTCCCAGGATTATTAATGATTTCTTAGATTTATATCTCCCTTTCCAGCCCCCAAATCAGAAGTCTTCAAGGTTCTGGGCATGGTATTATGACTGAAGTCCCAACCCTTTTGTAGGCGCATCTGTGTTGCACACATATTTAACAGGAGCAGGCCTGGCATCACAATGCATTGCCAGAAGTCTTGCTGATTTTGATTCCCTACTGCAAATGCCCTTACTGGACTTTACAGTCTTCTGAGATAGTTGTGGACATTGAGATGTTTATAATTAAACTGATAAGAGAGATTGCTGATGCTTGTCTAGAATGTATGCAGTATACATGGTGTGGTGTCTTATCATCAACATACAAGACAAATCCCAAGAAAAACTGCAAGAAAATGCATAAGCTACATAGATAGGATTATAAAAGTACTTCCTCCCCGTTCCCCTAATATTTATAGACGACACTTTAAAAAGACAGCTCAATTAAGATTTGTGTGATAGAAGTCTGACATTGTTAGAAGACAGAACAGTCAATCACCATCCAAGGTGTGAATAGCATATTCTGAGCGACAATACAGGTAGTCCTCAACTTACAACCATAATGGAGCCCAAACTTTCTGTTGTTAAGTGAGACATCTGTTAAGTGAGTTTTGCCCTATTTTATGACTTCTCTTGCCACAGTTGTTAAGTGAATCACTGCAGTTGATAAGTTAGTAACCCGGTTGTTAAATTAATCTGGCTCTCCCATTGACTTTGCTTGTCAGAAGGTCACAAAACGGGATCCCCTGATCCCAGGACACCACAACCATCATAAATACAAACCAGTTGCCAAGCATCTGAACTTTGACCACGTGATCATGGGGATGCTGCAAGGGACTCGTAACTGTGAAAAAGAGTCATGTCACATTTTCCAGTGCCATTGTAACACTGAACGGTCACTAAATGAATTTTTGTAAGTCGAGGACTACCTGCACCCAGCCTGGGATCCCACCAAGTTGCATCAAGGCAATTCAGTCACTGCAATTTGTTGCATTTATACAAGGGCAGACAACTTTTTACAGTTGGATGATTTAAGAATCCCTTGAAGGGCTTTTAAAAGTAGACATAATCTTCAAATCAAGCAGTGCAATAGGCAGAAAAAGAGTACACCTGGGGGAGGGGGGAGGTGTGTTAAGCTGATTAGCAAAGGAAACTCAGAAAGAGATGGTGCTAGACTTCCAGAGGAAAAGAGAGGAACCTGCCCCACTTTACATCGGGGGGGGGGGCTGTGTGGAGAGAGTTTCCTCCTTTAAATTCCTGGTAGTCTACCTCTGTGAAGATCTTACCTGGAAAGTTAATACAACCCAGGTGGCCAGAAAGGCCCAACAGAGACTCCACTTTCTCAGGGTCTTGCGGAAGAACAGGGTAGAACAATGGCTAATGATCCTCTTTTACCGGTCTACTACAGAGAGCGTCCTCTCGCACTGTATTGTGGTTTGGTATGCTGGCCTGACAGCCGCGGATAGGAAAGTATTACAGAGGGTGGTGAGCACAGCACAAAACATTGTGGGCTGTCCCCTGAAACCACTGGATGACATCGCCAGGGCTCGCTGCCTTGGAAGAGTGAGGAAAATTCTCAGGGACAACTCACACCCTGGTCGGTATCTCTTTATTCTCTTACCATCAGGTAGGAGATATAGGAGTATAGCCAGTCGTACCAACAGGCTGAAGAACAGCTTTTATCCATGGGCTGTTAGGCTCTTATAATTTTATGTGTGATTGACTTGCGAGGCTGGTGTGTTGTGCAATTAGCTCACATGGTGTAACAAGATGGAGGGTTTGTTGTCACTGTGAGTTGTGGGGGAGGGCACGAAGGGAGGCTCAGCCAATCTCAATGTACACATGGTTGTACTTTGACAATAAAGGTTCATTAAATTAAAAGAGGAGGCCCAGCAAGTAGCCATCTTGTGCAAGAATCAAGACAAAGAGTGTCACCCTCAGTGAAAGCAAAGTGCTAAGGAAGGATCTGATGTAATCCTTCCTCTCCTGGATGAGGGAGTGAAAAATTCTTCAGTTGCCATAACTGAAACCCATTCAGCTTTATTGATTTTCAGCGTCTTCCATGATGCTTTGCTCAAAGGTCTGAATTGGGAGAGGTACATGATAGATGAAGTGTACGATCTGTGCACATAGTTTTTCTGCATACCATTAATTATTTTAGGTGAAAGATTAGTGGCCTGCGACTAAGTGCTTACTCATTTCACATCCTATACAAATTACCTAAACCATTCTATGGATTATGATGAATTTTGCAGTAGAACAGCAAGATTTTTACTTTTTTCTTTAAAAAAAAAAAGGCTGTTCATTTGAGTCTCCAAACCTTCTTTCTTTCCATTCAATCTTATGTCGGTGTAAGTTTTTTTCTCCATTAGTTTTCCTGCCTTGAAATCAATGATCCGCTAACCAGGAACGTACAGGAAGAAAGCCTCGAAATATTACTATTGGAATATGTTTTAACTGATTAGTCTTACTGCCTTGAAGTGAAAATATTGATCCACCTGACCTTTTAAAATCCTTACGTCTTGCAAGGGTAACCTTTGGGGTGACTGCAGTGGTGGGCGTAAAGAAAAAGGAGGAAATAAGGAATATTTGTATGGGTTCTTTAAAGCAGAATACCTTTAGCCTTTTCCCTCAGGACAAAGGAAGTATAAAGAACAGCTTCTGCAAATTTCATAGCCCTTACAATCATGACTCGAACAAAACTGATTGGCTTGGGATACAAGTAGTCTGTTGTGATTTAGGGTCAGCCTGTGGGTTCGGCAGTTGGGTCGGACGACTCAGAGGAGGAGGGGGGTGTTGAAGAGCTTGCTGAAAGGGTTGGAGAGCTTGCTGATGAGAGCCCTCAGCCAGGCCCCTCCCACCTGGTCACGACGGAGACCCAGCTGTGTGAGCCTGACAGCGTGGATGAAGATGACCCACAGCTGGCCCTGTTCAAGGATGCCCGACGCAGGAGGCAGTCAATCAGGAGTAAACAGAGGAAGGCAATGGGGCACCTCAGAAGGAGGCAGAGAGAAGCCACGCCCTGAACTGTATAAAAGGGGAATGCGTGGGAGGGCTGGTTTGCTGAAGGCAACCGCTTGAATAGTTCCTGTTTCATAGCTCCTGTTTCATGGTTGGTGTCCTGTTTTGCTCTGTTTTATGTTAATAAATTTGGCAGGCTTAATTCCAGCCTCTTGCCGTTTGTAAAAGGGTTGTCCCTGCCTTTTCTGCAGGGCTGGTAGCAGGCTGGTACAGAACATAGTCTTCAATTCATTTAGTGAATGTTCGAAGTTATAACAGCAACTCACGAAAAGGTGAACTATGACCGTTTTTCACACTTCTACTGTTGCAGCACCCCCATGGTCACGTGATCAAAATTTGAATGTTTGGCAACTGCCATTTATTTATGGTGGTTGCAGTATCCCAAGGGTCAGGGGATCAGTTTTTGCAACTCTCTGGCAAGCAAGTCGAGGAGGAAGCCAGATTCACTTAACAACAGTGTTACTAACCTAACAACTGCAACGATTCACTTAACAACTGTGGCAGGAAAGGTTGTAAAATGGGGCAAAGCTCACTTAACCAACCGTCTTGCTTAGCAATGGAAATTTTGGGCTCAACTGTAGTCATAAGCCAAGGACTATCTTTACTTGGAAAAAAAATTCCCTCCAAACTTTTATCGGTTTATCAAAATATGAAATACAAAGAGAAATTTTAAAAAGCAATAGAAAAGTAGGAGGAAAGGGGAAAAATATAGTGTAAAGAGGGAAAGGGAAAGAAAAAGGCCCCAACTTCCGACTCTCTTTAAACACACATTTTACGAAGGAACAAAGAGGAAATGGAGGACTCCAACTTTTCAGTACCCCTAGTGATGAATGAGAAGTTTAGAGCTGCATTCTACAAACGCACCCTCAGAGATCAACTCCCGTAATCACTAGTGGTCGAAAAGAAAGCTCCCCCACTTTGGAAAGAAGACATAAGATTAGTTGTAGAAAATAGCAGAAGGAAGATGGAAGTGAAAGGAAGGAGTCTGTTGTTTTTCAGAGGAATTTTTCTTTTGGAAGCCAGTCTTTCTCTGCTATGTAGATTCCTCTGCTTATACAAAAGAACTTAAAAGGTGCAGAGACAAAAGAGATGACAGACTTTGGGGAAAGTAATTGTTTACTCACATTAAATCCTTCCCCTCCCATCTACCTACACGAAGTGTTTGTTGTCGTCGTCATCATCATCATCATCATCATCATCATCATCATCATCATCGTCATCATCATCTGAGCTATGTATGGGTTTACACTTAAATTTAAGCCACAGCATCATTGTGACTCTTCTGGAGTTGGCTTCTGCTGACACAAAACTAAATGCATGACTTGAAGCATCATTTTGTAGAAGACAATGATGATGCAGTTTTAATGTTCTAAACAAGGAAATGAACATTTGAAGCCTTGCAGTCATTGGTGGGGGGGGGAGGAGGGAGAGAATGAGAACTAAGTGTTATATTTGCCACCTAATGTAATAACAGGAGGAAAGGAAGGAAAGAAGGCACTTCAGCCTATTTGCATAAATATCATCTTCCTTACTCTCTATACTGATGATTCTCCTACCCACTTCCCTCAGGCTAGATATCTGCCCTGAAACATTCCTTCACCATATTATTTTCCTGCTCATTCGAGGGCAAGGAAAGTTTCTGATCAGCATAAATGAAATTGGGAGACTTCCAACGAACACATCAAGGACTGAAACTTTTGCCTATATCTATACTTTGAATAAGGGATGCGGTGGCTCAGTGGGTTAGGACGCTGAGCTTGTCGATCAGAAGGTCGGCAGTTTGGCGGGTCAAATCCCGAGTGCCACGTAACAGAGTGAGCACCTGTTACTCATCCCAGCTTCTGCCAACCTAGCAGTTCGAAAGCACGTAAAAATGCAAGTAGAAAAAATAGGGAGCACTACGGTGGGAAGGTAACAGCGTTCCGTGCGCCTTTGGTGTCTAGTCATGCCAGCCACATGACCACGGAGACGTCCTCACACAAGTGCTGGCTCTTCGGCTTTGAAACAGAGATGAGCACTGGCCCCTAGAGTCGGAAACGACTAGCACGCATGTGCAGGGGAACCTTTACCTTTTTATACTTTGAATAATGTTTTAGCAAAAGGAAGCATGGTCAAAAGCACAGCCCAAAAGCAAGGTGTTTGGGCAGAAGAGCAATAGAGAATTCCAGGGCTCCAGGTTAGGATTGGAAGTTAAAAAAAAAGTATGGGAGGAAAAGGAAATAGCAAGTCGCTTCCATGGCTGCCAAGACTATTGCCTAGTTGTGCCTCTGTGATCCCCAGAAATGGAGCTTGATTTGTGGACATCTTTACATTTTGTTTAGGAGGACTCCAATTTTGTTCACCATGGGCAGCCTTTTGATGATTCATTCCTAACCGGACTGTTTCAACAGTTGTTTTCTTCAGCACAAATGGCCCCAAGAAGTTGTAGATCTTCCCTGTTGTGCTTAATGAGGGTAATACTATTCTCTCTGCCTTCTCATTTTGTGCCTCTTCGTCCTTGTAACTTTTAATCTGTTTTTAAAACTGCTTTGTAGTGACTCCCCAGGATGCTTCCCCAGATACTTCTCCAGATGTCAGCTTGGAGGAAGATGAACAAGTTCCTGGCATGTTTGGAGGGGAGTTGGTCAATGTCTCCAAGTAGCCGGCTGAGAGTGATTTGGCTAAAGCACAGCTGCAGCGGGACAGCCCTAAGGTGGGGAAAGCATGCAGCTGCAACCAGTTAGCTATGAGGAAGAAGAACTACCTTCTGCACCTGATCCAAGAACATATAGGGCAGAGAAAAGACAGGAGCAGAGGAGGTCAGCCAGATTACTCATGAGGAGAAAACCTCGCCCTTCTTGATGGGCTGCACCAGAAGCTGGCTATTTAGCACAACAGACAGATGGAAGAAATTCTGGAAACATGTTCATTTCCTAGTTATGTGTTTTCTGGTTGTTGTGATTCCTGCCTTGCTTTGGATTAGCACCGTGCCTTGACTTGGACTTATTTTGATTGAGAAACTTTCAAGTGCCTTGTGGACTCATTGGCCATTGCTCTGTCGACTAGCATTGATCTATTTGTGGCTGGACTTCATTGGGACAGTTCTGAGATTTTGGTGAAGGGAATTACTGGGGAATATTAATAAACCCACTAAGCCACAGTTCTCTCTCTCTCTCTCTCTCTCTCTCTCTCTCTCTCTCTCTCTCTCTCTCTCTCTCTCTCTGTGTGTGTGTGTGTGTGTGTGTGTGTGTGTGTGTGTGAGAGAGAGAGAGAGAGAGAGAGAGAGAGAGAGAGAGAGAGAGAACGCAGGACAGCACATACAGTGACCAGTACTGAATATACATTAAATAAGAGCTTATCATATTTTACAGTGTCATAAACATTTTCTTGAATGTCTGCCCGCAATTGCAGCTCTTTTAAATATACTTATTTCCATTTTTCAGATATGGCCTGCATGGAGTGAATTAAGAGGCAATTTTTGCCTCAAGTTAAATCATTCTATTTTTGCTTTATCATTTCTACAGGCAATCTGTATTGGCTCCATATCTCTTTATTTTGTAGCTAGTTTCAATTCCCAACTAAAATGCAATTTGCAGCTCTGGCAGACTTCAAACTAAGGACAAAAGAGATGGGTAGAAATAACTTTGTGATCTTTTAAGTATGTTTTTTGTTTCATGATTGTAGAGAAAAACAGCTTTTATCCCAAAGAGATCTCAGCTGGCCATTTTACACCAGTTCTTAAATCCCTCCTAAGTCCAAATCCATGAGCCATTTTGTGGCAATCTGTTATCACACTGAGGGCTCTTTGAAAATCCAAACTAATTTACTGATGCAACTGCAACACTTAGCCTGTTATTGAGTTTTTAATTAATAAATCATAGTTCCAGAGTTGCACTAAAGGAGAATAAACTGTATGATTAAAAAGATAGTACCTTAAATGTTAATTAAAGGATATTCCAAAACCCAATCAAAAAGTATATGGGTATTTTTTTTTCTTGGAGTCAAAGGGCATGGATGATTCAATATATCTTACATATTTGAGAAAGAAACTCAGCAACACATTTACAGAAGAAAGCAGACTGATTCATGTTTTTCTCCCAAATGTTCTGATAGAATCTAATATATTTATCTGACACGACATATTGCATTGGAAAGGAAGGCATGCAGCATTTTTATCTGTAATGAACTGAGAAGGTTCATAAATTTTGTAGTATTGTTCTTGCGAGTTATATTCTTGGCAAATAAAATGTATTTCTATAGTACAATACCTTTATCCTTTACTATATTTCAGATCAGGCACTCATTGTGCCAAAGATGAAAGGCAACAAGTAACAGAGCTACAATTAACTTTATAGAAGAATAATTAAGTTAATTTCATTGCACTATCTTTACTCAACATATTTCCTTTCTGTAAATGACATTTCCATATAGTGGCAGAAGAAAGAAAATATGTCTAGTTAAAAAGTAGGCATAACATAATGTTGGAGGCTTTCCATTAGTGGATGAAGAACTAGTGGCTCTAGACATCGTTGAAATATGTTGTCAGTGCCACTTACTATTGTTCAGATGGCTGAGACTGGAGTTTAGCAATTGGTACTCCATTCTATGTTGGTGGATACAAGTTAGTTCACAGAAATAAAATCTAGGGGCTTTTCATATCAAAGTGATGAAAAGGCAAAGGCCCTACTATCTCCCTGTTTACTAGCCCCACAAGTAGATATTTTCAGTCTTTTGAAAAAGTCTATCTGGACTTCTGGCTTTGATGTCGCAGTGAGACGGATGGAGGAAAGCAGGGCTCTGCCTCCCACGCCCATTTTTTTTACTGCTGGGCCCCCAAAAAGGGCCTGAAGTCACCCTGGAGAGGTGACAGACCAAGAGGAGACCCTTGTATATCACAGAGGGATGGCAGTCAACCCGCTTGATATAAGGAAGCCCTCAGGACCAACAGGAGCCAGCCAGAAGCTGCTGAAAAAGGAGTGAATTTTAGATGGTTGATTCCAGAAGGGATTTTAATTAATTGGGACATGAAAAGATACAGATTGGATACTGTATTCAAGGCAATAGAATTTTATGAGAGATACAAATCATTCCTGGAAGGGGAAAGTCCAGAATTTTGTGCAGAAAAAGAAACAAGCAGGAAGAGGCAGCAATAGAAGGAGCAGCCAACCCAAGAGAAGAGGAAAAAAAAGAAAACACAAATACAGAAGAAGGGGCAAAAGCAAGAGAACAGTGACAGATAAAAACAATTAAAAGAATAAAACCTAAATTTATCTGAAGGAGATGGAGAAGGAAAATGGGATTTTCTCAATGAATATAAATGGATTGAACTCCCCTACAAAAAGAATTTTTTTTTACATGACTACAAAAATTAAAAATGGATATAATTTGCCTCCAAGAAACACATATTAAGAGACAACTCTATAAACTCTTGGAACAACTGAAAATTGGGAAACTCCATTTCACAATAGAACAAAAAAGAAGAGGAATAGCTTTATACATTAAAGAAATAATGGGCTTCTGATTTGCGGGTGCGGCACCTGCGGACATGCAGGAAGAGCTCTCTCCCTGCCATCTGATTCTTCTTCCTTAGACGACCCTGAAAAGGGTCGAAAGTCACCCTAGAGGGGTAACCACCGCAAGGAGGCCCTCCCTGTGATTGCAGAAGGTGATCATTAAGCAGTTCCGTGCCGAAAGCCCAAAGCACCATGTAGCACAATGAAGCAATCTGGAGGACCTGGGTGAGACTTTACCTTTCTTATTTATTTATTTTATTTTATTTTTTTATTTAGATTTATATACCGCCCTTTCCCGAAGGACTCAGGGCGGTTTACAGGGCATTTAAAAGAAAATCAATACAAACGTTAAAACAAATTAAAAAAGATTAAATAAAACCCTGAGAAAAATAAAAAAACCCAGTTAAAATTAAATTAAATTATTAAATTAAATTATTCCCCTAACTACCTTCCTGTGGGACTTTTCCAAAAATTTCCTCCCCCTATTTTGAGAGACCGGCGACTGCATACTTAGGGAATAAATTTTAAAGCCTTAAAGCCTTAAAAGAAATCAAATGGCTAAGCAAAGAAATTAAGCAATCTTATTTGTACTTACTAAAAAGCTTCTATTTTTGTGGGGACCTACCACCCTATTTCCTGCTTAAGCGGTGAATTAAGGAAAAAAAAATAGACTAATTGTACAAAAGCTTTCTATTAATCTGGAAAAAGACTTTACATCTTATTCTATATGCTATTTTCTGCAGGATTCTTTCTGGTGGTGGTTTCTTCATAAGTTCCAGCCTGATCAAGATGAGCAGGACCACTTTTTTGACAGAATATCAGATATATGCTATTGATGACATCTTGTGGGGAAACGTGGTACAGCAAGTAAACTTTTTTTTATTGTGAGAGCTGACTGAATAACAGAGCTGTCCTTGACATTATTTTCAAAGATAAGAAAAGAATTGGGAACACCTGGCACTGAAAACAATCTTTAGGAATACTGGAGGTGGACATTTAATGACTCTTATTAAAATAGCCTCCATGAAAGACTCATCTGCAAACATCAATGAAATGGAAGAATATATCCCACCACTTAATTACAAACTGATTCTTGATATACTCTTGGCAATGACTGAGCAAATTAAAGCCAAACTGCAAGATAAGTCTGACAGTTTAAAGCTACCAAATCAAACCTTGACCCTAAATGATGAATTGACAATCCAAAAACAAACAGAAGAAGTGGAAACTAACACTAAGATTGGAGACTTTAAAGAACAACAAACACAATTTACAGAGAACTTTGAAACCCAAACCTCGATCTCAACTATAAAACCTAGAACCCAAAAAACAACAGTACCCGAAGAAAGCAACATTAAGAGGGAAGATATTAAAGGCCTTCAAATACAGTACGTTGAGGACCCAGCCAATCAATTGATAACCATAATATCACTTACTACTTTTAACCTAAGCCAGATAGATTTGGAAGAAGAAAAAGACCAGACTGAACTAATGACAATTACATTACACCAAACACTGAAAATTGAGCTATTAAAGCAACCCTTCAATGACTACAAAGAGGACACCTTCTTTGCAAAACTGACATTTGGATGGTCTCCCTGGATTTAAACAATGTGTGTAGGAAGAAAGGGAGACACATCTGAGAATCTAAAGGCACCAATATGGAAGCCTGATTGGCACAAAAAGAAGGCGAGAGTTAGATTTTAAAAATTAGACTTGTCTCTTTCTTGGGATTTGTAAGAATAGAGCTTAACAAATTTCTTTTAACGGGCTAAGGGGAATCCTTAAAAAATATAAACTGATTTTATATTTAGGTTTTAGATTGTTAAGAGAAAACAGAATTAAGCTATTAGAACATAACTCTGAACTATATTATAGAATTTGGAATGATATAATAAAAGACATTATTTTAATAATTGATGAACTATTAAGATGACATATAGAATATATTTGTTGTAATGATATAGATATAAATTGACTTTATATTTAACTTTTAGGTGTTTAAGGGAAAGGAAAGTGGGCTATTAGAATTGATTTATATAATTTGTAAGGATATAATAAAAGATATCTTTCTAATAATTGGTGAATTATTTAGATGATAAATAGAATTTACTTATAAAAATAAGAATGCATTGAAATGAATAATGTAAGTTCTGTAGACAGGATAAATACTTTTTATTGAAATAGGGAAATGTGGGTTACCCGAAAATTAAGCTTGCTTTCTTTCTTCTTTCTTTCTTTCTTTCTTTCTTTCTTTCTTTCTTTCTTTCTTTCTTTCTTTCTTTCTTTCTTTCTTTCTTTCTTCTTTTTATATATCATAGGCTATTCCAGGATATTCCATTGCAATTAAGTAAAAATTAAAACCAAGAAATGGATATGTATAAGTAAAAATATATTGAAAATTCTTCTAATTAATTATGTCACAATTAGAAATGTATCAATTTGCTTAATTTGATTATGTCAAATCTAAGCGAATCGGAGAGGGAATCTTTGTTGACGCAACTTGAGCTATTTACAAATAATTTGCTATTTGCAATTGTTTACTTTTGTACCCAACCACCGCATTGCTTCACAAATATCTGAATGTAAAATTAAAAAATTAATAAAACTTATACAAAAAAAGAAAGAAAAAGAAATAATGAATCCTAAATAAATCTATGCAGATGAAGAGGGAAGAATATTAATGGTGGAAATAAATAAAAATAAATAAATAAATCAAAAACATATACTGATGGTAGCTATATATGCACCAAATAACAAACAACTGCCGGTAGAGCTCCGGATGGCATCAGACCTCCGATCCTTCCGTCGCGGGTTGAAGACCCATTTATTTGAACTAGCGGGTCTGGCCTGATGGGGGTACATGGGTTGTTTTTATATAGGTTTGTTTTATTATTGGTTTTAACTTGGGCATCGATTTAATTGTTTTTAATGTTTGTATTGTTATTTATATTTATGCCCTGTGAACCGCCCTGAGTCCCCTTGGGAGAAGGGCGGTATAAAAATCTCAATAAATTAAATTAAATTAAATTAAAAAGAATTTTACCAAAAATTACATTAAAAAATAGTGGAATTGTAATATCAAAATATTTGCTTACTGGGAGACTTTAATGAAATCATAGATGGGATGCTGGATTACAGAAGCAGTAAAATAGGGAAAAAAGGAAGGAACATACTACCTAAAACTTTCTTTAAAATGGCAGAAGAAATCTGTATACAGGATATATGGAGAGAGAAAAACCCAAAAAACCCCACAATATACATTTTACTCAAACAGGTATAAATCATGGTCCAGAATTGATATGATATGAATATCTCCTGAATTAAGTACGATTATACAATAGATTGAGATAGAAACCAATATATGGGCAAACCACAATCCGATAAAGATGACCTGGAGAGGAGCTAAGAAAAAATTAAGATGCTCTCTGAACCAATCTTTATTGAAAGAGAAAGAATTTATACAAATAGCAACAAAGGAAATGGAATTTGTCTTTAAAATAAACAAAAAAGAAGAGACAACGCTTCAAAACGTGTGGGATACGGCTAAAGCATAGTTTAGAGGGTTAGTTATAACTTACATGGCGAAAAAGAACAAAGAAAAAAAGCAACAAGAAACAAAGTTAAAGGAAGAATTTATGAAATTAGGATTAGAATTACAAAGAGATACACAAAAGAAAACACTTTTTAAAAAATGGAAATAATAAAACATAAATTAAACTTGCTGAGGCAGAAAAAATGGCCCAACAAATTAAAAGGGCAAAATAAAATTTCTTTGAAAATGCTAACAAACCGGGTATTGGTTAGTATACAAACTGAAAAAAGAAAGAGAGAAAAAAATTGATAAATAAACTGCAAGACTCAAAAGGCAATTTACAGTTCCAAAATGACATAATTTTAAAAAATAACCAAAGACTTTTATGAGACACTTTATGATACAGAAGAAACTTCTCAAGAAAAAAATAAAGCAATACATAAAAAAAGCTGAGCTACCAAAAATTCCATAGAACATACAAAACATGCTAAATGAAAACAATATTAATGATGGAGGTAATAGAAGCTATAAAAAGGCAAAAAAAATGATAAGACTCTGGGGGGAAGGTACTTAGCAGCTTATTTAGGTGAAAAGAAGAAGATTAAGGTATAAGAGAGGAATCTTACCCCCATCTCTTCCACGCTGCTTTAATGTTGCCTGATGGTAAGTTTGACTTTAGCTGTCTGGAGCCTAGTAACTGGCCATATTACTATGGCCAGTCTTTCGTCTGCCAGTACGAAGGGAATGCAGGCACTAATGGGGGGGGGGTTGCAGCTCCCCCGTGTTTCTGCAAAAGCCCCTTCTATCTGGTCACCCCTCTTCGACCCTTTTAGGACACCCCAGCAATGCAAAACTGGACACGGAAGATGAGAGCTGTCCTCCTGACGTCTATGTCGGCTGACTTGGCAAACCGGAAGCCTTTACTAAAACTACTCTTTTTATTTCAAACAATACCTATAAAATTGGGATTTTTTTTGATGAATTAAATACATTGATTTTGAAATATATTTGGCAAGGAAAAAAAGCTAGAATTAGATTAAAAATGATACAAGAAGCGAAACAAAAAGGGGGATTTGGCCTGCTAGATTGGACTTTATATTATCAAGCATCTGTATTAACTTGGTTAAAAAAATGGATAACTCTTAAGAGATAAAATATTACTATACCTAGAGGGGCATGACCTACAACTCAGATGGCATGCCTTCTTATGGTATGGCAAGAATAAAATACATAGATACTTTCAAAACCACTACATAAGAAATACACTTCTTCCAGAATGGGAAAAAGTAAAAGCAAAAATCTACATGAAAATACCTGGATGTCTTTCAACAATGGAAGTGTTTGTTCACCCAAATTTAATTAATTATGAGAAAATTGTGACCTATAAAAACATCTCTGTGGGCGCGCCAGAACGATGGAACCGCTTGCCGGTTGAGCTCCGGATAGCCTCCGACCTTCGCTCCTTCCGGCGTGATTTAAAAACTTATTTATTTGAACAATCTGGCCTGGTTTGATGGGTTTAGTGTTGGATCTAATTTTAACATAGTTTTAAGCATTGTATTATATTGGGCATGATTATTTAATTCTTTTAACTTCTTTTAACTTTTGTACTTATATTTTGATATTTATTGCCCTGTACACCGCCCTGAGTCCTTCGGGAGAAGGGCGGCATAAAAATTTAATAAATAAATAAATAAATAAATTTTGAATGTAACATTTTGAATGTTTGAAGAGAAATAAAACCCAAACAAGAACTGAAAGAACAGGGTATTGATCTATCGTGGTGGCCACATCTGCAAATTCAAACGAGATATGAAGATGTCAAAACATCTGGGTTTTATAAAGAACAGACAGAATTTGACCAGATATTATTGACATCAGATGAAAAATTGATTAAGATTCTGTATAAGTATATGTTAAGTTTAAAGATGGAAGAGGAACAAGTTAAATGATAATATGGGCAAAAAACTTTGGGCATAACATAGAGTTAGAAAACTGGCAAAGCCTTTGGGAAAGATGCTCCAAAATAACAAAGCTGTTGACTTACAAAGAAAACCTATACAAAATATTCTACAGATATTTATTTATTTATTTATTTTATTTAATTTCTATACCGCCCTTCTCCCTAAGGGACTCAGGGCAGTTCACAGGGCATATATAAATAAGTATACAAAAATTAAAAGAAAATTAAACCATGCCCAAATTAAAATATAACAATAGTGAAATAAAAACCAATTAAAAACTCAAATACCCCTTCAGGCCAGATCAGCTAACTCGAACAAATGGGTCTTCAACCCGCGACGGAAGGATCGGAGGTCCGATGCCATCCGGAGCTCAACCGGCAGTTGGTTCCATAGTGCCGGGGCACCCACAGAGAAGGCCCTCCCCCTGGGGGCCACCAGTCGACATTCCCTGACTGGAGGCACCCTGAGGAGGCCCTCTCTGTGGGCATGCACAGGGCGGAGGGGAGTTGACGCCGGCAGCAGGTGGTCCTCGAGGTATCCCGGACCCATGCCATGTAAGGACTTAAAGATCATAACCAAGACCTTGAACCTCACCCGGAAGACAACTGGCAACCAATGCAGCTCGCGGAGCAAAGGTGTAACATGGGAGTACCGGGAAACTCCCAAGACAACTCTCACGGCCGCATTCTGTACCAGTTGGAGCCTCCGAGTGGTCTTCAAGGGAAGCCCCATGTAGAGAGCATTACAGTAGTCTAGGCGAGAGGTCACGAGCGCATGAGTGACCGTACACAGGGCATCCCGGTCCAGATAGGGCCGCAACTGGCGCACCAGGCAAACCTGGGCGAAAGCCCCCCTAGTCACGGCTACTACATGATCTTCCAGGGTAAGTCGTGAATCTAGGAGGACTCCCAAGTTGCGAGCCCTATCCACTGGGGGTAACAGCTCACCCCCCATAGAAAGGGATGGAACATTTTGAATGTCCCAGGATGCCGGAATGTACAGCCACTCAGTATTGTCAGGGTTGAGTTGAAGTCTGTTCCTCCCCATCCAGACCCGAACCGCCTCCAGGCAACGGGACATCACAGTGAGGGCATCACTGGGGTGGTTTGGGGTCGAAATAAAAAGTTGGGTATCATCAGCATATTGATGATACCCAACTCCAAAACCACGAATGATCTCACCCAGCGGTTTCATGTAGATGTTGAACAGGAGAGGCGAGAGAACTGACCCCTGAGGAACTCCACAAACGAGAGACCTAGGGGCCGATCTCTGCCCCCCTGCCAACACCGACTGCGAGCGTCCCAGGAGATAGGAGGAGAACCACTGAAGAACTGTGCCTCCCACTCCCAATCCCCTGAGACGCCACAGCAAGATACCATGGTCGATGGTATCGAAAGCCGCTGAGAGGTCTAATAGGACTAGGACAGACGAATGTCCCCTATCCCGAGCCCTCCAGAGATCATTCACCAGAGCGACCAATGCCGTCTCCGTGCTGTACCCGGGCCTGAAACCCGATTGGTAAGGGTCCAGATAATCCGCTTCCTCCAGGACCAGAGGGAGCTGATGCGCCACCACACTCTCAACAACCTTCGCAAGAAAGCGAAGGTTGGAGACTGGACGAAAGTTGTTCAATACAGCTGGGTCCAAGGCAGGCTTCTTGAGGAGAGGTCTCACCACCGCCTCCTTCAAGACGGTGGGGAAATAACCCTCACTCAAAGAAGCAGATATGACTGCCTGGAGCTAGCCTCGTGTCCTCTCCCTAGCTGCATAAACCAGCCAGGAAGGGCACGGATCCAATAAACATGTGGTGGAGCTCAGCTTCCCCATAATCCTGTCCACTTCATCAGGGGTCACAGAATCAAACTCCTCCCAGATAACATCGACAAGACCGCCCGTGTCCTGATCGCCAGACTCTGCCCAGCTGGAGTCCAAACCGGTCCGAATCCAAGCGATTTTATCTGACAGATGTTGACTAAATTCCTCGGCACGACCCTGCAAGGGATCCTCCCTCACCTCCTGATTAAGAAGGGAGCGAGTCACCCTAAACAGGGCAGCCGGGCGATTATCTGCGGACGCGATGAGGGTGGAGAAGTAATTACACCTCGCCACCCTCATCGCTGCGAGATAAGACCTAATATGGGTTCTTAACCTCGACCGGTCAGATTCAGATCGGCTAGACCTCCAGCAGCTCTCTAGGCCCCGTTTCCGACGCTTCATCTCCTGGAGCTCCGCGGAGAACCATGGAGCTCGCTGGGATCTGCACCGGGTCAGGGGCCGCAAGGGTACAACCCGGTCAAGTGCCTCAGTGGCTGCCCTTTCCCAGGCTTCCACTAAGGCATCCACCGAGTTGTGAGCAATGGAGGCAGGTGGGGACCCCAGCGCTGCTTGGAATCTATCAGGATCCATTAAGCGTCTGGGGCGGAACCATCTGATTGGCTCCGTACCCCCACGGCGGGGGGTGGCAAAACGGAAGACCATCCGCAGGAGGTGATGATCGGTCCATGACAGGGGCATAATAAATGGAGAGCCCCCACCAAGATCATCCAACCACCGTCCAGATAAAAAAATCAGGTCAAGGGTGTGGCCTCCCTCATGAGTTAAGATAGCACTTAACACCTTTGAGGTTAGCAAAAATGTTTAAAAACATGTCTAGCAATTGTTGGAAATGTAGACAAAAACCAGGCACATACTATCATCTTTGGTGGACATGCCCTAAAGCCAAAAGATTTTGGTCAAGAATACATATATGGTTAGAGAAAATGACTAAAAAACACATAGATTTTAAGCCAGAATTATTTCTGTTAGGTATAATTGTAGGAAATTATGAGAAGGAATGTGTATACTTAATGTTACATGTGTTAACTGCAGCGAGAATTGTATTTGCTCAACATTGGAAAGATGAAGAACTACCAGCGGAGGAAGAGATAATTAAGACAATTTTAGATTGTTCAGAAATGGACAGATTGACACTGAAAATGAAAGAGAAAGAAGATTCAGAATGCTTTAGAACAGGCATGTCAAACTCTTGATGTCACGTGACATTGCGTTACAAATCGCGACTTTTTCCCCATTGCCGGCAATGGGGTGGATGCAGTTTTGGTGTGACGCATCTGGCCCACGGGTCAGCAGTTTGACATGCCTGCTTTAGAACATGGGATACATTTTATCAATGGCTAGAAAAATGAGGTAGAGAGAAAGGAGTTTAACATGTATTAGTAAAATAAACACTGAAACCCAGACTACATGTTGCTTAATAAATATTAAGGATTTGTGATTATAAAAAATTAATAAAATATTGAAGAAGGAAGGAAAGAAAGAAAGAAAGAAAGAAAGAAAGAAAGAAAGAAAGAAAGAAAGAAAGAAAGAAAGAAAGAAAGAAAGAAAGGAAAGAAAAGGTCTATCTGATAAAACTATAGAATTTTCCCCAATAATTTGACAGAAACCTTGTCAGATTTTTCTTTGCTATAATATATAAGATACCGGAATAGCTCGAACATGTTGTTAACACAAGGGCTGAGTTCTAGAAACTTCCAGAAACTGTAGAGGAATGCTGAAATGTAAACATGTGATCTAACTTTTCATCCTAGAGCATGACCATTATATGTCATGGAGATTCAAACAGTTAATGGGGATGGTGTTCCTCATTTCCCAAAATAATCTTTTAGAATTAGGTTAGCACTATACCAAGAATGCCCCAGAGTTCCCACCATTGTCATCACTTAATATGGAAGCAGGGAAAATGTCTAGAAACATCACTTGCTATATTCATTATTCTATTGTGTAAACCAAAATAATTACAAAGATTAGCCTAGCCATGTCTGTGTAATTATTATTCTTATGAAATCTTTCTCCATTAGTTTCTCCTGATGCACTTCTAATGAAATCCCTTTCATGGAAAATAACATTTCTCCTTACCCCTTGAATACTACCTTCTGAATGATTTAAAGTGAATTCCTAGACCATTATAAAATAGGATTCGTAAGGGATTCCTAAGTGAAAAGTTTACTATAGTATAGGCAGAAGTCAAGGAAAGCTGCAACTCCTGTGGCTCTCCTAATAACATATAAATAGGCCCCATTACTCACGTGTATACCAAAAAAACCTCCACTGGCAAATTATTTGAAAGATGAAAGGTGTTGTGATTCAGTGTCAGCCTGTGCTCCCAGCAGCTGAGTCTGAGGAATCTGAGGAGGAGGAGGAGGAGGGGTTTGGAGAGCCTTCAATGTCGGAGGGAGGCTCTGATGCACTGCAGGACTCTCAGCCTGGCCCCTCCAGTTGTGTTCCTCATGAGGCTCAGCTGTGTGAGGAGGAGTTGTTGGACTCACAGCAGTCACAGCTGAATCTGTTCAGAGATGCTAGAAGCAGAAGGCAATCCAGCAGAGCAGAGCAGAGAAAATCTATGAGGCAACTCAGTAAAAGGAGGAGAAGGCATTGAGAAGCCATGCCTTGGGACAGATAATAAAAGGGGAAGGTGTGGGTGGTGCTGGTTGCTGAAGGCAACCGTTCAGAGACATTCAAAGAGAATTCTGGTCTGTTCTTGCTAATCTGTTTGACTCTTGTTTGACTCTTTTTGGAAGTTTTAAATCATGTATTTTTGGTTGAAGAAAATATTCTGCTGCTTTTTTGTTTGAAAGACTATTATTTGGAACTGTAAATAAATTTGGGTTGGGTTTTTTCCAGCCTATTGATTGTTAAAAGGAAAAAGGGGTTGTCCCTGACACACAAACAGGGCCGGTCATAGGCTGGAACAGAACAAAAGGCTTGACTCAAAGAATGCCTTTACTACAATAGGCTAATTTTTAGTATTGCCCTTTTAATTTTCACTTTTAATGGAAGGGAACCTCAGTTCTCAGTTCAGTGATGGACAATCTTTCGATGCCCAAGGGTTGCATTTAGTCTTTTGGGGTGGATCAATGATGCAAAATAGACAGAACAAGTAAGGTGCATGGCTTTTCTCTCATTCATTGTACATTTTTGAGGTGGGGGAGTGGGAGGTAGGAAAGCAGTCTTTTAAGAATATATCATATTTCTTCTAGGACCTATAGCAACAATACCTAATTCAAGAAACACCCCGAAACACAACTTGAAGGGCAAGCTACCATATATAAAACCATTTTCCATGCACTGATATTGCCCAACCTGGTAATGAAACATCTGCAGGAAAGCCACCAAGCTCAGAGAACACTAATGTAAGCTCAACATGACTGACAATGCAACTATTATTCTGTTTTCCACCTAACAATGGCAGGAAGAATACAACTACAACATTATGATTTAATGATGCAATCAGAGAGGAGTCAGAGACAGCAAAAATGAGTTGCAGAAGCCACATCCAATTCCAAGAAGAAGGCATTGACATTGGCAGGGTCCCATGGCTGAAGGGACATAAACTTCTTGTATTTTCTCACAATCAAAATAAAGCCTATTTCACTTTTATAATTTTCCTCTACTTTGAAAATCTGCGCTCGTGCAAGGCAGCAGAGCACTTATCTTTGCCACTTACGCTCAATCAACATTCACATTTACATGGACGTTTAAATAAGCCTTCTTAGTCTACGAAAATATAGTCTTCCAAAGCAGATTGAGGTCAATGGAAGTTTAATCATACTTGGAATCATTAGATTTTTAAATGTATTCCTGGCTAACTTAAGATTCATACTGTAAGCATGACTAAAACTGGATCCAATCCTGTATATTACAAGGCTTGTTTTTAATTGGCTTAGTAAAGCATATCCAAATTAAGGACACTGGATTGTTTTGCTCTATAATAGAAAAAGTCTTATTAAAATGTATTCAAGGCCATACTTTTTTTTTAGAATTTTAATATGCGTCTCCTTTTACCCTAATGTGATTTGGACACAACTGGTAGCTGCTCAAGCTGCTCTGCTGCATAAAATATAAAATGCTGGTAATTATGTATACAGAAACTGGCAAATAAAGAACATTATCCACCAGCCTGCATATTTAGAGCTTTATGTAGGCCTGATCTGAAATTAAAATGCAATATTCACAAGAAAAGGACCATTTCTTGTCTTTTACCAAATCATTAGTTGCTCCAAGTTATCAACAAAATATCAAATAGTCTCCTTGGAAATGTTGAACCTCAGCTCAACTCAAATAACAAAGTTTTATTTACCCAAATAAACTGTATAAATCACATAGCTAAAAGCCCAGTATTCTTTTAGCGCCTTCTAATAATAAATTTCCTTTATTTTTGGTACTATGAATACTGTAAATTGTGTAATTATGCAGCTCAGTGTCAAGATGTTTGTCCTAAGCAGCACTAAAGGGTACTAGATGGAGTTATCAATCTCATGTCCAGGTAGCTCTGGGCACAAAGATGGTTACTTCCTGGATGCTGGAAGGACATTTCTTCGTGACGTTGCCTCCATCTCATCCCCAGCCTGTTGCTGAGGCAGCCTAGAACCATCTTTAATTGTGCTGGGTTTGAAAATTCTTTTTTTCCTTCTGCTCCCAATAAAAATGTCCTATGAAAACAATCTAGGGTGCTTAAGAAATATCTTTAGGAATCAATGGGTCTGCTCAGTCCCTACTGATCGTTCTTCTTTTTGGTCTTGTTGGCCTTGGTTGTGGGGGGAAAAACCCCCAAACACTTGACTTCCGCAGAGTGGGATACTGGGCTAATTAAAAAAAAATTACATTAAAAACCCTCCAACCCCCAGGAGGTATTTCTAATGAAAAGTACAAGACTTTGGAGCAGCTGCAAAGATGATTTGCCGAGACTGTCTGGCTGTATTCAGCAATTAAAGTTAGAGAAGTTTTGTTGACTGAGAAGCCGTTTTGGGAGACGAGGTGATGCTGCTTTTTTCCCCCAGATTCCTTTGTTAATTAAGGCAACAAAGATGCTGTGTAAGAGAGTTTATGTGTGTTTTAAGTCATTCATTAAGTAGCCTGCCTTGCCTTTTGGTTTAATAATTAGAAAGGGAGGTTAAAAGTTCATTACTAGCAGCCCTTGGAGAAACAATTGAACTCCAAAGTCACAACCTTGAGGGCTGGCTTGGGTCTCTGTAAAATGTCTCCTCTTTTCACCTTTTTTTTAATGTGTTCGGTGGCAGAAAAAAAAACTTATCAGACAAAGAAAAGAAAGGGAGAGAAGAATCTAAGAAAGTGTAGATTCATACCTCTTGTCTGGATTAATTCATGATTAATGAAGATAACCAGAAAACCCCGAGACTCAAGAATCAGCAGTAAAACAAACCATACGGGTAGACTCAGCTGTCATTTCATATCCCTGAACATTACAGCTTTTGAAAAGAGATTGCTTTGACTTAATCAGGAAGAACCAGTGGAAGGAATTAAGGGGATGATATTTCCAACTTCTCAGTAAATATAATAAATACTTTCTACATGCATTGCTTAAAACCCTACAAATAAATAAATGTAGTGAAGGTGAACAAAGAGAAAAAAAGGTGTATTGAATAGCAGGAAAAAGATAAAAGAAATATGCATCTCTTCTACTGTGATATGTAACAAAACATTTATTCTCCTAAAATCTTAATAGATCAAAAGTTTTCTTTTTTTTTGTTTTCTTCTGTTAAAAATAAAACAAAACAGAAAATGTTTTGAACTTGGGGCCATCAACATGCAAATCGCTGTTTCAGTCCTGAATTACAGTCCTACCCATATTCAGGTTCTTTTAAATTATGGCTTAATGGGTTTGGGTTTTAACATTATTTTAACTAACCTACAACATTGGGCACAATCATTTAACTTTAAATCTTGTATCCTGTATTCTTATTTTATTGCCCTGTACACCGCCCTGAGTCCTTCAGGAGAAGGGCGGTATATAAATCAAATAAATAAATAAATAAATAAATAAATAAATAAATAAATAAATAAATAAATAAATAAATAAATAGAAAAATGAAAGATGATCATTACGATTAGCATACTGAGAGCATGTCAGTACATTGGACATACCTTACAGCTGGTAGGATGCAAGCAACAGAGGCTTGATGCCAGCCACCACTCTCGTTATCATCGTGTCTAAAATGTACTCTGAAATTGGTTCAGCCTGGCATAGAAGCCAATCAGAGCCAGACACGAGAGACAGACTTTTGCAAAACTTTTCTTGAAGCGCTCCAGATAGAAGCTAATGGAGCTGAACAGCAACAAAGCACAATCTTTTATACAACTGATTTCCAGAAATAGGAAAGTAACATTTCACAGAGCCATTCCCTTTTTTGGAGTTCCACCTTGGTTTTAGTCTACGTGTCCATTTGTCTATGGAATTGTGCCTCACCTGACCTTACATATCATTTTGCCCTATAGTTATATCTGGCTTAAGCTTTTTTTTATTGAAAAGTTTTTCAGTACATTTTATCTTTAACAAAACAAAACCCCTCCCAACCCACCCACCCCTTGCCAACCCCCCTCAACCCTCCCTCCCTCCCCTTCTCCCCTCCCCGACTTCCCAGAGCTAAATACAAGGTATAAAAGTAAAAACAATCATAAACTACCATATGCTAACAACAATAAGTTATTAGGTCTATCGCACTTTAACTCTTGTAAAATGACTACAAGCAATATAAATATCACTTCACTACTTATTCAAATGCTAAATGAATTGTTTTAGTCCCATATTTATTCTGGATGTAATCAATCCATTTTTTCCACTCCACAATATATCTCTGTTGCGAATGGTCTTTCAAATATGCTGAAATCTTTGCCATTTCCGCCAGGTTGGAAACTTTTAAAGTCCATTCTTCTATAGTCAGCAGTTGTGGCCGTAATTAAATTCAACATCAACTTAGTGTCCACAACAGTAGTGTCAGTAGTAATGCCCAGTAAAAACAATTGCGGACAAAACTTTATCCTTTTCTTAAATATCTTCTGCATATTCCACCAAATTTTAATCCAAAATGCTTTAACCTTTTTACAGGTCCACCATATATGAAAATACGTAGCATCTTCACCTCCGCACCTCCAACATTTAGGCTGATAATTCGGATACATACTTGCTAATTTTTTGGGATCTAAATGCCATCTATAAAACATTTTATAAAAATTCTCTCTTAAATTTTACATTTCTCACCCAAATCTTTTCCCAAGTATCCATTGTAATAACTTCTTGGAAATTCTGAGCCCACTTTATCATACAATCTTTAACAAGTTCTGTCTCTGAATCAATTTCTATCAGTGCAAGATATATCCGTTTAATATGTGCTTGACCCTGATTCCTAATTTGCTTTACCAAATTTTCATCAGTCATTGAAAAACCAATTTTCTGATCTTCTTTCCACCTGGCCTGTAGTTGCCCATACTGAAACCAGGTTTGAACAATCTTTTCTCCTCGTAGGAGATTATACAGCTTCAAATGCCATACATTCCTTTCCAAACTTAAAATTTCCTTATATGTAGTTACATCATGTTTAAACCCAACATTTATATTTTCTATTGCATGTTTCAGTATTGCCCATAGAGGTATCTTATAATTTAACTTGTATCTATACTTTTTCCAAACTCGCAACAGAGCATGTCTTAAAATATGCACCTTAAACACATTATCCACCTTCTTATCATACAATAGATATGTATGCCAACCAAATAACAAGTCATGACCTTCAAGATTTAATAATCTTCCTTGTGTTAAATTAATCCAATCACTTATCGCTGACAAAGCAGCAGCTTCATAATATAATTTAAAGTTGGGCATTTTGAGACCACCTCTCTCACGCGTATCCTGCATAATCTTAAATTTGACTCGTGGCCTTTTCCCTGCCCAGACAAATTTATTAATACCCTTTTGCCATTCCTCCAAGTTTGAATCCTTTTTAAGAATAGGTATCATTTGAAATAAAAATAGAAATTTCGGCAAAACATTCATTTTCACTGCTGCAATTCTTCCCAATAAAGACAATTGTAATTTTTTCCAGCTATCCAATTCTTTTTGAACTTTTCCCCATAACTTTTCATAATTATTTTTATATAGCTTTACATTTGAGGGTGACAAATATACACCCAAATATTTAACCCTTTTGACAATTTCAAATCCAGTTAACCCTTCTAAAACAGCCTTTTGTGATACTGTCATATTCTTAGACAGCATTTTAGTTTTTTGTATATTAACCTTGAATCCAGAAACTTTCCCATATTGCATTATTATCTCCATCAATTCTACAACAGAATTTTCTGGCTGGGTCACCGTAACAACCAGATCGTCTGCAAACGCCCTCAATCTATAATCCTGATCTCTTATTTGAATTCCCTTAATTTTTTCCAAATTCCGTATTTTAATCAATAATATCTCCAATGTTAAAACAAATAATAGAGGTGATAACGGACACCCCTGCCTTGTGCCCTTTTCAATATTACATATTTCAGTCAAACTATTATTTACTATTATACGGGCTGTTTGCTTTTGATATAATACCCTAATTGGTTGTAAAAATTTATCCCCAAAATTCATTTTATCTAATACTTTCATCAAGAATGGTCTTTCAAATATGCTGAAATCTTTGCCATTTCCGCCAGGTTGGAAACTTTTAAAGTCCATTCTTCTATAGTCAGCAGTTGTGGCCGTAATTAAATTCAACATCAACTTAGTGTCCACAACAGTAGTGTCAGTAGTAATGCCCAGTAAAAACAATTGCGGACAAAACTTTATCCTTTTCTTAAATATCTTCTGCATATTCCACCAAATTTTAATCCAAAATGCTTTAACCTTTTTACAGGTCCACCATATATGAAAATACGTAGCATCTTCACCTCCGCACCTCCAACATTTAGGCTGATAATTCGGATACATACTTGCTAATTTTTTGGGATCTAAATGCCATCTATAAAACATTTTATAAAAATTCTCTCTTAAATTTTACATTTCTCACCCAAATCTTTTCCCAAGTATCCATTGTAATAACTTCTTGGAAATTCTGAGCCCACTTTATCATACAATCTTTAACAAGTTCTGTCTCTGAATCAATTTCTATCAGTGCAAGATATATCCGTTTAATATGTGCTTGACCCTGATTCCTAATTTGCTTTACCAAATTTTCATCAGTCATTGAAAAACCAATTTTCTGATCTTCTTTCCACCTGGCCTGTAGTTGCCCATACTGAAACCAGGTTTGAACAATCTTTTCTCCTCGTAGGAGATTATACAGCTTCAAATGCCATACATTCCTTTCCAAACTTAAAATTTCCTTATATGTAGTTACATCATGTTTAAACCCAACATTTATATTTTCTATTGCATGTTTCAGTATTGCCCATAGAGGTATCTTATAATTTAACTTGTATCTATACTTTTTCCAAACTCGCAACAGAGCATGTCTTAAAATATGCACCTTAAACACATTATCCACCTTCTTATCATACAATAGATATGTATGCCAACCAAATAACAAGTCATGACCTTCAAGATTTAATAATCTTCCTTGTGTTAAATTAATCCAATCACTTATCGCTGACAAAGCAGCAGCTTCATAATATAATTTAAAGTTGGGCATTTTGAGACCACCTCTCTCACGCGTATCCTGCATAATCTTAAATTTGACTCGTGGCCTTTTCCCTGCCCAGACAAATTTATTAATACCCTTTTGCCATTCCTCCAAGTTTGAATCCTTTTTAAGAATAGGTATCATTTGAAATAAAAATAGAAATTTCGGCAAAACATTCATTTTCACTGCTGCAATTCTTCCCAATAAAGACAATTGTAATTTTTTCCAGCTATCCAATTCTTTTTGAACTTTTCCCCATAACTTTTCATAATTATTTTTATATAGCTTTACATTTGAGGGTGACAAATATACACCCAAATATTTAACCCTTTTGACAATTTCAAATCCAGTTAACCCTTCTAAAACAGCCTTTTGTGATACTGTCATATTCTTAGACAGCATTTTAGTTTTTTGTATATTAACCTTGAATCCAGAAACTTTCCCATATTGCATTATTATCTCCATCAATTCTACAACAGAATTTTCTGGCTGGGTCACCGTAACAACCAGATCGTCTGCAAACGCCCTCAATCTATAATCCTGATCTCTTATTTGAATTCCCTTAATTTTTTCCAAATTCCGTATTTTAATCAATAATATCTCCAATGTTAAAACAAATAATAGAGGTGATAACGGACACCCCTGCCTTGTGCCCTTTTCAATATTACATATTTCAGTCAAACTATTATTTACTATTATACGGGCTGTTTGCTTTTGATATAATACCCTAATTGGTTGTAAAAATTTATCCCCAAAATTCATTTTATCTAATACTTTCATCAAGAATTGCCAGTCCAGTTGGTCAAAGGCTTTTTCAGCATCCAAAAAAATTAGCGCTGCAGGGATCTGGTTGTTCCTTTCCAGAAATTCCAACAAATCAACTATATGCCTCATCTGGCTTAAGCTTTATGTGTCCTTTGTCCCTACTTGTGGTTTCACAGAGCCATTACATTTTTTGGAGTTCTACCTTGCTTTTAGTCTACGTGTCCATTTGTCTATGGAATTGTGCCTCACCTGAGCTTACGTGTCACTTTGCCCTATAGAGTTATATCTGGCTTAAGCTTTATGTGTTCTGTGTCCCTACTTGTGGTTTCTGCTGTTTAGCTTCTTGTTGCCAAATCCTGTAACTTCCTAGCTAATTCTGAGTACATGTTGTTATCAATGCTTTTTTTCTAAAAAAAAAAAGGTGCTGGAACTCTCATCTTGTTAATCTTTTATTTATATAATTTTATTTATATATTTATTTATATAATTAAAAAATTATATATTTACTGATTATCTGGATTTTTGTCACTCAGCCTTAGTTGCACAATCACTGGGAAGCAGTATATATTAAAATATGACACAAATTCCACCCCCTACATCCCAACACCAGTACAAAAGGGGGAAGCTTGTATTGTGGTAGTTTTATTGTATTATTACTGTATTCTGGAACTGAGTACTATAGATTATTTTTGAAAACAGGCAAATCCTTGTCTGAAATAATGCTGGTTTTTTTATGGATTCACACATTATGCTGAGCTACATTGTTTAGCTGTAATAAATCACCATTGGCAGGATTCATACATAGGGACCCACAGTCCAGGTATACTATATTTATTCATATTTTATATATATCATAAATTATGCAAATATGCTAAATTGGATCAATCATTTGCTGCTTACAGTGATGTTTGAATCCAGTCATTGCAAAGCAACATTTATGACACAGTGTATGTCCTAAATAAGTCAGTTTGGGACATACTCAGGAAACTATGGCCTAATAATATGATGTGTGAACTTTTTTAGAATATCCTCCCCTTCTGCTTGCAAGGAAACCTTTTTTTGTCTTGCTTTCTGATGTCTGATGAACCTGCTGATGCGGCTGGGCCAGGCGTCGCTGGCAGAGTCCTCTGGGGCCGGAGCAGGAGTGGCTGGTGCTGTGGGAGCTGTGGGGCCTGCTCTACATGGGGCTGCTCAGGGCGGGCGGTGTCACTGGTGGGGCGGCTGGTGGCAGGGGGCTGGTGGTGGTGGGCTACCCCCTGAGGCTGGAGTCAGCATCGGAGCAGCTAGTGTTGTGGCAGCCACGGGGCCCACTCTACACAGTGGGGTGGGCAGCACTGCCAGGGCAGCTGTGGGTGGGGGCACGGAGTGGCGACGGTGGGCTGACCCCCGAGGCCAGAATCAGCATTGGAGCAGCTGCACGGGGTGGGCAGCAGAGATGGCGGCAGGCATCCAGCACTGGGTAGGCCACCATCGGGCCTGGCCCGTGGAAGATCAGCCACCTGCCATGCCCCATGTGTGTCACCTCCGTGCCCAGTGCCTGCAGCTGCCCCGGCAGTGCCGCCCGCCCCGCCATGTAGAGCAGGCCTTGCGGCTGCCAGACTAGCTGCTCTGGTGGTGACTCCGGCCTTGGGGGGCAGCCCATTGCCGCCACCCCCACCTGCAGCTGCCCCAGTAGCGCCACCTGTCCCGCCATGTAGAGCGGGCCCTGCCACACTAGCTGCTCCGGCACTGACTCTGGCCTCAGGGGGCAGCCCACCACCATCCCCGCTCACAGCTGCCCTGGCAGTGTAGCCCACCCTGCCGTGCAGAGTGGGCCTCGCGGCTGCCAGAGTACCTGCTCTGGGACTGACTCCAGCCTTGGGGGGCAGCCCACTGCCGCCACCTCCTGTGCATCCACCTGCAGCCGCCCCAGCAGCACCATCCACCCCGCCATGTAGAGTGGGCCCTGTGGCTGCCACAGTACCTGCTCCGGAGCTGACTCTGGCCTCAGGGGGCAGCCTGTTAAGGAATTTGTTGTGCAGAGGTCTCCTTGTGCTACCAAAGAGTTGCACAGACAAGGAAGGGCACTGAGAGCAGTAAAAGTCACACAAGAATACACTGAGTTATAAAAACAAAAAGTAGTTTACTTTTGTGGTGGTGTAAGAACAAAAATATAAGGGACGCGGTGGCTCAGTGGGTTAGGACGCTGAGCTTGTCGATCGGAAGGTCGGCAGTTTGGCGGGTCGAATCCCGAGTGCCACGTAGCAGAGTGAGCGCCTGTTACTCGTCCCAGCTTCTGCCAACCTAGCAGTTCGAAAGCACGTAAAAATGCAAGTAGAAAAATAGGGACCACTCCGGTGGGAAGGTAACAGCATTCCGTGCGCCTTTGGCGTCCAGTCATGCCGGCCACATGACCACGGAGATGTCCTCGGACAAGCGCTGGCTCTTTGGCTTTGAAACGGAGATGAGCACCGGCCCCTAGAGTCGGAAACGACTAGCACGCATGTGCGGGGGAACCTTTACCTTTACTTAAGAACAAAAATGCACAGTCAAAAAATAAACAGTCCAGGTCATAAACAATAGCAACAGTCCAAGGAGTAATCCAAACTACAAAGTCTTCTTACCGGTCCAGAGGTCAATACACAGTCCAGGTTTACAACAGTAGTAAACCAACAGCAGAGCAAAAACAGTAATAGTAGAGATCAGTGAATTCAGAGAGAGAGAGAAGCTACGTTCCTAGCTTCCTCTTATGGCCATGAGAACACTTACACACCCATTGGCCAATTAACTTCTTAAAGACATAGCATTATGGTTAATATATTTTCAACCCAACATTGTAGGCTAACACCATATGCCTAACATTCTCCCCTTTGGGTAGAATAATATATAACTCTTACAATCTTATGCACATTCTTTCACAATTAGCATTGTGTTTCACAGCACTTTGTACCTTCGTAAAATGGTCTGCAATATTTACATCAGATGAACAATACTCTAGCTGTATTAATTTATCCTTAACACATTGTCTGACATTTAAATAATGAAGATCAGTATATTTAGATCTTGTTCTTACTGCAGCATTATTAGCCATCTTTATCGCAGCTTGATTGTCCTCATACACAATAAATGGATCATTTACATTTAAGCCCATATCTAACAATAATTGTTTGTACACTAGCAGTTCTGTACATAACACTGATAGACATGAAAATTCAGCCTCCATTGTAGATAAGCTTATGTGCTTTTGCCTGATAGACTTCCATCCAATCAAAGAATCACTCAACAATCATGGTTTCTATCATTGGTCAATCCTGGTGGTATTCTTAAATAAATAGTATGTTGCAATGGAGCATGTAAATATGCAGTTTCAACATCTACATGGTTAACTATATATTGGTTTTTAGCTGCCCATACTAAAGCTGCTCTTAAAGTAGTTGCCCTCAGACTGGGTGCAAACACCTCGTCATAATCCTCAGTAGTTTGGGCAAAACCTTGTGCAACCAAACGTGCCTTATGGGTTACGGTCCCATCTACACCCTTCTTTATCTTATATATCCATTTACAACCTATAGCTTGCTCACCAGGTGGCAGTTTTGCTTTCTCATAGACCTTAAGATCCTGCAAAGACTTCAACTCCCTGTTCATTGCAGCTTTCCATGATGCCTGTTCCTTTTCAGGATACATCCTGATCTCATCATAGTTAGAAGGTATTGAACTAACTTGACATATTATACTAGCTTCATAGCGATCAGGTGGACATCTGATGCGCGTTGAACGCCAAGGAATTACAGGACTTTGAATTTCTGACTCCTTTCCTTCCTCTGATTCCTCTTTTATCTCCCCTATCTCTTCTTCATCTTTTATATTTACAGGAGATGTATTATCATTACTAGTTACGTTATCAGAGGAGTCCTCAAACACTAGAGGATCAGTATTAACAGTTCCTTGCTCTAACCTATCCCAACCAACCTGCTCAAGGAATTTTGCACTAGTACTGTTATATACATTAGTTGTGCCTCATTCCCAGAAATGATAGGATCTATGGTTAGCTTCATAACCTACGAAGTATAATTGCCTAGCCCTATGTTGGCCTTTACTCCTGAGTTGTGCAGGAATGTGGACCCAAGCTGGGGTGCCAAACGTGTGCAGGTAATCAAGGTTTGGTTTTTTACCATGCCATATTGTGTATGGTATTTTACCAGTAGAAGTATTAACAACTATATTCAGAACATGGTTTGCACATTTTGCTGCCTCCCCCCACAGTCTATCTGTTAAGCCAGAATCTTGTAACATGGTTCTCATCATGGCTTGTAACGTTTGCCCACGTCTCTCAACAAATGCATTATGTTGAGGCCTATAAGGGGCTGAACGTTTATGCTCAATGCCAGCAGATTCTAACATATCAACAAAACGCTTGTTTGTAAATTCAGTGCCATTATCAGTAATTATGCACTGAACCTTTCTCTTTGTTTTCCTCTCGACGAACTTCAGCCAGTTTGCAAATTGTTGGAAAGTGTCTGCCTTTGACTTAATCAGATAACAAAATCCATATCGAGAGTAGTGGTCCAATATACTTAAAATATAACATGACCCTCCTAAACTTGGTTTCATGGGTCCAATTAAATCAGCAAACACAACTTCCAAAGGTACAGTTGTTTTGAAGCCGTTTAACTTGTTTGCAGGAGTTGCCTTACTCTTTTCCTGATTACAGGCATTGCAATTCAAATACTTACTACATGGCTTCAGTTTAATTCCTTCTACTAACTCAACTGTTTTACGTAGTGAGTTAAAGTTCACATGCCCTAATCGCCTATGTAATAAATGTATACATTCATCATGTGGCTTCTTATTCTCACATATCGAGTTAGCTTTAACTGTACTAACCTGGTTACTTGTGAGAAAGAATAAACCATTTTTCAAATTAGCAGTTACACAGGTTCCATTCCTCTCAATAGTGCATTGCTCCCCTCTGAATGTTACCACAAACCCAACTTTAACCAATTCCCTTACAGATAACAGGTTAAATCTTAGCTTAGGTATATATAACATAGGTAACTGTTCATCAATGCATGGACAATAGGAGTTACCTTCACCAGAGGCCTTCATCCTCCAACCGTTTGCCAGTGAAACATATTGGTTGCTGTTTTTCATATTAATAAACCTATCCTTCACTTTAGTAATGCATTGTGAAGCCCCACTATCAACAACCCACAATTCATTATTTCTGGATGTTGGTTTACCAGAAATAGCCAAACCAATGCTCTTTTTAGCCTTCCCACTGCTATTCATATTCTGTTTTTTACCCTTTCTACAGAATTTGGCTATATGCCCTCTAGCCCCACAAGAATAACATTTCTTGACAGTATAAGCAGTGGTAAATTGCTGCTCCTCTCGTGGCTGTGCCTCTCTCAGCTGGTCTCTGTCACGCCTCCTTCTGGACTCTTCCAGCAGTCTCCCAGTAATGTTAGTCAATGTCAGTTCCTCTCTGGTCAGGACTTCCAAAGAAGAAACATATCCATCATAACTCTCATCCAAAGATGACAGAATAATGTAGACCTGATGCAACTCTGAAAAAATCAGCTCCTTTTCATGAAGCTCTTGAAAAGTTGCCTTCATGTAATTTAAATGGGTCAGCATATCTCCATTCTTCTGCAGACGAGCCCTAAACAGCTTACGTGTAAGGTGTATATGTGCACCCACACTGTCTCGAACATAAAGCCTTCGCAAAACACCCCAACACCTAGCAGCAGACTCCTCACCACGAATATGGACAAGCTGCTGGTCATTCAGTGTTAGTCCAATAATGCAAAGAGCTTTCTCATTGTTACGTTTAAAGTCGTCTAACTTCTTTGCATCCTCTTCATTATCTGGATCCCAAGCAGTAGTATCTGGTGGGTTATTTACAACAGTCCATAGTCCTTCCTTGCGCAAAAGCAAGCAGCATTTCGTGGACCAGGAAGCATAGTTTGTCCCATCCAACCGGGTTATCCAGGAGATGCCTGACAACAGTTCCTGTGCCATTTTACACCAAATAGCTAACACAAACTCAGCTAGGAATACTGTGTGTACTAACTCTCAGTACAGGCCTGGGCCCATAACCAGTGTTAAGGAATTTGTTGTGCAGAGGTCTCCTTGTGCTACCAAAGAGTTGCACAGACAAGGAAGGGCACTGAGAGCAGTAAAAGTCACACAAGAATACACTGAGTTATAAAAACAAAAAGTACTTTACTTTTGTGGTGGTGTAAGAACAAAAATGCACAGTCAAAAAATAAACAGTCCAGGTCATAAACAATAGCAACAGTCCAAAGAGTAATCCAAACTACAAAGTCTTCTTACCGGTCCAGAGGTCAATACACAGTCCAGGTTTACAACAGTAGTAAACCAACAGCAGAGCAAAAACAGTAATAGTAGAGATCAGTGAATTCAGAAAGAGAGAGAAGCTACGTTCCTAGCTTCCTCTTATGGCCATGAGAACACTTACACACCCATTGGCCAATTAACTTCTTAAAGACATAGCATTATGGTTAATATATTTTCAACCCAACATTGTAGGCTAACACCATATGCCTAACACAGCCCACTGCTGCCACCCCTGTGCCCCCGCCCGCAGCCACCCTGGCACTGCTGCCCGCCCCGCCATGTGGAGCAGGCCCCGTGGCTGTCACACTAGCTGCTCCAGCGCTGACTCCGGCCTCGGGGGGCAGCCCTCTGCTACCACCCCCACCCCCCTGCCTGCAACTGCCCCGCCAGCGATGCCACCGCCCTGTGCAGGCCTGTGTAGAGCAGGCCCTGTGGCTCCCATGGCACTAGCCACTCCAACCCTGGGGGGCAGCCCGTCACCGATGCCCCCCGCACACCTGCCCACAGCAGTGCCACCACCCCTGCCTCCTGGTCCTCACTTACCTAGTTAAGATGGTGAAAGTTGGGGAGAAGGGAGGGGTGCAAATTTCCTGCCAACCCACCTTCGCTGCAGACAACTTGCCTTTGTTTTTTGGTGCGATCAGCAGCAATTTGTATTGGCTTTCAAAAGCCAATAGGCTTTCAAAAGCCAATAAAGGTAGTAGCACAGCTTGTGCAAAAGGTTTTTTTTTGTGTAGAAAAAAGGTGCCGGAATGCCGTTCTGAGCATTCTATGAGAAAAAAAACCCTGGTTGTTATATTTCCTTCATCTCTAACTGACACATTGGACAGTTACATTCTTCTAAGTTTTTATTCCTTCCTAGGATGGAGCTGTATTGCTTCTTAATGGATGAACCATTGGAAGACTACCTGGAAGCTACATGTATACAAAAATGCAGGAGTCAAATTATTGATGGATAATATTTGCTATAATGATGCAAAAGTGGAGTTCTATGTCCTTCGTTGGTTCTAAGTAGGGCTCCGGAAACGATTCAAAGGCCTGATTTTCATATACAGATACAAATTGGAATTTAGATATCTACACGACCACCTACTATGGTTTCTGCGGAATGGTTCTATGCAGTGATATGATGTTAACTGAGATGCTGAGGATTATTCCTATGTTAGATCACATTACTGGCAAGAACCCTGTTTCTAATCTTCATCCCTTTGAAATGCTCTACTGCCACAAATCTGGATGGTGTCCTCCCTGATGATTTCTTAAAGAAAACAGTAAAAGCAAAACTGTTCTGCGGAGTTCTTAATTTATAATGTACTTGGGATTTTCAAAGGAGAGTTAATTACTGCATGGTTATTCTACTTTAAACTATGCCTTTAATTAGTAGTTTTAAAATTTGTGTAAAGGTAAAGGTTTCCCCTGTCCAGTTGTATCTGTACGTGTTCATTTTTGTGTCTTAGCCAAGGGAGCCAGCATTTTCCAAAGACCCTTTCCATGGTCGTGTGGCCAGCATGACTATATACCGAAGTGCACAGAATGCTGTTACCTTCCCACTGAAGAGGACCCTATTTTTCTACTTGCATTTGCATGCTTTTGAACTTCTAGGTGGGCAGGAGCTGGGGCAAGGACGGGCGTTCAGGTCTTGAGCCCAAAGCAGTCAGCTTTCCAGCTGACCAGCTCAGCATCTTTAACCACTGAGCCATCACACCCCTAAGATTTGTATAGCTATACTATAAGTCAAGAGTACAAGTGCAATATGTAAGTATTGCAAAGACATAAATGCATAAAATTTTAAAATGGGGGGTGGGGGTGGGTCCAAAAGGATTGCCACCTTTGTATGGTGGAAGGAGAGAGTAGCACCAATAACTTTCCAACTTGTGATTTCTTGGTAGGGTTGAAAGGGCAGCTGCGGGGGGGGGGGAGGGACCTAAAAGTAATCTATAATGGAGCTCTGCAGTTTTGAGAAACACCAACCCCAGAGAAGCAAGGACTTCATAATCAAACCCAGGAGGAGGCTCTGACAAACCACTTCTGTATTGTTGCCAAGAAAACTATGATTATGGCCATAACGTTTGAACAAATTTGGGTTCCAGATGATGACATCCTTATCTAGCCCAGTAAAAAAAACAAATTCAATTACTGACGAACAGTGAATGTCTGCAAGTTGATCTGGCTGTGGTTAAGTGGCCAAAACAAAGCCACAAGGAAGTCTGGCCACTAATGGTGCCAGTATTGAAAAGAAGACAGCCTATACTCTAGATATAAGCATGACGTAAAGAGCAGATTTAAGTTTGCTTAATTTATGAAAAGGAGAACCTGAGGAGCTATGAGAAGAAATAATAGTCATTTTTTTTAAAAAAAGCAAAAAAACCAAAAACAAAACAAAACACCCAAATCAACAAAAATACCAGAACCGTCAAAATGACATTTCAAAGGAGAAAGGACCTTTCAGAATAAGTTATGTTGATCAAAGAAAGACAGCTTCAGAAGAAGAAACGGCACGAAGCATGAGATAATAATAACTAACAAGCAGTGATAATCCTTTAGTTTTTCACTGGTGTGGAATTCTACTTCCATTAATTTCATGTGGTTTTTGTTGTTGTTGTACTTGATGTGTTCCATTTTAACCCGTCCCATGCCCTGCTTGTACAGTATTTTACTTCTCAAATGCATTAATAATATCGCCAAAGATCATCAGAAGCAAGAGCTAAGCAAATCAGCATACCTCACCACAAACATCTGCAGTCATTCAGCTCAGAACTTCCAAAAATACAGTTTCTGATTAACTGACCATGCATTTTTTATGGTCCTTTGGCTTTTAAACTGGTGATGGGTGGAGATATAACTGACTGTACTGCTCGCTGTTTTCCAGCTGCGAAAGAACAAGCTATTCCAATGATAACCTGAATTAAACCACTATTTCTGGACCAGCAGACCTGAAGAGAAGAAATATTAGCAGTAAAAACCAACCTGGCTTTACTTTCTCCTCTGTTCAAGTCTTAATGAATGAAAGTGGCATCCCAGTGCCTTGGGCATTTCACATGCAGTAAAGAAACTGCACTAACATTTTACATGTCTAGCCTCTTTATTGCTTCATAGCTATTATCTTGATGAGATGACAACAAATTTGTGAGGCAGAGAAGTATTACTGTCCCTGAGTTTGGGTGGGATGCATTACTGAAAATTGTAACTTGTTGGGTGAATTCATCATTGATCTGAGATTATACCTGATTCTAGGCCATCATTCATAACCAGGGCTTTTTTTCACACAGAACGCTCAGAACGGAGTTCTGGCACCTTTTTTGGATGGAACCTTGTAGGGTAGGCAAGGCAGATTGTATGACATGTGTGAGTTCCGGCACCTTTTTCTTTTACAAAAAAAGCACTGTTCATAACTCTCTTAGAGAGGGAAAATGTGGATCTACAATATTACAGGAAAAGTCTAGCTAATGTGCTAGGTTGCGTTAATAGAGGGATAGAATCAAGATCATGTGAAGTATTAATACCACTTTACAATGCCTTGGTAAAGCCACAATTGGAATACTGTATCCAGTTTTGGTCACCACGATGTAAAAAAGATGTTAAGACTCTAGAAAGAGTACAGAGAAGAGCAACAAAGAAGATTAAGGGACTGGAGGCTAAAACATATAAGGAACGGTTGTTGGAATTGGGTATGTCTAGTTTAATGAAGGGAAGGACGAGGGGGGACATGATGGCAGTGTTCCAATATCTCAGGGGTTGCCACAAAGAAGAGGGAGTCAAGCTATTCTCCAAAGCACCTGAAAGCAGGACAAGAAGCAACGGATGGAAACTAGTCAAGGAGAGAAGCAACCTAGAACTAAGGAGAAACTTCCTGACTGTTAGAAAATTAACCAGTGGAACAACCTGCCTCCAGAAGTAGTGAATTCTCCAACACTGGAAGTTTTTAAGAAGAGACTGGACAGCCATTTTTCTGAAATGGTATAGGGTTTCCTGCCTGAGCAGGGGGTTGGACTAGATGACCCCCAAGGTCTCTTCCAACTTTATTATTGTTATTGTTATTTTGTTACAGAAAGAGAAATCCATAGTTGCACGGCTTAAAAACTTCTCTATTAGGCAAGGAAAATGTAGTTTCACAAAATTGCAGGAAAAGTCTAGCTATTTTGTGACAGAAAAAGAAATGCAGAGTTGCATTGCTTAAAAACTTCTCTTGGACAGAGAAAATCTGCTTCCCCCTCACTATTCTTATTTGAGTTGATGAAAGAAAATATGTTCTTCAAAATACTTCAAATAACAGAATTTTGGAAACATTCTCAGGGTGGAACATGTTTCTTTTACAGTTATTTAGTAATGAGATAATCGAGGGACGAGTCTAAAGGTGCTGCCTCTTACTGTGTCATCTTCTCTCCACTGGCCTGCAATTTCCTTGACTTTAAACATTAGTACAGCTTTTATATGGAGCATAGCTAAATTCAGGTGCTACCTATTAGAAACTAGAAGAAGTTCAAATTGAATTCCTAAGAAAGTTACTCCAGATAGCAAAATGTATGTTTAGTATTGCTTTGCATTTGGAGGCGGAGCCTATAACCATCAAAAAGAGGACCTAGCTATGAGAGTTGGTTATTGGCTAAAAGCTGACTTTCAGCCCCAAGGTTTGATGTATCTTAAGCTGTAAACATAAATATTATTCATCTTGGGAATGCCAAATAAAAGATAAATAAGGAAGGTTAAGATTCCCAAGTGAGATGGTGATGCACCTGTAACACAATTAAAAAGGTAAAGGTTCCCCTGCACATACGTGCTAGTTGTTTCCAACTCTAGGGGCCGGTGCTCATCTCCGTTTCAAAGCCAAAAAGCCAGCACTTGTCCGAGGACGTCTCCGTGGTCATGTGGCCGGCATGACTAGATGCCAAAGGCGCATGAAACGCTGTTACCTTCCCACCGTAGTGGTCCCTATTTTGCTACTTGCATTTTTACGTGCTTTCAAACTGCTAGGTTGGCAGAAGCTGGGACGAGTAACAGGCGCTCACTCTGCTATGCGGCACTCAGGATTCGACCCACCAAACTGCCGATCTTCTGATCGACAAGCTCAGCGTCCTAACCCACTGAGCCACCGCGTCCCTTGTAACACAATTAGGTAGTGGTAAAAAAAAAATTCTTGATATAGAATACTAAAAGAATATAACAAGATGACACTTATAGTTTAATTGGAGTTGAGCAAAAATTTATCTCAAACTAATATTATACTTGGCTTAATGCTTTCAAAGGGTCTGCATAGAGATTGTGTGATTTCAATTAATCTGCCACAATTATACCAGAGTTGTAAATCAGAATTTATGCTATAATTTACCTACAAAAATCTAGAATAATGCCAGAAGGATGCATACATATTAACCACGGTTCGAAAGCTTAATATCATGTGGATGAATTTCCATTGAACTTGATAAAAGTAGCATTTTCCATGTATGGAACAGCAAATCAGAGAAATTTAAAAATAGGAATGACTCAGTATTTAGAACTTTAGAGTATGTAAATTTCACCTGAGTATTCTATCATGCTCACTTAATTTCAATACTGATCTTTTCCCTCAATTGGTTAAGCTTTTTCTATATCGAATAAAGGCCCGAGACTTTTTTCCCTCCCAGAATACCCTTGAAAAATTCTCAAGGAAGTCGTGATGGTGATAAGAGTATAACTAGAAATAGATCACTAGAACGTACATAAGAACAAAGTGATACACAGCTCTTTTTCCTTTACCAGATTGAAAAGTTGCCCTGAAGTGATAGTATAGCCAGGAAGCCTGGAATACCTATGAAATATTTATTTATTAGAAGAAAATAATGTAAGTAGGTTAGACTTAAATGTTCAGATATTTTTTTTTGATAATATACAATTGAAAACAAGATTCTTTTTTTTTTTTGCTCGTGTTTCTCTTGCTCTCTAATTTAGATTAAGAAATGGGATGGATATATAGAGACTAACCAAAGCAATTCAAAACTTTAGTTTGAATTACAAAATATATCTGTTACACCAGAGGTCCCCAACCCCAGTGTCGTGACCCGTTTGGACCTGGGCCACAGCAAGCATGGAGGCACATCCCCACTTGCGTGACAACAGGTCAGTGTGCATGAAGCTCCATTTGGATGAGTGGTGCGCGCGCATGCCTACTGCTTGTGCAAATGGAGTTGTCCATGTGTGCTTGCCCACTGCTTGCATGGAACCATCCCCTTTCCCCCCACACCCCCGCCGCCAGTCCACAGAGCCAGAATGGTTGGGGAACACTGTGTTACAGACATTATAAAATATAGGCACGGATGTGTGGATCAGTCTAAATCTAGATTAGATTATTGTAAGCCTTGTTGCTCTCAGGATTTGAACAAAATAAGGCAAGATTCAGCTTGGACTGAAAAAATAGAAATGCCCAGAAAAGCCAGCTCTGGTGGAATTATTTCTATCGCTCACTTTAATGGGGACTGTAAAAAGTTAAAATTATGGCGATAAAAATGAGAAGTGAAAGTGAAACCCATAAAAGGCTAAAAGAGCAAAGCAAATGCAAACATGAAACAAATAAAAGAAAGACAGATAAAAGAAAGACAGAGTGGCATAAAAGCCATTGATGAAGTGCATAAAAGCCACACTGGAAAACAACTTTATCCCCTTAACACCCAAAGCCACAAAATTGGAAGGTATCTTTAATCAGCATGGATGGGAGCTTGTTAAATTACTGCATCTCACAAACCACACAGCACGTGGGTGATAGTTATCAACTCCTGAGCACTGATATTTCTCACAAGCTGATTACAGTATAGCTACCTGTTCTTTATAGCACTGTCAGTGCTAATTGGCTCGTTAGTGCCAATGGCACACTAATTACCTCTTTTATCTCAACCTAAATTATTCAGCAACTTGCACCATGCTTAAAAATGCAGATATGAAAAGCAATAGTGTAAGCAACATTTTTTTTCCAAAATAGGACTTTTTAAAAATTTAAAATACGCTGCAAGGGCTGCAGTTTCTACTTTGGAAATAGATTTTGATGTATAAATATTTCACCTCTCCTAGCTTAATGTCCCTTAAATGTACATTCTTATTTTTATTTTTAATAATCATTACGAGTTGTGCAACAGTGCATATTTACAACTTTAAAGTTTTTGAAGTTAAAATGCAATTTCTAGATTTCCATTTTTTAAAAATAAAGTCTTAATTCCCTCCCCCACCCCTCCCTGTGGGGGAAGCAAGGAAGTGGAGGTTCTCTAGGCACATGGCTTGATATTTATTAAGCAGCCTGGAGGTTGTATGATAACAATTTCATTTTTTTTGCATTTTCACGTTTTTATTTGCAACACAGTGGTGGTGGTGGTGGTACTCTTATCTTTCTCACCTGCTATGGGTTGGAGGGAGAAGAGGAGGGCTCCCTAGTACTTGGAACTAGCAAGCAGCTGTCCCAGGTCAGAAGGCAGAGCCAAGTTCTGAACACTCAGAGAATTTCTGGCAGGTGAGATTTGAGATCTCCAGCCAACCTCCTTATGAACTCAGCCCTGCTGGCTGCACTGATTTTAAAACTGGCCTTCTGCTCTGTTTAACCTCTTCCAGTGTTACTGAAGGTTAACTTTGGCCTCCATTGGTAAAATTTGAAAAGTTTTGAGATTTAAGGATAGGCAAAGGGCAGGCCATAACTAATAATAACGAATGTGTTTTAAAACACGGGGTGGGGAGCTTTTTTGAACAGCCCACTTTTGACTCTAAACTGCATAGAAAAAAAAATACTACAGTGCAAAGGAAGGGAAAGGGCAAATTACTGCTTCCTCTGCACTGCAAACTTTACAATCCTTGACTTATGACTGGTTACTTAGCAACCATTCAAAAATTACGAGGGAACCCCCTCCCCCAAAAGAGGTATATATACATATGGCTCAGGTCCTAAGTTCCAATGATTGCCCCCATCACATGATCATGTTTTGGGCACCTGGCAAATGGCCCATCTTTACGGCCATTTCTAGCATCCTCCGGTCACCTGACCACGATTTATGCTGATTTTTGCTGGAAACTTGTGTTTCCTTGAGGTTTCTGGCAAAAACATTCACTGGGGACACTTAACACGGCAGTCACTTAAAGGACTGCGGATTCGGTTAACAACTGCCACAAAAAATGTCATAAAATCAGGTCAGTTACCTCCCCCCTTTAAATGAATGGCCATATGACCATAATTTGGGGCTCAGTTACAAGAACTACTTTAAACTGTAAGTTGAAAAGGTATTTCCCCCCCCCCCAAAAAAAGGACTTGTCACTTTTGTTGAATCAAACAGAAAAATAAAAATAAAACGTTATTGTTTGGTTCTTGGATCCTGCTGTTTATCAAAATTGACTAGCGTACTGTTTTTAAGAAACTTAAAAATTGTCAATTTGGCTTAGGGGGAATAGGAAACGGCAGTGGAGGAAGAAGAGTCTGTTTTCTACCCAGTCAGCCGTCCTGTCTCTAGGGGGTCAGTGGAGCATATGGAACATATAAACATGTATGTATATACTTTTATATTACTCTAATTACTCATTTGAATGTTTGTACAGCGTAACTACTGGAGTGTGGATGTTTTACGATTACGTTTGGAATTATTCTCGTACACTGTTGAGAGCTACGTGACTGTGGTGGCACAGGAATCAATCTAAAAAGCTCAACAGGGAAATTCTTTGCAATTCTGGTGCAGCTTCGGGTGGAACAGCATCAATTCGGTATCAGTGGGAGCTGGGCTGCATGAGCAGCTGGCCACAGAATGAATGCAGATCATTGCCTGTTTCTCATGGGCAGGAATGTACCACATTGCCTTCTACCTAGTTTAGCTCAGGCAATGACGTGAGAGACGATGGCTTCGGTTCAAAGGTTTATTAACTCAGCCCGGACAGGGCAGAACGGTACAAACAGCCTTTATATAGGCAACTGTCAAACTGGTTAACAAATCAGGGACCGGTGTTTTCCCGCCGAGGGGGCCCGCACCAATAATCAGCTGGCAGCTTTGACATTTCTCCAGTGATAGCGCATGCGCCTTTGGGCTGGGGAATCCTGTCAGCTGGCTGCCCTGGCAGCTGGGTGCCCGGGTAATCTAAGCCGACATTTTGACAGCTAGTGCCTGTCAGTGTCTGCGGTCTCTGCGTGCGCCACTTTGACAGCACGCGGCTGTTAGTGCGCAAGCACGGCTTTTTGACAGCTGTCAGAGCGGCCGCGTGGAGCAGCCTTTTGACAGCTCGGAGAATGTGACTGCGCGTGCGCGCTTCTTTGACAGCTGTCAGTGTGGCCACGAGGAGCGGCCTATGACAGCTGTCATTTGTGGAGTACATTACACTACCTATACACAGCCTACCCAGAAGACAAACTCCATTTGTCTTTGCTGCGTGTCAAAAGTAGAGTTTTGTGATTTATGCTGGCCCAAGTGACGCTGTGCAGTTTGTCTGCTGCACTCCATTTCACTGTAGACAAACAACAACTCCGCTTCTCTCTGGTCACTGAAAGCGGTTCTTCGTGGCCATTTGTTTTTTTTAAAAAAATAAGTTCAGCCACAGAAAAGGGAAAAGCTCAGGTTTGACGCTTTTGTTGTTGTTGTTTCATTGTATTTTGGTTTTACTACCATGTTTACTGATGAAAAAGTGAAATGATGAATCTGTCCTTTTTAAAAAACAAGTTTATCAACAGTATATAGACTTTCCTGTTTGTTTTTAACCATATGAAATGGTTCAGCGACTTCCGGTGGCGACGCGACGTCGAAAGACAGCCGTTTTCGGGCTGCCCGCTCCGCAGCTGTGTTTTTCCATCGTAAACAGCGTCTATCAGCTGTTTAGATGGATTTGAAGCCCCCTCCTCGGGAGAAGAGGAGGGGGTGAGGCCCCAGGTAGGGGTTGAGCTCTCTGGGGCCGCCTGAGCTGAGAGCTTGGGCGGCTGAAGGATGAGCCCCCCCGAAGCCTGGGTTGCTCCGAGCTGCGCAGCGCTTCTGCTCTGGGATTCTTGGAGCAGAGCCAGGCGTTAGCAACCACCCCTGCCAAAAGGAAATACTTTTGATTATCAAGATGCAGGCAGAGCGGTACAAGAGGTCAAGGTGAAGTGGACTCTTTATTTTTACTCTCTAGCTCAATGGATTTTATAGCTTTAAAGTGAAAGTGTGTAATAAGTGAAAGTGGGGGAAGATGGCGGCTAAAACTTCTAAAGCTCTTCGGAGTGTGGGGTCTTCCCTGGTGCAAGAGACCTCACTGCAAGCTTTGCTTCCTCCTGCATCTCCTCCGGTATTGACGCTTAAGGATTTACAAGACGCTCTTGGAAAGCACGCACAACTGATGTCTGATATGATGGATGAAAAGTTGAAAAAGCTGGAGGAGAAATTGGAGGAGAAAATGGAGGAGAAATTGGAGAAATTGGAGAAGAAGATGGAAGAGAAGCTGAGAGAAATGAGGGTGGACATCTTGTCTAAGGTTGTATCCGTAGCTGAATGTGTGCAACAGCTGGATGTAAAAGTGGAGGATCTCAGTCAAAAGAACTCTATATTAGAAGCAAAGGTATTAGAAAATGAAAATATAAGGGATAAAATGGATGAAGAATTGAGCCGTGTTCAGTATAATCAGATGCAGAATGCTATTAGAATTAGGGGTTTAAAGGAGAATGGTAAAGAAGATTTAAAGCAGCTGATTTCTGAGGCTCTGGAAGGGGTACTGGGCCAGTCAGCATCTGAAATTGAGGGAAATATGGACAAAGTTTTTCGTGTAAATTCATGGATTGCAAGACAGAGGAAGGTACCCAGAGATGTGGTGGTCTATTTTACAAAGAGAGTAATTAGAGATGAAGTCATTCAAGCTGCTTATGATACTAATTTGGTAGTGGCTGAGCAAGAAGTTTTGGTTTTAAAAGAGATTCCTCCGAAGATCCTAAGGAGAAGGAAAGATTTCGCATTTCTAGTACAGGAACTTAAGAAACGTGATATTAAGTTCAGATGGGAGATTCCAGTGGGGTTGGTGACAACGCACGAAGGTAAAAGACATCGTTTGGTTACTGTGGCTCAGGCACGTGATTTTTATAGTAATGTGTTAAAAGCAACCCCCCTATCATTTTTGGAAGCTGCAAAAGGACACGGTGTGGGAAAGTTTCAAGATGTTGCAGACAGACAGACAGAGGACAATGGTGGTGGAGGGGATCAAGCTACAGTCTCATCGGTTGCTGCAGGAGGCCAGAAGATGATGCGTGCCGCCCTAAGAAGAGCGAGACGAGAGCAAGAGCAAGACCAGCGGAAAGTTATGGAATCTTCAAAGTGTGCTTACAATGAAGATGTAGGAGGAGAGCAGTCTAAAGAAGTTTTGGGGGTCATGACAGAGGTGCTCCAAAAGTTTTGGGGCGTTAAGATTGCTGATTAAATTTTTAGATTAGAATGTCAATGGAGTAAAATTATTATAGAGGAGAAAGAAAGTTTTTTTTTCTTTTTTTTAATATTTTATATAATTTAAGATTGATGTTATTTGCTTGCTAGAAAAGTATATTAGGGTTACGGACTTAAAGTATGTGTTGAACTAAGAGTGGGTATGTAAGCACCTAATTAATAACAAGTTGTCTTAGAGATTGCTTAAAAATTTTTTTTTTATATATACTCTTTTTATTTGAACTTTTATTTGAACTTAAGGATGATTTGGAACTGTGAGACATTTGGCGTGATACACGCAAGAACTATTTTAGATTATAGTTTAGTTTGGTTGGAGATTATTAAGATTAACAGAGATAAACGCTTTTGGTGCGTAACTGAGAATTTGTTTGGAAATTAGAGAAAGGTGGGAGAATGCAAATAGCAGGTGAAAGTTTTTTTTCTTTTCCCTTTTTTTTTTGAAATTAATATGAATAAGGACTGGGATTAAGAAAATTTATTTTGAGTAAAGATCTTTTTTTGTTTTCCTCTTTTTCTTCTCTACTTTATTTGTAATATTAATATTGTTTGTATTCATTTTATATGAGCTAGAGAGAGATAGAATTTATACTTTATTGTTGATAATATAGGGGTGTTTATGTTAGTTTTTTGATTTTATGCCCTGTATTTAGCTCTGGGAAGTCGGGGGGGGGGGAGGAGGGAGTGGGGGAGAGGGATAGGGGTGGGGGAGGGGGGGATTAAAGTCAAAATGTATTGTAAAACTTTTTAAATAAAAAAAAAGAAATGGTTCAGCCACTCCTTCCTTCGACACCAAGTCAACAGGAGAAATGGCAAAATCGTGTTTTGTTTTGAAGGGATTTTATTGTGCCTATGATTTTAGTATAAGTTTGACATTAGTAGCTATTTTATACTGTATGTAGTAACCCTTTTATACTGATGCTTGTACTGTTATCATGTAATCATTGTTTTGTTATTTTGCAATCATCATTTTGTAGTCAGATGCTTTATGCATATTGGAAAAGTAAATGCCTCGTGTTAAAGGGGAGGGGGGGAAAGGAGTTATGGTGGAGCTGTGTATGAGTCATCATGTAGGAATTATTTTTCTGTACCTTTTGGTTCCTAGTACCAAGACCAGACCTCTTTGCTCTGGAAAGGTATAAAAGGTGGAAGACCTCTTTCCTGCTTGCTTGCCTTCATCTCTCCACCAGCCACGAAGAGGTATCAGGCAGCCCCTCTCCGGTTTGATCAACATAAAGTTGTAATTCTTCCTTGAAACCTCGGCTCAGGAGTTTCTTTTGGCTCTTTTAAATTCCTGAGTAACGCTGGGACAATTGTGAGGCTAAGTGGGAAACCTTACAGTTTTTTTAAACCAGTCCAAGAGGGATAAAGAAGCAGGGGCATCCCATTAAACTGGAGATTATGGTAAAAATGGTCTGGAGAGAACTTCAGATCACAACCAGGAGTAAAATGGAGGAAGAGACTGAAACCTGGGAAGGAATTTCTTAATTTAAGCTCATTTCTAACCAGTTGTCCAATGGGAAGAGAGCACTTGAAGGCTGCAGTTCAGAACAACCTGGTGCCCTCCGGTCGGGTTGAACTTCAGCTCCTGCAATTTCCAGGCAGAGTGGCGTTTGGCTACACATTCAATACATATGGAAGGGAGCAGTATGGGGGAAACTGCAGAAGGATCTTTCCAAGCCTCAACGCTGGACACAGCCAGTGACCCGCTAACAGGCCTCCTGATTTGCAGGCCTTGAAATTCCATGAAAAGATGCCAATTCACTCACTTTTTAAGGCATATTTTTTTCCCTCTCCCATGTGCCTTTTGGAATAATTTGGTTAATGGCAAAATTCACAGCTCCCTGAAACTTGACTCATAGCGTAATAGCCTGATCAAAAATCACCACAGGACAAATGTTTATATCAACTCAAAACACAAGGAAACAATTCACACATTCAAAGGCAGAGTCTATCGCTCTTTTCTTCCGATCGTCTCTTCCAATGCTCAAGGGAGGATAGTTTTCTTATCCTAATTTCTTCTTCTTCTTCTTTTTCACAGAACTAGCTTGTGAATCAGAGTGGGGAGTTCAGCTTTGGGATTCCTTATCCTGGCTAAATGCCCTCACCACTGCTGCATACTAAAAAATGGCATACATTTATGATGCTTCTTTAAGACATAATAGTCACCTTAATTCAAAGGGAAACCTTATGCATATGTGCTAGACATGATTCCCATCACTCAGAGATACAGTAGGTGTATAAGGTAAAGGTAAAGGTTCCCCCACACATGCGTGCTAGTCATTTCCAACTCTAGGGGCCGGTGCTCATCTCCGTTTCAAAGCCGAAGAGCCAGCGCTTGTCCAAGGACGTCTCCGTGGTTATGTGGCCGGCATGACTAGACGCCAAAGGCGCATGGAACGCTGTTACCTTCCCACTGTAGTGGTCCCTATTTTTCTACTTGCATTTTTACGTGCTTTCGAACTGCTAGGTTGGCAGAAACTGGGACGAGTAACAGGCGCTCACTCTGTTACGCGGCAGTTGGGATTCGACCTGCCAAACTGCCGACCATCTGATCGACAAGCTCAGCGTCCTAACCCACTGAGCCACTGCATCCCTATAGATGTATAGCAGTGTGCAATTTAAGAAATATAATACAATATAATAAAATGATCATTTTCTATGCAACTACTCCACTATATCATGATAACCCCACCGAACACGTTTTTTTAAAGATAAAATTTTGCTGTCCCATATGCCTGAAAATGATGAAATAATTAAAATGAAAGATGAAAATTCTTGCAAGCAAAGTGATTTCTCAAGGTTGAATGTATTATTTTAAAATCTCTCTCTCTCTCTCTCTCTCTCTCTCTCTCTCTCCTGTTTACTACCCAACTCCCAGCAAACAATTCCACCTTTACAAGAATATTGTTTTATTTCCTTAATAAATATATTCCATTATATCAAGTATATTTCCGTTCTTCAGACCTGGAGCGACAAACATGCCTAGGCTTTGATATATTTTATGAGAAAAGAATCGTTTCCCCATTCAGCAAAGCTGTTTGGACAGAGGACAAATTTTCTTTTTATTAACATAGTTATCCAGCTGCTGAAGGAAATCTAGAGATACACTGGCATGAAAGAAGAATTTACTCTGAATATCTCCAGAGTCTCAGAATGGAGGCTGGAAATGCAGGCTCATGGACTCATAGGTCTCTGTAAATCCCCTGTTGGGAATTATTAGATTCCTTATATCTGCCACAACTTTTCCATTGCTCCTAGATAGCCCACTATTTGGTCACTTGAGTGTCAGGACACAGACTGTCCCTGTTCTTCTTCACAGGAGGAGAAAATGAATTTTTATTGTTCCATTTTTTTAACTTTCCCAGGTGCTTATTCTCGACTTACAACAGATTGCTTAAATACTGTTTAAAGTTATGACTGATGCCCCCAAAATATACAATCTGTTTTTGAAATTATGACAACTGCACACCCCCATGCAGTCATGTGATCACATAGGCACTTGGCAATTGGCTCACCTTTATGGATATTTGCAGTCTCCCATGGTCACACAAAGTTGATTTTTCAACTTTTTTGCCAGTTTCCAGCATTTACTTCCAGCTTCTGGCAAAGAATATCCAATGGATTCATTTAACAACCACAGCATTTATTTGATGACCATGGTATTAGTTTAATGACTGTGGAATTTGCTTAGCAGAAGCAAATTCCGTAGAAAAATACTATTGCCCCAAAAAACCACACACCTTTTGCAACCAGCCTGCCTTCCACTGAAAACCTGCATATTGCACAAGGCAGCAAGAGGGCTAAGAACATATCTGTAGATTCCTCGGATGTTCCTGGACATAATCTGTTTCAATGCCTCCCCTTGGGATGCTGCTACAGCGCATTGTATGCCAAAACAACTTGACACAGAGGTAGTTTTCTTTTCTTGTTCCATCAGTCTGCTGAGCACCTAATTCCCACAGTACTGTCTAAAGTATATTTTACCCATGTAGTATGGCTGTATTACTATTATCCTTCTCATCTGTTCCACTACCTTCTCTTATTGGTATCATTATTATGATTATTACTTTGGTATTATGATTATTATTACTTTGTTGTCTTGCATGTACACTGAGAACTTATCTCCTGGTGACAAATTCCTTGTGTGTCTAATCCACACTTGGCCAAATAAAGTATTCTATTAACAACTGTGGCGTTTGCTTAACAACCATGGTGTTTGCTTAATAACTGTGTGACATTTGCTTAAAGACCACTGCAAAAAACGTTGTTAAATCAGGTCCAGTCACCTGGTGGCCTGCTTAATGATCGCAAAAAACTTAAAAGCATAAGTTTGAGCTCAGTTATGGTCGTACGTTGAGGATTAATTATAGTATGTGCTTGTGTGAATATGTCCATAGTGTCCATATGTTGCGTATAGGATGACTATGTCTTTGTGTTTCTGTGAATATGACTGTAAAGGAGCATATTGTATGTATGCATATGCAGATTATACACCTCTGTGTGATTAGTTTCTCCCTGTTTGTATATGGTGAGGACGTTGTATATGATCCTATGTGGGTATGCTATCTGTAGACAGAGAGGTGGAATTTTATGGATGAATAACTTATGTTCACATGTATGCTAACAGATATGCACTCAAATGCTTGCATTGATCCCTGATAACCCAAAAGATAATCCCCCCCTTAGTTTAAGTAATCAGGGAGATCATCTAGGGGATTTCCTTATATCATATCCCGTAGATCTTTGGTAGAATGAGCCTGATTCAGGCTACTATCTTCATGTTGTCTGAAAAGTCCTCTCTGAGAACCTTAAGAAATGAATCATTGACTTTTCTTTATATAAGACAGCTTCTTATGTTCCTATGGATACTTGATGATAAGATAAGCTGTGAATCCGTTTCCAAGAACCACGCAGATCGCTGGCAGTCACCTAGCAACTGTCATTTCCAAAATGGAAACTTATGTTAATATAGCTGTATATCTTCTACAGCATGTAGAAAATCAGTTCAGATGCAAATTTCTATCCTGATGAACAGGTGCCAATAAAAAGTTTATTAATTCAAATGACATCTTACTTTAAGATTTGATTTCAGCCCCCAGCATCATTTGCCATTTGAAGTCATGACATAGCATCAGTTGTAGAGAAAAATAAATTTTTTGCAGGTATTATTCAACCCCTGAAATGTTTTTAAAAAATAAATGAAATTAGCATTTAAATAACGTCATGTCATATGCTGCAGTAACTGTTGTTTTGAAAGCTGGTTAGCCTCTATTAAAGTACCTTATATACATAGAATGAAGGCTACTGCTAAGCTTGTAAGCCGCCCTGAGTCTTCGGAGAAGGGCGGGATATAAATGGAATTAAAATAAATAAAAATAAATAACAAAAACATACAATGATGCTAGGGACAAAAAAATGGAACTGAGGTCTCTGATTTTACCACTATCTTTCTAGTCTGAGAAGAACCGACTGCTCAGGTTGCAATAAAACTGCACATCCTTCTTCAGCCTGTCAAGACATAAAAGGCTGGCTGTTGAAATGTGATGAAGTGGGGAATGAGTGGCGTGTAGTATTATGGAAACCCACAAGATCTCTCTTCCATCTGTGTGTTTTCATTTTCGTACCTCAAAAGACTCCTGCGTGAGTGGATTTTGCCCACCTGCAAATCTGAGAACCCTGGAAATCTAGAATAAGATTCTTTGTGTAAATGCGCACACATTCTTCCCTGCGTATGAACATATAGTGTGAATAAGGCTTAGGAAATGTGGTTCAAAAAGGGAACATTCTTTGGCCTTAGGTATGAGTCTGGAAAGAAACTATGGGCAAAGGAGGGTGTTAAAAAGAAGAAATCTAGTTTCTTCTTTTTAGTTTAGATGCTGACTCTGAATAATCATGGATTTCTTAGGGACCAGTTTTCAAGCTCTATTCCTCCATCATTCCTCCAATCTTTTTATTTAATCTCCCCACCCACCCCCAAAAGCAACTGGCTTTGAAGCCCAGAAGGATTAGCTATTTTAGAATCACTGCACTTCCACCTGTTGCTATTAACATTTGATTTCAGTTTTAATGCAGTTAGCACACTTAGGAAAGAAGGATTTTAAATGGTACGTGAGTATAAAATCCCATGCTGCTTGAACTGGCATTATGAAATGGATATATCTAATTCTTAACACATTTATCAAAACGGTAAGAATATTCATACACACGCATCATAAAGAAAACACAATTTTAAAATATCCATAGTTATACAGCCATTTTGTTGCTCACTGTGACAGTGTTTTAACAGAGCTAAGAAATAGATACATTTGGATAAAATTACCCTTTATTGTTCTTCAAAGCAATTTGCTATTATTTTTTCAGCTATTTTTTTCTGAAACAAAATCATTCCCTAATAGGTCAAAAAGAATTAAGCCTGGAAAGAAAGAAACTACCAATTAAACTAATTGATATGCAAATTGCATGTCACCCTGCTCCAATTTCTGATTTTATTTCTTTTACTGTAAGCGCTCAGCCTCAAGTGAGGTCAGGCTGGAAATCTAATCTTCATTTTTGTTTTTCTAAACAGCGTGGTGCTACTTGAGTTTTCCCCTTCTACCCCATGCTCATGTAAGGCTTGTTCTTCTCAACAAAAGGGTTGAGAAAATGATTACCTTTTCCCTTCCTTCCATGTGATAGTCCTAATTTAGATCAGGCCACCCTACACTTAGCATCAAGTGAATAAAATCAGATGCTTCAACAAGACAACCTACAATTTGTGCTATTGCCTGCTTCAGTGCTGAGGGAATCCAAAGAGAATAAGGCTGACCCCTCTGTACTGCAGATAATGCCCCTGATGTTCTCAATTCAATTTCCTCCAACTTTATTTCTGTATCTGGCACAAATCTTTTCCACTGTTACTGTAACTGTAAAGCAGGGGTGTCAAACTCAATTTCATTGAGGGCCGCATCAGCATTGTGGTTGCCCTCAAGGGGCCGGGTGGGTATGGCCAGGGTGGGCGTGGCCTACTGGGTGGGCGTGGCTAGAGTGCGTATGGTCTACTGGGTGGGCGTGGCCAGCTCTACATCGTTCGCATCAAGGGTGCCTATGGGGGCCTGGGCAGGAGTGGGACAGATCTGAGGGTCTCTGGCAGAAGGAGGGTCTCTGGGCCAGGGCCATGGCAGTGGGGGCCGTTCCCTCACTGTTTCCAGGATGGCTTTGCGGGCCGCATGAAACCACTTCACGGGCTGGATCTGGCCCCCGGGCCTTGTGTTTGACATGTCTGCTGTAAAGCATCCTTAGAATTAAACTGAAACGGACAGATTTGTACCTAAAAGTACATCTCTGTGTCCTCTTGTAAAGTAGTACCAAATTTCAGTGTCCAACTGAGCCCAGGCATCAGGAGGTTTAAAAAAGATGGCAGCTGTGATCAGGTGATCAAGGCCTCAAGCCTTTTAAAAAGGTGGGACTTCCAGCACATTGCTCCAATTGCCACCTTGACATTTTGGGCCCCACCCCGCTTCCTGCACATGCTGCTGCAGGTGAGGGGTGTTGTTTTTTTTTGCCCAGCTTATTGCAGCAAGCACTTGTGTTGAATACGATGCCATTCAAAGAACTTTTTTCATGTTTTTAATCACTGATATGATTTAGAAGTCACCAGCAACATGGTTTTACTAGGGGGAGTTTTCTTAGGCATGGAGTTTTCTTACTAGGGGGAGTTTTTCTTATGTGTGGCTTCGGAAGGAAGTTCAATTACTTGACAACTGTTCTGCTATCATGTCACAATGCCTTTAAATAAAAGTAAAGTTGGCCATCTGATATAAAATATAGTACGCTGCCATGTACAGGATGTACATTATATCTTTCTGTCCTCCTTTCATCCAAAGTGTTCTTGGGAGGCATATACCATATCTTCTACCTCTGCCTCACGTAGGGAAATACTTCGCCATCCAAGTTACAATTAAAAGGAAGGTTTGGGCAAATATACTTTCTTCTGCTACAAATGCACTTTAAATGAAACTCATTAAGGGCAACCAGAGAGGACATCCGCACATGGAGAGGAAAAGGCAGGTGTGAGGAGAGCTAGGCAGCTGTGAGAACTGCAGGAAGAACAGCAGCAAAATAAATATTTGGATGCTCAGGGTAAAAACATGAGGCAAGGAGACAGAACAGCCAAGAGAAAAACACTTAAAAAGTTATTTGTTGGTAAGATTTAATGTCCCACAACTGAATCATCAAAGCTTTTGCCAAAGGACTACACGTCAAAAAACAACAACAACAAAAAAGAAAATCCTCTGAATTGTGTTTCCCCCCCTTCTCTTTTATTTTTAAAATGAAACCACCTGCATTTAAAGTTGTAATTCTTGCTGTGCAAAAGAATAAGGTTTCAAGGAAGTGATGAAATATGGACTCTGTGTGTGTACATGCGTGTGTGTCCAAATTCACGCTCAGTCTTCTAATGCTTTTCAGACGAAGATGGTATGTTGCTTTTATATGATTGTTATTTCTTTTTGTGACTCTGTTGTATTCCATTTCCACTTTATATTGTAGAGCCCAGACCATTTCTGGGCAAAAAACCCCAAAAGCAGCATGAAAGAAATATTCTAGCAATTTCTTTTCACAAAAGTTGACTGTATCAGAGGAAGAAACAATGCTCCAGAATTTTAACAAGAAGCTGAAATGAAAGAAGTAACATTGATCTAAATAAAAATGAGTCAGTAGGGTGAGGTTATAAAGATGACGATGTGTAGCTATGAAAACAGACCCAGTGTTTTTCTCAGTAGGTCACACTGAGGTCTGATCAAGCAACTAAAAGTTAAGACAGAAGTGAGGAAGGTTAACTTGATTCTGATCTGCTGAAGATGACAAACATGGGGTATATTTAGGCCCTACCAGTAGTTATTCCGAGGCTGAAGTCATTCCTGTAATGCAGTGGTTCTCAACCTTCACCATGGACCCCCTTTAAATACCTTTTGTGGCCATGAACCACCCAGACTTAACTCAAGATTTAAAGCATTAGACTGCATCAAACATTTATTTCAATTTTCTCATGAAGGGTCTTCAAATTTGGAGAGAAGGAGGAATAAGTTAATCTGCTAATGCACATACTCCTATTATAATCTGTCTATTGCAATATTCTATACGAATTTAAAATAATAGTGACAACACTCTTTTGGCTTAAATGGCGCATTTTAGGGTATTTTGACATGCTAATGCCAAATTTGATGTCAATTTTTACCCTAAAATTTAATGAAAAGTTTTTACAATTCTGCTCACCTTCCCCCTTGTTTGTCTGTGTTCAGTCACCGTATATCTTTGTTTACGGGTCCAGGGCCACCACTTGGAGGAACAGACTTCAGCCCCGTTTTGGCCCCAAAGAAGGCCATTGGGTTAAGAAAATGTCTTTAAGAGAAAAACTGCCTAATTAAAGTGGGTCCCACCAACTATACTAGCACCAAAACCACAACCACATGGAACTATACAAAGGTCACATGAAAACAAAAGCCAGAAAATGATATGATTATAATTTTATAAGTTGTACTTCACTTAATGCAAACTGTTGGGAAAAAGGGAACATATGTTCATATAATTACAACTAATGAGAATGCTGGTGTTGCATTTCACTCACAAGCCTCGTTATATCCGGCTTAATAGGTGAAAGTTGTATTCTGAGTTCTGACTCACTTTTTCAAGCAGTTTCTATGCTTATTCTCAGTGCTTTTTTTGTAAAAGAAAAAGGTGCCGGAACTCACACGTGTCATACAACCCGCCTTGCCTACCCTACAAGGTTCCATCCAAAAAAGGTGCCGGAACTCCGTTCTGAGCGTTCTATGAGAAAAAAAGCCCTGCTTATTCTTAAGATAAGTGAGAGCAAAGAATTATTTTTTACACATATACATTGTTACGAAAGGCACTAACACTTTCATAGCCTTCTTGGATAGTTCTGGAAAACCTGCTTGTAGATGAACCCAGAAATTTGGAAGGGACTCTTGTATGAACTACAGTTTCGGAGCACCATCTATGGATATTTCTATGAGCTTGTCTTCCTCTGCTGCTGTGAGCCCTACCTTTTCATACACATTAACTGAAAAAGGATCTCTAATCCAGTTTTTGCTTGCATCAGGAAGAGGAAAGTATTCATGGAAACTATGCTGCAAATCTTTCAAATGCTGTGCAATAAGTGATGTCTCCTCCTTAGACACTTCTTCGTTGGTGGAAGCAAGAAAACTTGTCAGGTTGGAAATGTCTCATACTTTTGGCTCAATAGGCAATGATGCCACAATTTGAACTTTTTGATCGTTGCTTTAATTTTATCTTCAACTACAAAAAACTGTAATCTTTTCTCTCTGAAGAATTAAGTTCAGCATATTTAAGTGGGTGAAGATATCTGAGAGATATGCCAATTTGACTAACCAGAAAAAAATATCTGTCAAACGATTGCTGAGGTGAAACTGTTTCTCCATTAGGAATAATCTTATCTTGTCTCTTAATTCCCAAAACCGAGGCAAAACCTTACTTCATGATAGCTAACAAACGTCACAGTGTAGCCTTACAAAACTGTTCAAAAAAAATATCTTGATTTGAGTGACCTGTTTCTTATAAAATTGACAATTCTGACTGATTCATTAAAGGCCTGCTTTAGTTTTTCTGGTATCTTTTTAGCAACTAGGGCTTCTCTATGTATGCAACTAAGGTACCAAATCACTGATGGCACGATTTCCTTAATCCATGCTACAAGCCCAGTAATCTTTCCAGTCGTTGCTCGCACACCGTCTCTGCTAGTTCCAACACATTTTCAACCAATCCATATCATGAGATGTTATGAACTCATTTAAGTTGTTGGATATTTCCTCAGCTGTAGACAAGGAGATGAAAAGTATGACTTCGAAAACATTTCTTTCATGCTGATACCTAACATAACACACTAAAGTTGCTTTGTTCATTATGTCCGTGCTTTCGTCCAGTTGCAATGTAAAGTAGGAGAACAGGCAAATTCTTCCTAATAATCGTTCCTTAACATTGGCTGACAAACCGTCGATTCACCTCTTCACTGTGTCATTTGATAAAGGTATTATGGAAAGGTCCTTGGCAGCTTGCTCACTGACCAATGCAGAAACCATGATTTTTGTAGCAGGTAAGATAAGTTCTTCAGCTAAAGTATGTGGTTTTCTGGGTTTTGCTATTAGTTGAGAAAATCTCAAATGAGGATCTCACTGCATTTTCATTGTTACAACCAGTTGCAGTCTTTTTTTTACCATTTTCTTACTTTCCTGAAACTCACATTTCCTGTATTTGAATTTTTTTTTATGTTCATTGTGGCATGTTCCTCATGTTTTGTATCGAGATGCCTTTGCAATTTTGATAGTTTCATGGATACTTGTTGGATACTACCTCATTGTTGTGATTCAGGGTCAGCCTGTGGGTTCGGCAGTTGGGTCGGACGACTCAGAGGAGGAGGGGGGTGTTGAAGAGCTTGCTGAGGGGGTTGGAGAGCTTGCTGATGAGAGCCCTCAGCCAGGCCCCTCCCACCTGGTCACGACGCAGACCCAGCTGTGTGAGCCTGACAGCATGTATGAAGATGACCCACAGCTGGCCCTGTTCAAGGACGCCCGATGCAGGAGGCAGTCAATCAGGAGTAAACAGAGGAAGGCAATGGGGCACCTCGGAAGGAGGCAGAGAGAAGCCACGCCCTGAACTGTATAAAAGGGGAATGTGTGGGAGGGCTGGTTTGCTGAAGGCAACTGCTTGAATAGCTCCTGTTTCATGGTTCGTGTCTTGTTTGCTTTTGTATCCATAAATTTGGTAGGCTTAGTTCCAGCCTCTTGCCTTTTCTGCAGGGCCGGTAGCAGGCTGGTACAGAACACTCATAACACAACATGCACTGTGATAGTTGCTTGTCCCCGGGAGATGTACATGTGAAGCCAACTGACAGATATTCCTTGCTATAATGGCAATACTTTCTAAAATGAAAGAAATACTTTCTTTCACTCTGCTTTGAATAAGACACACCCTCATCAACATTAGTCCTTTTGCGTTTCATCCTGAGGCAAAACTGAAATGCACTGTCACAAAATCCACTGCAGCAATATCGAAAAATTACCTTAACAAACTATAACCAAATGGTTAGCAAAAAAAGAAAACAATTACCCAAATTGGTCCAAAGGCTCACTCACACTAGCAATGGCAGACTCAGTTTTCTCTGTCCCGTGGTCTCTGACTGTCTGCACAATAGAAAGAAATGTCACCTGCTTTCTCTCCGCCACTCAATGTCATTCATTTGCATGTTCCCAAACGCAGCTGTTTGCCATCAGACAGCTACTCTCATAGCCGATTTATACCTTTGATTGTTTTTAAATTAAGGCAATAGGTTTAAAAATCCAAGTTTTACAAAACGAGCCTGGGAAATGAATATTTTGTTCTATTTCCCATTCCGTCTTGCTTTCATTTGTTCACTCATTTGTTCATTGAGATTTAACTGCAAAAAATTATAACATTTCTTCAAGCTTTCGTAGACCCCCTGTGAAGGGGACCCCCCCCGGCGGTCCGTGGACCACAGGTTGAGAACCACTGCTGTAATGTTTTCCACTCCATAAATCAGGCCTGAATAAAGAGGTGCTGGTTTGAAACATTGACACAGGAGGGGTTTTGGCTGCCCACCCAATTGAGGCAGTATTGTGGATTCTTTTTTAAACCTGTGGATTCCATTCCTTTGACTTTTTTGTGTTTTTTTTGCTATCCTCACTAAATCCTACTGATTTCAATTGGACACAGCAGGAACAAAAGGGAGATACTTAACAGGGGTATTTTTTTTTTAACCACAGGTTCTCAGTGATGGGTAGACCTCTGCTTTTTCATGGTTAATAGCACAAATCATACCATAACACTAAACATGCCAAGAATATGAAGCTAAAATACCATTTGCCTAATGTGATTGGAAAACAGATGGATATCCTATCTTTAAAAAAAATCACAGAAAAGTGCTTAATGAATTTTGAGTGAAGACGTCTTTAGCAATAAACAATACAGAAAAAAGTATTATTTGCTTGGGTTTATCAATCATGTCATAGGATTTGTAAAGTCAATTATCTGTACAATAATTTGCTACTGTGTGTGTGGTTCAAAATGGAAATGCCTACAATTGTGTGTATGTGTTTGCGTGTGTATAGACGGTTCTTTTAAAGCAAAAGTTTCACATGTCTATGGAAAGTCTCAATCATCCAGGTCATAATTATCCCAAAGGTGCTTTTTCACAAGGCAACAGGACTTTCTTAGTTTTCTTTGAAGATGTTTTGCTTCTCATCCAAAAAGCTTCTTTAGCTCTGACTGGATGGTGGGGAATGGAAGGATTTATAATCCTTGCAGAGAGCTGGTCATTTGCATTCTTTTAGAGAGTCATTGAGGCTACCTGGAGATTTATCTGTGTAATCAGGGTCATCTGCATTTCAAAGGCCAAAGAGGCCATCTATGTCAAAATTGAACAGCCCTCTCTCAACAGAGGGTGAGGGATATGACATCATCTATCTCCAGTCTACAACATAGTCCTTTCAGGAGTTCCAATAAGGCTCCACACCCATTTGCACTACTCAGACGACACAGATAAAGCTCCAGATGGCCTCAACGACTCTCTGAAAGAATGCAAATGGCCAGCTGTCTGCAAGGATTAAAAATCCTTCCATTTCCCACCATCCAGTCAGAGCTGAAGAAGTTTCTTGGATGAGAAGTGAAATGTCTTCAAAGAAAAACAAGAAAGTCCAGTTGTGTTGTGAAAAAGCACCTTTGGGATAAGAGTTTCACATGTTATGTCTGCTTGATTTCCATGAATATTATATATTTCCTCCTAACAACGTAGTAATTATCAAGAGTTTGAGATTTATTTGGAGCATAGAGTTGGAAATTCAAAGACTCAAATGGATATTTTATTCCTACATGAACAAGAATTTCAAATTGGCATTTATATGGTGGCTGGAGAGCCAGGTGCACCTGGAATTATTTTATGATAGATATCCATGTCCTTGTTTTCACATCACAGTACTGTAATCCTGACCAAATTGCTGCACTCCCAAATCATTGCTCTATTGCTTCCAGCTGATGAGAGTTGGATGAAGCTTCAAATAAGCAGTTGGGATTTGAAGAGATCTGATCCAATTGTCTATTTGAAACGAATCTTTGACGAGTTTAGAAGTCTCTAGCAAGGCACTAGAGATATTCTTGTATGCACTGAAGCACCTTTTGGAGGATTTAATTAGGCAGTTTTTCTCTTAAAGACATTTTCTTAACCCAACAGCCCTCTTTTGGGCCTCCAAGTGGTGGCTCTGGACCCTTAAACAAAAGTGCACAGTCATGGATAAGCCTTAGGTAATTTGCTCCAATTATGAGGTATATAAACCACTGGACTTTTAGACAAAGCTTTCAGATGAAATTTAGTCTTTTGCTGTAAGCAAATATGATCAAAACTTGTTTTGGGCAGAAGCTTTCCATGATATATGAATTGCCCTCATGAATCTGGACTTTGGGAATACTTGATAAACTCACCGCAGATTTAATCTACCACAACAAAAAACCTGAGTCATGACGTGAACAAAATTTCAAAACAATATCCATTTTTTTCTAGAATTGTGGATTCTATTCATGTCCTGCTATTTGTAATAGGTTGCATAAAAAAAACCACTGACAGTACCTCTAACATGCATTCCTAGCCGCCATGAAACAAAATATGCTAAAAAAAAACCCCTAGTGTTTTCCCCCTGAAACGTAAGTAGCAGTTAACATATATTTTTCCAATAACTGAGCAGCCATGGGTTTGGAGGAATGTCCCTTTCACTTGCAATTTAAAATACAAATTTCAGTTTCTGTTTAAGACCAAATCAGTGGTTTATAATTAGAGTGCCTTTTAAAGCAAGAGTTTTGCATATTTAAGGGTCAAAAGAAAATCAAACTCCTTTGATATTCTAACAAAGAGAAGGGAGAGCAATATTTTACAGAATAGGGCTGTATCTTCTTGGAGATTATAATCTTCTTGGAGACTATAAGAAATTACCGAGATTTTTTCTAGGAGGTTAACTGTGGGAATAGGAATGAGAAGCTTCTGGAGGGTAAACTATTCCTATCCCACTTTAAAACTTCCCTATCAGGCTAAAAAGCAAGGAGTTAAAGGTAGAATAGAAGAGTAGCTTTTCAGAAACCATCACCTCCAGTTCCCATATTTAATTCTAAGGGGGAAAAAACTCCACTTATTTTCCTATGTCACTATATGCAGCCCGATTGTGAGGTCCAGGGGTCTGCAAGTGGCATGCAGGTAACTCTTCACAAAGATCAGAAAAATCTACAGAGTTTTTTTTTTTTTAAATTTACACATCAGAGAAAAGGCTCGTATATTCGTTTATTGCAAAGGAGACATAACAGCATTTTTCAAGGGAGCTATGACTGGCGATTTATCATGCAACAAAGGGGAGGAAAAAAATTCCTCAAACGAACTGTTTTTGATTAGTTCCCCAAACATGTCAAATAATATGTTCATTACAGTTGCACTCTGTAGTAATTTCTCTCCATTTAACGCATGGATGAATATGTTCTTTGACTCTTTTAAGGAAATGTAATGACGCGTGTCTTGCAGTGCTTTAATAAGTATGTGCACACAAAAAGGAAAGGCTCTCATAATTATGCTGAACTAGATCACAGATACATTACGCTAGAACTTTCTAGATTGCCCTCCAGCCAAGGGATAAATCATGACTGGAACCTAGCTTACTACATCTCGGCCTGAAGATCAAGAAATGCATGTAAAGTCCAAGACTCAATTCCCAGCCGTGGAGCTTTCTTTCTTGGACACAAAAGATTTTTTCCTGACACTGAGTTTTCGAAAGCAGTCTTGGGGGGAAAAAAAAGAAGTTGAATTATGAACAATAGGTTTACATTTAAACAACTGTCTTTTCTTTTCCTGGCCTCTGCTGAGCCTAGATTCCTTAACCATTTTGGCTAACTCACTTGCACCTTAAAGGGAATTGATTTCTTGTCTCCACATAATAGAATCTGAGAGTTGGAAAGGAGCATTCAAGCCAGGGGAACCTGTTTTTCTGGCTGGGTAAAGGAATCCAGTTAACATATCCTCAGAAATTATTTAGCTAGCGACTGCTTTAATAAATGAGAGCGCTGCACTGGCTTCCGGTTGCCTTCCGTGTGAAGTTCAAGGTGCTAACAATGACGTACAAAGCCCTACATGGCATGGGTCCGGACTACCTACGGGAGCACCTTCTGCCAATGTCAGCACCCCACCGTCCTGTGCGCTCCCACAGAGAGGGCCTCCTCAGGGTGCCACCGCTCAAGGAATGTCGGCTGGTGGCCCCCAGGGGGAGAGCGTTCTCAGTGGGTGCGCCAGCCCTCTGGAACTGCTTGCCAATCGAAATCCGGATGGCCCCCGACCTCCGCACCTTCCGTCGCGACTTAAAAACTTTCCTGTTCCAGCAGTCCGGCCTGGCATGATAGCGTTAATTGGGGTCCCAGTTTGTTTTCATTAGTGTTTCTTATTATTCTTTATTGTTCAATCTGTATACATTCCTTCCTCTGTACACCGCCCCGAGTCCCTCGGGAGAAGGGCGGTTTATAAAAACTAATAAATAAATAAATTCACCACCAAACCATCTCCTTATGTACCTTGTATTTAATGGAAAGAAAGATACAGGGCACAAACCTTCCCCCTGTAACTCTATTCAAACTCTAGCAAGTAGCAATGATTGTTTTACTTTATCGTTCCCTTTCTTGGGTTGTTAGGTTCCTGATGATGATACTGCTTCAGTTTGGAAGGGCTTTCTTAATTTGTTGCTCAATAGCTGTAGCTATTCTCTGAAGTCTTTCTCCAGCTGGGGAAACTTATTGGGCGACACTAAGTCAACATTCCCCAACTCAACCTATCTCTGAAGATTGCTGAGAGGAAAGAGCGATATTTCATATTGAGCTGAGATAGGATAAAAGCCTAAAAATAAATAAACAGGTGGGCTGGGATTATAAGAGACTCTCAATTCAGAATCAGTTATTTACCAGTTGGGAAAAAGATAAAACGCCCCTTGCATAAAGCCAGTTTAAAGGCGTGAAAAAGTCTTTCCTCAATTCTTAGTTATAACTAGTAGAAACAAGACTAATATGGTGAAGAAACAGTCTGGTCTATTGCTTAAGGCAGGGGTCTTCAAACTTGGCCTTTTTATGACTTGTGGACTTCAACTCCCAGAATTCCTCAGCCAGGCATGCTGGCTGAGGAATTCTGGGAGTTGAAGTCCACAAGTCATAAAAGGGCCAAGTTTGAAGTCCCCTGCCTTAAGGTGTTGGGCTGGAACTGGGAAGGAACTAGGATGTTTTCCCCATCCTTTCCCATGTTCAAGACCACCCTGAGTCAGGAAAGCTACCCGGGAGTCTTGGGGGCTGGCCACTATTTCTGATAGGATTGTTGTTGTGGGGAACAATTGGCAGAGAGAAGATTCTGCATATTATCTTGAAATAAAGGGGATGGCTCAAACCAATAAATTGACCCTGTTTTGTTTTGGCGGCTTCTGTGGAAGAGCACTCAGGAGGGGGAAAAAAGACGGCAGATTTTATTCATGGATTCAACCTGTCCAATTAAGGAAGAATAATCATGCTGTGAAGGATGTATCAGCCACAGGGACTTGGTTATGATGTAGCTTCCCTCACCCCATACACAAAGATGGGGGGAAAAAGAGCAAGTGCTGGTAAAGAAAGAAACTGCACATCCCTTGATCTTTTTGATCATTTACATCAAGGGGAAAGGATGCTCTTGGGGCTCTTATAACCCTGAACTACAATTTCTATGCAAGGACCCTTTTCTATGGATGCCAATTCTGCCTGCACTGAACACGGCATCTACGGGGAGAGCTTTTTTTGAAGTCTTGGACTGCAGCTGATCTCAAAACTGCAAGATTTGGCTTTAAAGCTGATTTCCCTCCCCCCAAAAGATCGCTCCTGGGTTCTACGATTTCTCAAAGGGGCTGTGCAGCCCAATCTTTAAGTCCCAAAAAGTGATTTGAAGGTTAAGCTATTCACCTGCTGCAATTCTTTAGGGCAGCTACATCTTTTGTTCAAAACACGAGGCTGCTCTCTGTAGCTGCCATTCTGGGTGGGTGGGTGGGTGGGTGGGAGGAAAATGGCAACTCTTTGTGACCACAAGCTACATTCTGAGTCCAGTTGATGCTACATGGCCCCATCGTTAATCACATTTAGGCTTCTCTACCTAGATGCTCCGCTGACAAAGCTAGAGGCAAAGTGGGTTATTTTTAAAGTTAATTATTACCTGCTCTTTAATACTGAGCCACAAGGAAATGTAAATGAAAATACAGCTAGATGATTAGAAATAATTCAGTAAGGTTGAATTCACGGGCTTCTACCTGTTTATATTTTGTGATGACTGCAAACTGTGTCCATTGACTATCTGCCTGTCATATACAGTACTTGTTTAAAGTGTTAGCTTTTCAGCTAGTGTACGTGGCCAAATAGAGAAGAGCATGGAGAGAAATGGCTTGACTTCAAAAGAGAAGCCAAAATATTGGGCCTTTGGCTGTATAATCTGATTTGCACGCACACAAAAAAATCACTGCTGTTTTGGGTTAAATAAATAGTTCTGGGAAATAAATAAGATCTAGCCTTGCTGTCCATAACTTAGGCATATTCACTAAACCTATTCCCATGTTCTTTTTCCTTCGTATTCTTGTATTATTTTCTGTCATGGAAAATTGGTTTAATCCCCCTATCCAAAGAAGATTTATAAAGTGATCTGTTTGACCAGGGGTAAAATATATATGTTGTAGTTTCTGGCACTTATTAACGAGATTTTCTTTTGTCTAAGGTTGAAAGGCCAAGCTTTAATAATCAGTTTAAAAGTGGGGAGAGATTTCTTTTGCTTTATTTTTTTAAAGAAACGGATAAATTTGGATTATAAAATGGATTTTTATTAACATTAAAATATATATGTTAATATGTCTGGTACCTTTTAATAGCCCTTTGCCGATAAGGACTGAATGATACATTTTTGCAATTTGATTATTTATATCGGATGGGATAGGGGAAAAAGGTTTCTTTTTTTAAAAAAAAACCTGCAGTACTAGGGAAGGTGTCAAGTGTCAAGCACCGGGGAAATCAGGAGATTCAGGCAGTTCAAATGAGTTTAAAGATTTATTGCAAGCTTAAACTCTCTACAAAAATCTGAGCAACTAAAAGTCAAGGGAAATTAGCGGGAGTTAAGAAAAGCATTCAAGATGGGCTGGGCTTAGATCTCTTGTGGGCGCGCAAGGACTCATGACTTATGACGTGTTTGACCCCTTCCTCAGGTTCAGCCTGGTTATCCAACTTATTTACGCTTGTTAAGTTATCCAACTTATTTATGCTTGTCTGGAGGGAGGGGGAGCCATCTTTTTTCTTTTCTTTTTCAAATCTCTTTTCATTTTTTTAACTTTTTTATAGATATAGTTTCTATTAGTTTTTAATTGTTTTTTAACATTAGTAACATTAATGCAAGAAAATTGGTTTAATTGCCCTATACAAATTGGCCTTCAAAAGCTAATTGCTTCTTTGTACATGAATGACTATTTTGCTGACTGTTAAAAAATTATAATCTAAAAAGAAAAGTAAAGTCCAGAGTCTGTGTTATGTTAACAGATGGTTGCAGGTCAGAATCATGGAGGGGAAATCAATACAGCTTGAAAGGTTAATAATTTCTTTCGCCTTTACATCAGTGGCATTTTGTGGCCTTTTGTAGGTGGGGATGGTTTTTTTTCTGTTGAGGCAAGGGTTAGGAAAAGGCTTTGAATACTTGAAACAAAAAATGATTGGACCTTTGGCTCCTGATTTGCAACTCAGCAAAATTTGGAAAATACACTTCATAAGAATGAGGGGGGAAACTAGATTTCTGTGCCAGGATCGGCTTTGTCTCCTGCATCTTTTCTTTACAGCTTTGCCCAAAAGACACAAAATCCTTCGATGTGAGGAGAAATCATTGCCTAGCTGATTACCTAGGACTATCTGACCACACAGATTTCTTTCTTTTCTTTTTTTAAACAACATCATCAACAATTAGGATTTAATTACAACACTGTGCCCCATTGGCTGTATATGTTTGTCATGTATTCATTTTTCTATTGCATATCAATACATTGGAAGAATTGGAGAGGTGCCATTTTCTTTTTTAGTGGTAGAGTTGAATAAAAAATGAAAGAGACACAGGAGAACTTATTTTATAACTCAAAATAATGATTTCTCTCTGAGCACAAAGTTTTAGATCTGCCTCTGTCTCTGCAAATTGCCTTCCAAACTCTGATATGGAACGAAGCCAAAATAATTCCTAGTGTGGTAACAGAAAAGATTTATCTTTGCAGCTATGCTGCTAGAGTCTGGCTTGGGTCCAGAGTATCACTACATGGCTTCTATTTAGGCAGGAGGGATTTTCTTTTCATCCCTTCTGGCCTCGCTTTCCACCAAAATGCACCCAAGTCCCTTTCGCTCACATTAAAAGATACTGCTTCCATTCATTATGTTTAGATTGCATTCCACTCATTCCGGTGGCTTAGTTCTAAAAGAGTTACTACTACTACAGTGCTACTACTACAAAGAAGAAGAAGAGCGGCAACAATATTTCATTTCACTTGTGTTATGCTTTTCCTCTGAGGGCTCAAAACAGCTTGAGATCTCGTGTAATTTTTGTCTGCTGAATAACAATCCTGTGGGATGCACGGGAGTAAGAGAGTAACTGGTCCCATATCACCACATAAGCTCTCGGGTCAGATAAGGATAGAAATGTATGTTTCTCCAGTCCTGGTGCAAAATGCTTTAATTACTATATACCACTGGCTCCAGAAAATAGAAAAGAAGGGTCCATGGGAGACACATAACTGAAATCATCAGATTTTTGCAATTTTGTTTGGTTCTGAAGAATTGACAAAGGCGACCAGCCACTTATTATCAATCTTATCCCTTTCATTCAAGTTTTTTCTTTTTAAAACGGTGAGGAGTCTAGCAACTACCAGATCACTCTGAAAGAATTGCCAGTTGAGATGAATGGCTGCGTTTAAACCTTGGAATGGATTAGCACAAAATTACATTCATGAATTCACTCAGAAGTGAATGTAGTCCCAACTACTAGACTGCAATTGTTTTCCCCAACCAGGTGCTTCCAGTTGGATTCGGATGTCATCTCCCATTGTTCTCAATCAAGAGTTAATCATCCTAGTTGAAGGTACTGGGTGTTGAAGACTAGGACTTTCAGACAGCACTGGTTTAGAAAATAATGTTAATGATAGCTATTAGAACCAGATTTGCCATTGCTAAACGATGCAGTAATAAAGTGTGACATCAAATTACAACGCTACTTAGCAATGACAGTTTTGGCTGTCCTGGTTGCCATTGTTAAAATTGTTAAGCAAGGACCATGCAGGTCATAAAGCAAGGATGCCATGTGAGCACAACTTATGACTTCCTACTCGCTTCCCCACTGATTTTTCTTTTTTTATATATATACAAGTTTTATTAATTTTTTTAATATTTACATAAACATGATTTTGTGAAGCAATACGATGGTTGGGTAGTCAAAATAACAAATAAGTTGTGAATAGTTCAGGTTGCATCAACAGGTGTTCCTTCTCTGATTCCCTTAGTTATCACATAGTCAAAGTTGTCAAGTTAATACATTTCTAGTTGTAACCTAGTCAATTAACAAAATTTTCAATATATTTTCACTAATACATGTTAATATCCTGTTTTTAAATTTTATCTAATTGTAATAGAATAATCTATAAAAGCCTGTAATATGCAAAAGAAAGCTTAATTTTTGGGCAACCCACAGTTCCCTATTTCAATAAATAATAATTCTCTTGTCTACAAAACTTACATTGTTCATTACAAAACATTCTTATATTTTACCATTAAAGTCTAGTTTTCATCTTAACAAATCACCAATTATTAGAAAGATAACCATTTAACAATTATTAAAACACTATCTTTTGTATATAAAATTCTAGATTCTATAATATAGTTCAAAAGTAACAGCTAATATATTCTATAAGTCATCTTAACCATATATCAATTGTTAAAATACTATCTTTTGATATATCATTCCACATTCTATAATATAGTTCAGAATTATATTCTAAAAGCTTACTTTTGTTTTCCCTTACAGATCTAAAACCTAAATGTAAAATCAGTTATATTTTTAGAGATTCCCCTTAATCCATTGAAAGGTATTTTTATACTCTATCTTTAGGAATCCAAAAAAAGAAACAAGTTCAGTTTTTTAAATCTAACTCTTGCCTTCCTTTTGTGCCAATCAGGCTTCCCTTTTGGCGTCTTTAAATTCTCAAATGTATCTCCCTTTCTTCCTATATCCCTTATTTGAATCCAGGGAGAGTATCCAAATGACAGTTTTGCGAAGAAAGTGTCCCCTTTGTAACCATTGAAGTTTTGCTTTAATAATTCAGTTTTTGATGATTGATGTAATATAGTTGTCATTAGATCAGTCACATCTTTTTCTTCTTTCAATTCCATCTGGATTAGGTAGAAAGTAGTAGCTGGTGTTATGGTTGTCATTTGATTAGTTGAATTCTCAATATAGTATATTTGAAGGCCTTTAGTGTCTTCACTCTTAATATTGCTTTCTTCAGGTGCCATTGCTTTTTGAGTTGTAAGTTTTGTAGTTGACATTGAAATTAGGACTTTAAGATTCTCTGTAGGTTGCATTTGTTGTTCTTTGAAATCTCCTATTTTAGTGTTAGTTTCCACTTCTTCTATTTGCTCTTGAATTATCATTTCCACATTTAAAGTCAGAATTTGATTTGGTGGCTTTAAGTTGTCAGATTTTTCTTGCAGTTTGGCTTTAATTTGCTCTGTCATTGCCAAAACTGTGTCCAGTATCAGTTTATAATCAAGTGGTGGGATATATTCATCCATTTCGTTGTTATTTGCAGCTAAATCTTCCATGGAGGCTATTTTAATAATAGTCAAAGATTATCCACCTCCAAAAGAGTTGTTTTCAGTGCCAGGTGTTCCCACACTTATCTTTAAACATAATGTCAAGGACAGCTCTGTTATTCAGTCAACTCTCACAACAGGAGAAAATTTACTTGCTGTACCAACTTTCGCCACAAGATGTCATCAATAGCATATAGAATGCAATGTAGAAATTTTCTTTTTTCCCCAAATTAATATAAAATTTTGTAGCATTAGTCCAATTTCCCCCCCTTAATTCACAGCTTAGAGAGGAAATAGGGTAGTAGATCCCCACCAAAAAATAGGAGTTTTTTTTAAGTAAATACAGATAAAATTACTTAATTTCTTTGCTGAATTACTTGATTTTCTTTAAGGCTTTAAGATTTGTTTCCAGAGTAACTATTCGCCATTTTTTCAAAAAGCGGGGAAAGAAATTTTCAGGAAAGTCCCACAGGAAAATAGTTAAGGGAGTAAGAAAGGTAAAGTCTCACCCAGGTCCTCCAGATTGCTTCTTAGTGTTAGGTAGTGCTTTTGGCTTTCAGCAGGGAGCGGCTTAATGATCGGCCATCTTTATGGCCAGTCTCTTCTTCTTTGGGCTATCCCGGATTCAAGGGGAGGGCTACCGCTCTTCTGCGATCACAGGGAAGGTCTCCTCATAGTAGTCAGCCCTTCAGGGCGATTTTTGACCCTTTTCAGGGTCCTCCAAAAAAGAAAGAACGGATGGCAGGAAGCGGACTGTTCCTGAGCATCTGGAAACGCCGTACACACAAACCAGAAGCCCCCCACTGATTTTTCTTGTGGAAAGCTGGCAGGGAATATTGTAAATCACAATCACATGGCTGCAGCTTGCTGCATCATCATTACTGTGAACTGGGTGCTGAGTATCCAGATTGTGATCATGTGACCTCAGGGATGCTGCAACAGCCTGACCTCAAAGGACCAATCATAGGCACCACTCATTAACACCGTTTTAAATTTGAAAAGTGATCTAACGAATTCTCATTAAATGAGGACCACCTATATAATAGTCATTGTTTAGGATTCCAGTTACAATGGCCACAAAAAAGCCATTTAATTTCCCGATCAAATGTTGTTTTAAAAAATGACATGAAATTAAAGGTAAGTCCTTTCTTGAACTTATCAATTATTTGCTGTGAGAAGTTGGATTCACCTCTTTAGCATAGTTAAACATTTATTTAGCAAGGGAACAATTTCCTGCAAGGTAGATTTTTTTCATTTAATGAACTAATCAGAAAATCACACAGAGAACATTCTCCCAATGAGAATAACTATCCTCATGAAGGAAGAAGAGACTAAAGAATTCAGCTTTATGCAGACGGCTTGGCCATATTTACACATTTAAACTGAAGTAAAAATATAAAAATATCACCAAAAATCCAGTAGAAGCAAAGATGGATGCATTAAGGAAATGCACAAATCAAAGGACAAAAACAGGGTGATGTGAACTACAAATGGTCTGTGCAATTGATATTTATGTTAAAAGAAACCATATAGTAATCTAACATTATTATTAGGTGTTACAAATACATGTAGTTGCCCAACTTTTTCGATTCATTTTAAAAATTGGGTCTAAATAATTGCTTTCCAAATGTGGACAGTAATAGACCCCACAATTCAACCCTGAGCTACAGATATTCCCTTCTATAGGTGAAAGAGTTGGATCTACTGCTTGTCCTGCCTTTCTGGTGCAGTAAGATATGCTGGTCATCAATAGCACTGTGACTACTTCTGCACATGTTATCTTTCGCTTCTCTTTCACAAAGCCATTTGAGGCTGCCTCTAAACTCATTTTCTTCTTCATTTCCCTGATACTGGAAATAATTTTGAAACCTGCATCGGTCACGCTGCATATCTCCAGGTTCTATAAGACCCACTCTGTCCTTCCTAAAGGTTGTAAATAAATCAATGCATTATTTTCAAGACTCAGTCCTTACTGAATGTCTGAATGTCACCACTCTTCTTATGAGGAATTTTCCATTAAAAAAAAGCAAGTGTCCCGTGGAAAGCACCGCATAAATATTTGTCAGAAAAATATTGGTTTTATGTAAAATATTTCCAGGAAAAAAAGGAATGTAAGGAATATGGTTTTATATCAAGTGGTTCTCTGTGATTTCTTGGATTAAGCTATCTCATAAGTGAATGTGAGATTCACTTCGGCTATTTATTATACCTTGAATTTAGAGCTGCCAAGTGCATGTTTCCATGAAGGGAAAATGCCCATTCTAGAGACAGGAAGCAAGCAAGTCATAAATCAGACATACTTCTTAAATAGGATTTCCATAGAAAGCTGCAAACGTACATTGCAGCTATACCTGAAATGTCAGACTGAAAGATAAATGTAATGCCCTCTCGCATCCGTTCATGCCACATATATATCAACAAATTACATTTGACTATAAGCTTGGCCTTTAGATGCAAGTGAATTCTGACTGCCTAAATATCTGTTCTTGATTGTCTCTTTTGAGCCTAGCCTCATTCGTTTTGCCTCCTGAATCTCTCTCGGTCGATTTTGCTGCCCAAAGTTGGACAGAAACCTGCCTTTCATTTCTGTTTTTCTGTGGAGTAAATAGTCATGCCGATTGCAGCACAAAGGTCTTTGCCCCAAATGGATGATGCGTGGCTGAAGGGAGCAAGCCTTAGATTACAAGATCTCTCCCTGCTCTAGGATTTGATGTCTTCAGATGCAAAGAACTGAGATGGGACTCAGGTTAGGAGGTATACACAGTTTCTTGTCAGGAAATTTTTGCTTGGGTTTGACTTCTTGGTCAAATGTTTGACAGGGTTGTTATGTATCTCGTAATGTACCAATTGTACATTGTTGATATACTGTCTTGTATGAAAAGCTATGGAACAAAGGATGTGAGAAGCCGTCCAGTTTCATAAAAAGGCCTTGATCCTGATTTTGCAAATATGCTCGGATACAATGAACTGAGAACCACTAATGGGATGGGAGAACGTAACAGGCACAATGAAGATTCTGGGCAAAATGGTAAGTATTAGATCAGCCTGGAAGTTACGTCAGGATGCTTTTTGTTGACTACAGCTCGGCTTTCAACACCATTTTGCAGAGCATTCTCATCGAGAAGCTGACTGACTTGAAATTCTCCCCCGCCATCTGCATTGGATTCAAGACTTTCTTAGGGATCGGTTACAAACAGTGAGGGTCGGCTCTGCTTTGTCCACCCCCCTGAAGCTTTGCACCAGCATGCCACAGGGCTGTGTGCTTAGCCCCTACCTGTACTCTTTATACACTTATGATTGTGTATCATCTGACCCATCCACTGCGATAATCAAGTTCACAGATGATACAACTGTGGTGGGTCTTATTACAGGTGGGGATGAGACAGCATATAGGGCGGAGGTACAAAAACTATCCATATGGTGTAGTAACAACAACTTGCACCTAAACATCGGCAAGACGAAAGAGATGGTGTTAGACTTCCGGAGAAAAAAGGAGGAACCTGCCCCACTTCACATCCGAGAGAACTGTGTAGAGAGAGTTTCCTCCTTTAAATTTCTGGGAGTCTACCTCTGTGAAGATCTGACCTGGAAAGTTAACACAACTCAGGTGGCTAGAAAGGCCCAACAGAGGCTTCACTTTCTTAGGGTCTTGCGGAAGAACAGGGTAGAACAACAGCTAATGACCCTCTTTTACCGGTCTACTACAGAGAGCGTCCTCTCGTATGGTATTGTGGTTTGGTATGCTGGTCTGACAGCCGTGGATAGGAGAGTATTACAGAGGGTAGTGAGCACAGCACAAGACATTGTGGGCTGTTCCCTGACACCACTGGATGACATCACCAGGGCTTGTTGCCTTGGAAGAGTGAGGAAGATTCTCAGGGATGACTCACACCCTGGACAGTATCTCTTTACTCTCCTACCATCCGGTAGGAGATATAGGAATATAGCCAGCCGTACCAACAGGCTGAAAAATAGCTTTTATCCGTGGGCTGTTAGGCTTTTAAATGGGACATAATCTTATGCAGAATTGACTTGGGAGGCCGGTGTGTGGTATAGTTGGTTCACATAGTGTGGTGGGATGGAGGGTTTGTTGTCACTGTGTGTTGCGGGGAGAGAGCACAGGGGGAGGCTCAGCTAATCTCAATGTACACATGTTGTACTTTGAAAATAAAGGTTTATTATTATTATTATTATTATTATTATTATTATTATTATTATTATTATTATTATTTAGAATGATGATACTCTAATGACTTTCTCTGTGTACTGTTTTTACACATGCAGCCTTTTCACAATAATATAGTTGGAAGTAATTTTATCATTTAGCAAAGAAACAGTGATATACGAAATCGCTTTTTTAAGCATCAGCAGCTTAAGGAGACATGTTAATATCATGCAATATTAAACAGTATGGAGCAGTGTCTGCCTAACATTTGCACAGATTTACATATAACAGACTTAAATAACAGATCTGCTGACACTTCTTCATCCCAAACCCTCATCCTTCAAATACATGAGTTTAAATTTAAATTACAACATTTCATATTTTACCTTGACATTTCTTAATCCCAAATTCCTATTTCCCTCCAGAAGGGCATTATATTATCAAAATATGAATAGTCGACTTATTTTCAGAATTGTTTTGTAGAAACACAAGGATTTTTCTTTCTTCTTTGGAGTGCTACAAGTATTTTATAAATCAAAAAATAAACTAATCTTCTGCAAATCAGTTTCAGGAAATCTCCCCTTTATTTAGTGTAAGCATGTCCCCTAATTTGTGGTTGTCTGGAGCCATGGAAAATTTTCATATTACCATCCATTCCTTCCATGTTCATTACCAGCATTATTTGAAATGCAATGAGAGAAGGGAGAAAATGCATTTTTAAAAAATGCCCAAATCTGCCATCTGAACATGGTGTTTCATTCCAAATTATCAAAGGGTCAAATTATATTCAGACATGAGGATGTAGGCATACTAGGTAGTCCTCCTTAACGACCACAGCTGGGGCTAGCAACCTCATCACTAAGTGGTCAGTTAGGAAGATACCACATGGTCATGATGAACTTAGAACCGCACTTCTGCACTTCTGCAACGGTCGTTTAGTGAAACACCAGAGGCTGTTAAGTGACACATCAATGACCACAACTTGTGATTTTACGGCTAGCTTCTCCAAGGACTTTCAGTGTTGTAAAGTGTACAAATGATGATCAGGTGACTGTGAGGTGTCACGATGGTTGCAAATGCCCACCAGTTGCAAAGTGCCCAAGTCTTTTTATGTGACCGCAGGGAAACTACAACAGTCCTAAATGTGAGGACTGGTTGCAGAGTTATTTTTTTACTGTCGTAACTTCAAAAAGTTCACTACAGGGGGCAGTCATTAAGTAGAGACTAGCCGTATGCCATTCAGCCCATACAAACGTGACCTTTAATCTTTCAGATCAGCCTTTTAAAGCCTTAGATACCTTGGGATTGTGACTCCCAGAATCCCTAGCCAAAAGGGAGTGAATTCTGGGAGCTACCATTCTAATTCCTCTAAAGGCATCAGGTCACAAGAGCTGCAGTACAATGTGAATGAACTCGATTTACGTTCTGATTTCATTAAAATGTTGACGAATGTGTACATATATGTGTGTCCACTCATGCATGCACAGCTATTTGTCTGTGTCCGTGTATGTGAAACTTAGGAGTATACAATATCCTTTGTGTCCTACATTTATTTACTGGTGAACCAAAATAGGGAGGGAGAATTCTTTGGGGGAGACAATGTGCAGCAAGATCTTAAACACGATTGCTTGGTCCACCAGCGCTCGGTTACTCCAGAGTGTGCTTAGGATTACAGCCTCATTACAAGAGTATTTGATCTTTTCAATTGCTTTGGCAAATTAGGGTCTTTCTATCACCCAGTGTCAACACTGAAATAGCTTTCTTTCCTTTCCTTATTTCATATGCTGAGCATCAGGACTGCCCACCGAAGTAAAGGCTATTATACTACAAGACACTGCAGAGCAAAAAGAAGAAAAAAGGGGAAAAAAAAAGTATGCCCTTCCTTCTTCATTTTGTTTTAGTCAGCTCTGATTCCTCAGGGTTTTCAATCAATATTTTGTTGCAAGCAGGTATTTGCACAGCAGCAGGAAAGCAGAAGCTTTATAATTATAACGCCATGAGAAAAAATTGGCAGGGAATTTGGGTCTAAGCAGCCAAAAAGACCTCTTTTGCATCTGCTGCAGAATCTACCCTGAGTTGGATCCTCTATTGAAAGGGGGAGAACGTCTAGGAATTGTGTTCGTTTATTTATTAATGGGACTTACCTATGTGAAAGTTCCTTTCTCTCATACACGGTAATTCTGGTGGATATAGAAGGGTGTGAAGCTGTGATAAAATCCACAAATGGGCTTCATGTCATGAGAAGAAGAATGGAGAACCTTTGTGGAAAGTCTTGGCTTGAGGAGAAGTCAAGCTTGGCATAATAAAGCATCTCACATTTTGTGGCCAAACAATTTCTGAAATATGAAAGTTACATGCACGACCTCCTAAGAAGTATTGTTCTAGAGGTCATGTTAGGTGACACGCACACTGTTTGTGCCTTCTTTTGTGTGCGGTGTAAACAAGCAGGTCTGATCCTTAGAGACGGCTGAATCTGTTTTGTCTTATTGAGTAGCTTCTACATTATTTATGTCTTCTTTTGAAGTCCAAATTTTTAAACTAACATATATAGTTTAGCCATTATGATTTGGATTCAGATTTGGGAATTGCAAATGAAAAAAACGATTGTTTTCAAAAAGGATTCTCCGAGCTTGGGAAAGAGGATGATCATTTGTAAAACACAAGCAAAGAACATTAGTATATTTTTCATGTATCAGTATGACAAATAACCACCTCCCTACTATACCAACAGATAGTTAGCAAGAGGATCAAGAAATCTCTGCCCCAATCTATTAGGAATAATTGGATGTTTAATTAAATGCAGCTTATTGTCTTTATTTCTGCAATCTAATTCTTTTTTCTCTTTCTGTAGATCTGATGAAAAAAGACTCTGAGAATCTTCCTTTATAGTTATAAGAAGCTGATAAGGGCTTAATAAAACCTACCGTAATTAATTCATGTTTTGATAGAATATCTGAGATTTAATGCAACAGATCATATGACCTGAATATTAGGATAAAGCTTGCAGTATACTCAAAGCATTATTTCTCAACGACTTTTAAAAAGAAAAGAAAACGACAGACTGACTCATTTATCAAACGTTCTATGAATAGTCAGATGCCTTCCAGTCAGCTAGCTTAGGAAAAAATTTTTAAAGCTGGGAATCCAATAGACTTGATCTTGTTTTCCTCCAGTTCTCTGGAACTACAATTTCCACATTTTATCAAATAGCATGCTGCCTGCAAAGTTGCGGGTCATAATCCAGTAAAATACCAGACTGAGAATATTGCTGTTTTCTTCAACCAGTATTTTATAATTTGTATAGCTGTCGTATCAATGTGAATAATGGGCTTCACATTTAGAGGAATGATCACCAAAGTTACTTTTGCTTAGTACTTGAAATTTGGGTACTTCAAATACTAAGCAAAAGTAACTTTCAGTAACTGTAGATCAGACATGTCAAACACAAGGCCCGGGGGCTGGATGCGGCCCGCGAAGTGGTTTCATGTGGCCCGTGAAGCCATCCTGGAAACAGTAAGGGAACGGCCCCTGCTGTCTTGGCCCCGGCCCAGGCTGGCCAGGAGCCAATGTACAATTTCGTGGTGGTCATCTATGCTGAAATACATTCAGTCTTAGCTCCACAAGGCCATCTGGAAACAGCAAGGGATCAGCCCGTGCCGTGTCGGCACTGCCCCCTCGGCGCATGCTGGGGAGGTATCACCCTTTGTGAGGAATGAAGAAATGCACCATCACTTGGAAGTGGCCAGCACATGGCCCTGCCTACTTCGGGCAGGCTACGGGTTGGGCAGCGTTGTGCTTCTCTTCAAATTCATGCCACCCAGCTCAGCCTTGGCACTGTGAGTAGAGTACCCCGCTACCTGCCAAAACCAGGCAGGCTAGGGGCTGGGCAGCATTGCGCAGGTAACATCAACTCTCACGCTGCTCATGGCATCCCCTCCCATAGAGCCCACGAAGCCGGTTAAGTGAAGTAGGCGAGGGCCATGTGCTGGCCATTTTCAGGCATAGGTGCATTTCTTCATTCCTCATGAAGGATGACACTTCCCCAGCTGTGTTTCTTGCCTGTTTTTCTCCCTCCCTCATCTCAAATATTTTCCCACCACTCTGTTCTTTGGAAGGAAGGAAGGAGAGGGAAGGTCTGAGGGAAGTCCTACCTTAGTCCTGCCCTGCTGCCCTTTCACCATCCCCTTGCCCCCTCCTCCAGGCCTATGCTGGGGAGCTTTGGATACAAAGCCAGGTCTCCTTACATGGAGAGGGAATGGGCCTCCCTCTTGATTTTGCCCTCATACCCATCATGAGCAAGCTGGCTAAGGAGAACAAGCACAGCAGCAGCAGCCTTGAGGAGGAGGTAAATGCAGCTGGGCACCCCCTTGGGGAAGTGGGGCTGGGCTTAGTGCCGTGGGTGCTTGAGGGCTGGGCTAGGCATTTGACCTCCGTGCCACTGTCCACCACCACCCCCATGGCCTGAGAGGGACAGTGAGGTTCCTCCGGTGAAGCATGCCTTGGCACTTCCCTGGTCCCATCTCCTTCTGCCAGAGACCCTCAGATCTGTCCCACTCCTGCCGAGGCCCCCATAGGCACCCTTGACACAAATGATGTAGAGCTGGCCATGCCCACCCAGTAGGCCATATGCACTCCAGCCACGCCCACCCAGTAGGCCACGCCCACCCTGGCCACACTCAGCCGGCCCTCCGAGGGCAACCGCAATGCTGATGCGGCCCTCAATGAAATTGAGTTTGACACCCCTGCTGTAGATTTATTTATTTTATTACATCCCACCTTTTTAAAAAAATAAATAATTCAAGGAGGTGAAGATATCCAACACAACTTCATCCTCCTATTGTCCCCACAGCAAGACCCTATGAGGTGAGTTGGGCTGACAGAGAATGATTTCCCTAAGGTCATCCAGTTGGTTTTTATGGCTAAGGTGGGACTCTCTTGCTTTCTAGCCTGATGCCTTAACCACTAGGTTCTCCATCATAGTTTTAACCATTAGTTTTCACCCTTCACATCCTCCCCAGATATAGTCTGTGTATATCTGACCTGGGCAGTCTTTCTCCATGCTGGTCCTGCTCCCATCTTCACTGCAAGCAGAAATGCTACAAGAGAACTCATGGTCAGCCTATCTGTCACAAGGTTCTCCTTGAATGAAAGCGACCATGAGCAAACGGTGACTCATTCCCAGGATGGCCATAGGCTTGCAGACAGCCAATGGGTCTATAGCCTCATTTATAGTATCAGAAGTATTATCCTGTATTTCCAATTAGATTTCTGGTGAAAGAGAAGTCAGCTCTGCTTTCTATGTGGCTGCTGTTGTTGAGGAATAGGCTCTGCTGTGGCCTGTGACAAAATAGATATCGTTTGAGGATGTTTATATCTATATATCTGATGTTCCTGTCATTAAGCAGATTGACACCTCAGGCAGCAAATCTTGAACTTCATGAAGGGCAACAAACAATTACTCATTTAATTTATGTTGATGTTTTCATTACCAGGTATGGGGTATACTACTTAATGGATTTTCTGCTTCATATTCCACAATATACCTTGACATATATGTTGAGGAGGAGAAGGCCTGTTTAGTGCTTCATTGATAGCTGAAATTCTAGGTACCTAAAAGGGATGGGAAACTAATACTGAGGCCCAATGTGAAATGATTATCTAGAGCCGTGTTTTTAAACTTTGCAAGTTTAAGATATGTGAACTTCAACTCCCAGAATCCCAGAAGTACGCTGAAGATTTTTGGGAATTGAAGTCCACACATCTTAAAGTTGCCACTAATATAGATCTTTAGGAATTTTACCTCATTTTCAACCAGCAAAAAATAATTTTAAAATGTTGGAAAGAATGTTTAGAAATACTGAATGCAACATTAATTCTAATGGCAAAACAGGTTTTCTGTATCCCATTGAACTGTGATAATTTATTATTTTTTCTCTCTCATTTCTGAGCACATTGACCTTTCCTTGATTTATTTTTCCACTGGAGCTACAAATACACTGGATGAAATTTTAGCATCTATACTGTCCCTCTGATGTGCTAGAGCATGATAAGGAGTAAACAGAAATAATGTAAGAAAAAACGGTAGGATACCAGGGCAGGACCATATACACTAGCTAATAATGTCTTCTGCTTCTCTATATACACACAGTTTTACACATTTAACAATAGTTGGTTGTTCTCTGATGATTCCAAATACTATTCGGAAGGAAAAAACACAACACACTTCATATGAAAAGTGTAAGAATTCAAAAATGATAGAACTTCAGTAATGTACCGTAATCTCTGTAGTTAGAAAGGGACGTGCAAACTGTGTTGGCATCTGAAATCTTTTTTTCTCAAAAAAGAATTGCCATTGTTTTTAGTACTATTACTTCCTAGAAAGGGCCTTCTGAACCGCCATTTTGCAGTGTAGCACTGCAATGCTCTACACTATACATAAAATATAATCGGTTACTACCACCACAGCACTTGCTTCATATGCACAGAAAAGTCTGCCTTCCATCAAATCTCCCTCAAAATAAATATCAAGGAGATTGGGGATCTCAGTCCTAATGACTATGCAGCAGGGAGTTTGATTGATTGTGTGCCATTAAGCCATTGTCGACTCTTAGCAACCACATAGATTTTGTCCATGCCTTTGGAAATATTTGCAAATTTGTTGTTTTTAAAAGAAATAATCTTGCTTCTTATTGATGCAGCCATCCATCATCATCATCATCCTTCAAATAAATGATCATTAACAGTATGCATGTGTATTGAAATATGAGGAAGATTTCTCCTTTCCTCCCCCCAAATCTTTGGTAAATTCCAATGTTTATATATGTAGACATTTTTATCAGCTGTCTCTGAGAAATGTTGTAAACAAAGGCAATCCATCAGCATTCCATTTGTGCTTTCTTTCACATTAAGCAATGTGTTAAGTAGTTATTTCCATACAAAGTAGGACGAATTTTATTATTGCCAAGGATTGTAAATTACTTCAGAGACTCCCAAGTTTGAACCATTCATTGTGGCAGACGTAGTAATAATTCAAAAATGGAAAGACAAATGTTTTAATAATGAAAATTGCAAAAATCTACCTTAATGGGACCAAAAAAAAATCAGCAATACATTCCTAGCTGAGGGAAGTCTAAATTTATCATTGTTGTAAAAGGGATCGCAAATCAACATTTCCCCTCTACTTTCCAGAGTGACAAACAGTCAGCCTATGTACATACAGATATGGAGGGGTAGAGACCATATTGAGGAATAGCTGGAAAAACTGGTCCTATTTAATCTGGAGAAGGCAACTGTAAAGGAGCCAACAATTATACCTTTAATATATGTGAATGGCAGATGTGTTTTCTGTTGCTCCAAACAAGACTATTAAAACAAATTGATAGAAATTTCAGAAAAGCAAGTTTTGTCCTCTAGCACGGCATCGAAATCTCTTCCAACTTAGTATAAGGATGTAATGTTACTGATGAAATCATGAGGCAATCTGTTTCTTTTCTTCCATGTTCCTAGCAAGCTGTACCACAGTATGATGACATAGATTTAACCCTAGAGTTTGAAGTTTTTCATCCTTGATTTACATTACTTATTTTTAAATATTTTTAATTCTGCCTTTCATCGGTCTGTCTGTCAAGACGGTTAACTTCCTAATATTCCTGCCTGTCTATTTTCCCCATAATATCATCCCTGTGAGGTAGGTTGGAGTGAGAGAGAGTGACCTAACTCAAAGTCATTCAGCCAGCTTTCATGCCTAGGGAAGATCTAGAAGAGGCATGTCAAACTTGCGACTTCACGTGACGTCGCACGATGTATCGGGACTTTTCCCATTGCCAGCAATGGGGTGGGCACGGTTTCAGCGTGATGCATCTGGCCCATAGGCTGGCAGTTTGACATGCCTCATCTAGAACTTACAGCCTCCTGATTTCTAGGGCAGCAACTTCACTCCAACATTAAACTGATTTTCTGTATTGGAGGCTGGCCGATATCATGTCATGTCCAACATTGATTTTATTTTTATTTATTTATTAAACCTCTATGTTCCCCATCTCCCCTGGAGGTAATTCTAGGCAGCTTCAATAATTGAAAAACAAATATGAAACATTAAAACATTAACAGTTTTAAGAACTAGTTATGTATAATGTTGTTGTTGTTGTTAGTTGCGAAGTCGTGTCCGACCCATCACGACCCTATGGACAACGTTCCTCCAGGCTTTCCTGTCCTCTACCATCTTCTGGAGTCCATTTAAGCTCATGCCTACTGCTTCAGTAACTCCATCCAGCCACCTCATTCTCTGTCGTCCCCTTCTTCTATTGCGCTCAATCTTTCCCAGCATTAGGCTCTTCTCCAGTGAGTCCTTCCTTCTCATTAGGTGGCCAAAGTATTTGAGTTTTAGCTTCAGGATCTGGCCTTCTAAAGAGCAGTCAGGGTTGATCTCCTCTAGTACTGACCGGTTTGATCGCCTTGCAGTCCAAGGGACTCGCAGGAGTCTTCTCCAGCACCATAGTTCAAAGGCCTCAATTCTTTGGCACTCAGCCTTTTTTATGGTCCAACTTTCACTGCCATACATTGCAAAGTTATGTATAATACATAGGCCCTATTTTTATATTTTAAGGAAGTTCCAAAGAATGATCATTATTGCTGAGTAATTGTATTAATTCCTCTTCCCTTTTTAAACACATTTGTACACCAAAAACTAAGATCCAACAATAAAAGAGTAGTCTGGATAGAATTTAATTTTGATGAAATCATACAGTGTTGTGCATATACCTTACAGTTCATGTGTTCTATTTTCTTTTTTTGCTATTATTGTTTTTTTTTTCTAAAAGTCCAGTTTGAGCCCACATCTCCATACATCCTAAATGTCTGGTTCTGACATAGATCCAAAACTGTTGCTAATTACATTTGTTCAGTAGCCTGCTGAACAGGTTACTTAAATCTCTAGTATTTCACCTATAGGTCCCTGGGACTCCAGAGCAGGCACAGCTAAAATGTTTGTACTCCCTGTTTTGTTAGGACATGACTGTAGATTTTACAAGACAAAATTGTTGTCACTGCACATATTTCTCACTGCCCACTTTTCCATAAGACCCTTAAGGACTAAAATAGGACCCTTAATACTCTTTAAGACCTGGGCATCACATTCACACCTGAATAATTTAGGCCCCAACTCCCACAAAATAAAAACAATAACATGTGGGTGTGAAAATTTCAGTCCCACCCATTCTGCTGATGATATGTCACACATTAGTTTTCATCCACCAGCAGAGGACCATGTTATTAAAAATCCTATCCGGCTGAAAAAGATTATTTACTTCTGGCCCATGTAAATGGCCTAGTAGAATTGTGCTTTTGTTGGAAATAGTTCAGAATTGTTCCTATTGATTGGTGCTCTGAAACAATCTATCTTATTTTTTTATTTTTTATTTTATTTTAATTCCATTTATATCCCACCCTTCTCCGAAGACTCAGGGCGGCTTACAAACTTTAGCAGTAGCCTTCATTCTATGTATAAGCCTGCTTATTAGGGCTTTCACACCTCCCCTTATGCAGCATGTCTTTGGTTTTGAGCCAACAGTGGCATTAAATTAGAGGTATTTGAATGGTACAGTGCTTTCGTGTTAAGATTTCTCTCTTTCCTAAAGATGAAACTAAAAGAACTCACTCGTGATTGTTCATAATCCAACAATCATTTTGGTTTAGCATATATTTGCATGTGCTTGCTTATTCCTCTGTTGTAAATGTGCAACTCCAAACTCTGACTTTTCAAGCCAGTCTCATCTCAGTCAGTCTATTCCACAAACGTAATGTGACTTTGGGTCATGCACAGAACCCATTTTCCCTGGCCCCTCCTTCAATTAGAGATAGAAAAGATTTGTTTTTAAAGAATAAAGAGTAATTGAAGTGGGAAATAAGCCGCAGGAAAGCAGTTGGATGAGGTATGATTAAAGTGGAGTTTCTCCAAACAGTGGCCAAAACTGCTTGCTGTTGGGATTATTTGTTAAATTCTCTCTCTATTTCTTTGTTTCCTCCTTCTCAACGAACAATCTTGAGAGTTACCTACAAGAATTAAATGGTTTTTTTTTCCTAAAACCTAATTTGAATGGGTAGAAGAAAAAACTGCGGAACAAATTTCCGAAACATTACTAAAACTGCCTGTGAGTCAACTAACTCTTGCAGTCATGTTGGGTATCATGTGGAGATTATTAGTCTGTTCCTTCTCTTTTATTATTTGCCTTTCAGCCTATATAAGTGATATCACTCACATTTTGTTGCCTGAAACCTTTCAACTGCAGCTGTTTCTTTTTTATTATTATAAATACAGCATCGTTGCCAAAGCAAATTGTCTCCAACAAAATGGGCTTCAAGAAATCTCTTTCAAGGACTTTTCCACTATACGTTGGCTGAGATATTCGGTTTGAAGGAGATGTATGCGTGCAATACTTTTGAAAATATTGCTATTAACATTTTACAACTTACAGGGAAGTCCAGTTTGGTGTAGTGTAGTGGTTAAGGCATCAGACCAGAAACTGGGAGACTGTGAGTTCTAGTCCTGTCTTGGGCATGAAGCCAATCTTGGGCCAGTCACTTTTTCTCAGCCCTAGGAAGGACAAAATGGCAAAGCATTTCTTGAAAAAAAAAAACCTGGAGGGGCAGTTTTTGAGAACAGGACAGAACTTCACTGGAAGAAAAAAACCCTGTTACAGAACAATTTCTTTGCAAAAAAGTAAAGCTAGCAACTCTGCAATCGTCATCACTAGTAATCTTGTTTGGTCGCATCTGTTTGCATTATGCAGCAGGTAACTAGAACTGGGGTATTTTGGCATTAAGATGCTACCTAATCTATCATTATGAGAAATGACTACTTTTGCAAGAATTTTTCTCTTCTTCCATCACTTCGTTGCTTGAAATTATCTTCCCCCTTTTGCAGACCGTTCAGCCTAATATATTTGTATACATTATTGTCATGCGTGAGTAAGTACATTGCTGAAATGGAAAGCAATGCAGTTAAAAGGTTCCAGAGAAGAAAATGTGAATGATACCAATTATTTAGGCTGGAAAACTGATAGACAGAAAGCTTTAGTAAATAATAAGAGAGAAGGAACATAGTAATACTCTTGCTCAGTGATGCTGTTCTCACTGATCAGAAACCCTTAATAGTTCAATAACTAAATTAGGGTTAGCAGTCTAAATTGCCTGTTATGATGGGAGTAGTTTCAAAAAGGAAAGTTGGAAGCAAGGTATAGTGGTTAAGATTCTGGATAGGTATGAAGGAGGTTTATTCACCCTCAGCCAAGGAATTTCATAGGATAAATCTGGACCAGCTGTTAATACTAGAATGCCAGCAATTTACAGCAGTGTTATGCATCTCTCTGACAATATAACCTCTCTACTGATACATTATGTGGATGAGATCTGGATGGTGCTATAAATCATTAATCTGTTCACCCTGTCTCACCAGGTGATCCACTCAGGTCCCTGACAGATAAAAGCAGTGTGTAAATTTAGTGCATGATATGTAAATGGTGCATGAGGTTTGCTTACGTTAAAATTTAAGAACATACATTGAATGAATTTACATCTGTTATAGGTTTAAGTGGGGGAAAAACTAGAAGCAACCAATCCAGCCCGAAAGAGTATTTGTTAAAGGTCTTTAAATAAATTCTGATAGGAGGCAGGGGATAATTAAACACTCTCTGTGGAGGTACTACTTTTACAGAAAACAGGCATGTTATTATTACAGTAGGTTAACGATCATATCTTTGCCTATAGTAAGCTTTGGTAAATGGCAAGAATGAGCATCTGGCTTTTCACCTATTCTTACAGAGCTATGGAAATGCTTTTCAGAAATAAGAAATAAAATGGAAGATTTTAAGTGGAATGTAAACTATGAAAAAGGGGCTACAAACAGAGTAAAGAGCAATTACAAGCATGAACCAAAAGAGAACTTCTGGGTTTTAGGTTATGTTATGTTTTCCAAAATTTGACTGATTTCTCAACAGCAACAAAAATCATACTGAATGTGGGCCTGCAGTGACACCATATGATCATCACAGGCCCGGAAAAGAATCTAGCAGATGGCAAACTCTGATTCTATAAACATTTTGAGCTTATTGGAAAAAGGACAGAGAAGATTCCATCTGCAGCTAACATGGGCCAGCTTGTTGCACCTCTGTTGCATTTGGGCTTATAATGCATCTGTCAGAATCCATTTATATCACATTCATAAATGTATGTTTAAAACATTATCCCCCCCCCATGGATTCTGCCATCTCCCGAGGAAGGAGGAACACATGTGCATTCAGCCTGCCTTAGGTTATTTCAAAGACCAAGGGAACCTTTTGAACTGGGGGAACAAAAGGGAGGGTTAGAGAAGGAGGCATCTGGCCTGTGTCTTCATTTATTCTGTAGAGGAAGAAGGCAATAACCATAAAGATTCAAAGTTCCTCTTTTCCCACGAAAGGGATGACACGAAGTAAAATGATGGGGGCTGACCAAATGGGGTTGAGGGAAGGGGAGTTGAACTGGGATCCCTTTATAGAGTTTCAATTTGTAAAACAATACTAAGTCCTGTCTTGTATTCCCACAACCAAGCATGTCCTAGTAAAAATTCCTTTTGGACTAGAACTGACTCCAAGAGTTTTTGTCTTCCTAAGACGTGGATTGGGGTGAGTCCTGACAGCATCATAATGTGAACATGAAGAAGGAACAAATTCCTGAATGAGCAGGGCCTACATGAGATGGCTTGGCTTCACACTGTGAACGAGACACTTTGCCCTGTGAACTATTTTTCTTAGCAAAGAGTCCGCACTAAAAGAAGTCTGGCACAACAATGTCAGTAGCTGGAGAATGAGAGAGTTTTGTAAAAGCTTCTGAGCACCTGAAAGCCACACCTCTAGAAGCCTTTTCCAGTTATGGAAACTGCCAGACAAAAACCTCAGAGAAACAGAGGGGTTTTTTTTGAAAGGGGTGGGTGGGAAGGAGAGAGGAAAGGCTATGAAATGTCACAAAGCAACTTTGAACAGGTGCTTTGCATGAATCTAGAGTGCTGACATAAAGGATTTTCTAGAGAAATTTGAAGCAAAGCACCCCTTTCAAGTTTTGCACAGCCCTAGTAAGGACACAGAATTATTTAGGTTCGTAAGAAACTCGTTGTCTACCATCTGCTTCATGTAGACACTTGACTATATTTTATATGCTTACAAATAAAAGCTAAATACAACAGCAACCAAGCCTCTAAGTATCTCTTTCCTCGTATGGACAATACAGACAAGCTACAAATAATGCTATCAAGCACTACCTTTCCAGTCTACTCCTAAGGATTTTCCCTGTAATACAAGCTTTCCTAATCTAACTGCTGATTCTCCTCACAATTTAATTGAAACCGGGTGAAACCTGCCTGTCCTTAAAAAAACAAAAGCAAGGAAGAATTTTGCTATTAAACTTTGGTGAGGGACTCAGTTCACTTTGACAGACAGTTTGTTGGCAAACGATCATTCCACTCCAACTGCATAGCTCGCACTTCCAGAGCATACAACAATAGCTGGAATACTTTCGCCTTATGGTTTTACTACAATAGAAATCAGCAATCTTTTCACGTGTTGAGAACCATCTCATAATGTTCCATCGTGTTATGATGGTCAATGAAATATTTGAGGTCTCAGCCAGTGAAACAGGCTGTCAAATGGCATGGTGGGTTCTCCTTTGCTAGAGGTCTTCAAACCAAGGCTGGATGTTCATTTGTCCAGTGCCAGATGACCACTGCCCAGTACTCCTTTCTTAGCAACTCCATGAGCTCAGACAGTTGCTGATAATCCTGGCTGGGAGAGGAATAAGTACAAAATGGCTGACTTGCAAAATGTGAGTGAAACATGCCATATCGTCCTGCACAAAACTGCAACATCCCACCTCTCACAGAGCCAGGGTGGCAGAGTGTTTAGAATGCAATATTGCAGGCAAATTCTGCCAACAGCCAGCAGTTCGATTCTCACCAGCTCAAGGTTGACTCAGCATTCCATTCTTCCGAAGTTGGAAAAATTAGGACTCAAATTGTTGGGGACAATATGCTGACATTTGTAAACCATTGAGGGCTGTAAAGCACAGTGAAGGGGTATATAAGTCTAAGTGCTCTTGCTATCTTACATGTCTGAATTTTGTGATTTTAGTAACTGATGGGGAAAGCCCACTTAGCATCCCAAGAGCAGCTATAGAAACCATCCCATTTTTAAGGTTTTACTACTTCATTCCTCATGTTTTTTCTATATTTTAATCTGTATATTTGCAAAAATGCCTGTGGATAATTCACTTTTGTCCAAGCTAATGGGTAACAGGTTTGTTAAATCTTATTTAATTTACACAGGGCCAAAAATGAAAGTGCTTTTTAAATAATAATTTTAAAAAGAAAACCTTCAGAGACATTGTTGCATAAATTGTCAGCTCTCAAGGGTAGCCATGGGTAAAATGCCCTTTCTTATTAAATGTCACAAGATTGAATGTCATAGTGTAATTGGGATGAAGGGATAATTGAACTCAGCTCAACATGTCTTTTCCTGCCACCTCATTATTAATCTGCAGGAGTTTTGAAATACATTAGAGAAAGACCCAATTCTCACAGAACTGGTTGGCAGCTTCTAGGAAGAAAAAAAAACATATATAGCATTTTATTTTGGAGTACTGACATAGGGAATTTGTGGAGAAATTTGATTTGCAAGTGAAATGTGAGAGAATTACCATATTTTTCCATCTGTAAGATGCACCCTTGTATAAGACGCCCCCCTCAATTTTCTAAACAAAAATTCAGAAATCAACATTTTAAATATTAAACAAACCACATTTTTAGTTTTGCGCATATTTTCTATTTTATTGGTAATCAAAACAATGAAAACAGACCACATCTTTAGTGGCAGTAAAACAAGTGGCCATGCACAGGGCCCTCCACAGCATTGGTACAATGCTGAGAAGGGGTGGTATGCTCTTTACTCAGCCTCTATTGCAACACTGGTTTGTTCTTCCTCACTTTCAAACATACATCACTTTCTTCAACTTCTGTTGCATCACTTACTATGAGTCATTGTCTCTATTGATGAGATCATCCTCAGTTCCATCCAGGGCATTGCTGATTCCACATTTCTTGGAGGACTTCACAATAACCTCTTTCTTGATGCCATACCATGAGTTTAGAACCTAATTACAAACCTCAGTAATGGTTGGTTGTTTCACTCTTTCTGTCGGTATCAAGTTATCACCTGCTTTTTCAATCCATCTACTCCCACAATTCCTGGATGAAGCAGACTATCTGGACCCATACCAGTCCAGTTTCAGACCCGGTTACAGCACAGAAACGGCATTGGTCGCACTGGTAGATGATCTCTGGCGGGCCCGGGACAGGAGCTGTTCCTCTGTCCTGGTCCTACTTGACCTCTCAGCGACTTTTGATATCATCGACCATGGTATCTTGCTGTGACGGCTCGAGGGGTTGGGAGTGAGAGGCACTGTTTTACGGTGGTTCTCCTCCTACCTCTTGGGCCATTCGCAGTTTGTATTGGCAGGGGGGCAGAGATCCACCCCAAGGCCCCTTTCTTGTGGGGTACCTCCCTCCTGTTTAAAATCTATATGAAGCCGCTGGGTGAGATCATTTGTGGTTTTGGGGTGAGGTATCACCAATATGCAGATGATACCCAGTTGTTCATCTCCACCCCAAACCAACCCAGTGATGCCCTTGACGTGATGTCCCGGTGCCTGGAGGTGGTACGGGTCTGGATGGGAAGGAACAGGCTCAGGCTCAACCCCTCCAAGACCGAGTGTCTGTGGATACCAGCATCTCGTACTGTCCAATATGTTCCATCTCTTTTGATGGGGGGGAAGGTATTGCCCCCCTCTGAAAAGGCTTGCAACTTGGGTGTCCTCCTGGATTCACGGCTTAATTTGGAAGAACATTTAACTGCTGTGACCAGGGGGGCTTTTGCACAGGTGCGCCAGTTGTGCCCCTTTTTGGACCGAGATGCCCTATGCATGGTCACCCATGCCCTTGTCACTTCTCGCCTGGATTACTGTAACACTCTCTACATGGGGCTGCCCTTGAAGTACACCCAGAGTTTTCAGCTGGTGCAAAATGCGGCCGTGCGGGTACTTATGGGAGTTCCTCAATACTCCCATGTTACTCCACTCCTGCGTGAGCTTCATTGGCTTCCGGTTGTCCTTTGGGCGTGATTCAAGGTGCTAGTAATTACCTTTAAAGCCCTACATGGCTTAGGCCTGGGGTATTTGCGAGACCACCTGCTGCCATTGTCAACCTCCCATTGCCCGGTTCGCTCCCACAGAGTCGGCCTCCTCAGAGTTCCGTCAGTTAAGCAATGCCAACTGGAGACCCCTAGGGGGGAGAGCCTTCTCTGTGGGCACGCCGACCCTCTGGAATGAGTTGCCTCCGGAGCTGCGGATGGCCCCCGACCTTCAGTCCTTTCGCCGTGACCTGAAGACATGGATGTTTCAACAATCAGGCCTGGACTGACTATGGTTTTAAATTTGGTTTTATGTGGTTAAATTACTATGTATCGAACATATCTACTGTTTAATTCTTTTCTAAATTTTGTATTTTCATGTTCTTTTTTAGTTTTTATTGTTGTGAGCTGCCCTGAGTCCTTAGGGAGAAGGGCGGCATATAAATATAATAAATCAAATCAAATCAAATCCATTCTTCTCTCATCAAGGCTTTAAATGGGTTGTTAATTGAAACATCCAGTGGTTGTAGCTGACCTGTAAGTCCACCAGGAATAACTGCTAGCTGTGTTCACAAATCCGATGCAATCCTTTCTAACTTTTCTCTTAAATGTGCTTGGAAACGATCATAGATAAGTAGAGCTGGCTTCTTTAAGAACTCTCCAGGTCTTCTGGACCAAACCGTTGCAAACCAAATGGCCATAATGTCTTCGTTCATCCATCCCTTCTCATTCACTTGAACAATAATGCCAGGTAGTTTCTTTAGGATAGGTTTTCCTCTTAAAGATAAGCATTGGAGGCAGTTTAGTACCATCTGTACAGCATGAAAGGACAGCAGTATACCGTGTCTTTTCATGGTCACTTGTTTTGATTGCCACTGTTTTGATTCCTTTCATATTGACAGTTCTGTTGGAAGGCACATCAAAATTGAGAGGCACCTCATCCATGTTTCCAATCTGACTTTCTTTATAATGATATTTTTCCCGAAGTTATATGACATAGGAGTGATACTGTTGGATTTTTTCCTCATAAACGGGTGGCATTTTCTGTGCTAACTTTGTTCGTGCTCTCATGGCCAACCCTTCTCTCTTCATGAAATTAAAGCACCATTTTGCCTTTCCTGTAAATCCAATAATCTTCATTTCGCTTGCAAACATTCTTGCCTGACATTGTATAAGCTTGGTTGACACACATAAGCCACTCTGGCGCTGCTCCATAATCCAAGTCTTAAGCCTCTGTTCCAAGTCTAGCCATTTTGCTGGTTTTCCTCTCAAGGCCTTCTTCTGTTTTGGCATCTTAAGGAGTTGTTCTTCCTGTTTTCTCCACTGTCTGATCATACACTCAGTGGAAGGTGGTCCAAACTGTTTCTCTGCAGCTCTGTTTCCATGCTCGTTTGCATAATTGATTACATTCAGTTTAAATTTAGCAGAGTAAGATGTTCGCTTACTGGTACTTCTCAGTACCATCACACAAGGGAGCCGACTTCCTCCAATCAGATGGTGCTCTGCAGGCTTAGTCCCACCCACCCCCTCAGCCGTCAATCATTGTACTGAGGCAGCTTCCTGGAGCCTCTTGCAGCTTCAGCCCAAGCTGTGCCGGTGAAAAACGGGTCATAGAAGGCGGCTTCAGAGGGACCGGCAGCATCCTTGTGGCAGCGTGACCTCCAGCACCAGGCAGCATCTTGGGCTGGCTTTTTCCCCCTCCAGGTGGCATCTCAGACCAGCAATATCCTCCTGAACAAGGTGGCATGGCAGCGGCATGTTAAGAACCCACCCAGGGATGCCCTGGGCTGTGGCGGTTACAATTATTTTTCCGTGTATAAGACGCTGCACTTGTATAAGACGCACCTGATTTTTAAACAGGGTGTTTGCAGGAAAAAATAGCGTCTTATACATGGAAAAATAAGGTAAGCACTTATTTGTGAAGCATATAATTTTTGTGCAACAAAATGCTCATATGCTTGTTCTATAGCATTATAGTATCAAGCTAAATAAGCCTGAAAAAGAATCTCAGTACCAAGTTTATTTTTAAAGTTACTCCTGAGGTTTCAAATATGAAAACATGAGAGTAAAGTGTGTGTGTGTGTGTGTGTGTGTGTGTGTGTGTGTGTGTGTGCGTGTATGCAAGAGGAGTATGACATATTACTTGGAACCTGCTTACAGCGAAATATATCCATTTATCTTTCTCTCAGAATTCATGTTGCCAAACAACACCAATGAGGCTGAGTACTTTTCAAGAGAAATTTATTAATTAGGAATTAAGCATAAAGCATACAGACTCTTTTGAAATCTGAGTAGAGGAAAATGGAGTTTGATCACATTTTTGCCTGAGCAGTGCCTTTCTTTTAGTCCCACTGAACAATTCACATAGGCCTTCATTTTTATTACTTTTAAAGCAACATAATGGAACCTATCCTCTCTATATGTTCTTACAGGTATTAAGGCATGGTATTATACAGGTCACACTTAAGCAGCATTGTTGCCTTTATCATGTACTCTATAACCAAATTATTCTCACAGTGGTTCCGCCCATCCATTTAGAATGACCAATGAGATGACATCAACCTTTCCGCCCCCCCCCCCCCCCCAGCAATGTCCTCTGGAACAATTTTTATTTAGTCCATCTGTGAATTTCACCAGACAGAAATGATCCTGCAAAAATGGAATGTTATATTCATTTTGCCACTTAAAGGTAAAGGTAAAGGTTCCCCCGCACATGCGTGCTACTTGTTTCCAACTCTAGGGGCCGGTGCTCATCTCCGTTTCAAAGCCGAAGAGCCAGCGCTTGTCCGAGGATGTCTCCATGGTCATGTGGCCGGCATGACTAGACGCCAAAGGTGCACGGAACGCTGTTACCTTCCCACCGTAGTGGTCCCTATTTTTCTACTTGCATTTTTACGTGCTTTCGAATTGCTAGGTTGGCAGAAGCTGGGACGAGTAACGGGCGCTCACTCTGTTATGCGGCACTCGGGATTTGACCCGCCAAACTGCCGACCTTCTGATCGACAAGCTCAGTATCCTAATCCACTGAGCCACCCATCCATTTAGAATGACCAATGAGATGACATCATCCTTTCCGCCCCCCCCCCCCCCCAGCAATGTCCTCTGGAACAATTTTTATTTAGTCCATCTGTGAATTTCACCAGACAGAAATGATCCTGCAAAAATGGAATGTTATATTCATTTTGCCACTTAGGGAGAGCCAATACCTTCAAAATATAAGAAAAAAAGTTGTGTTAGCCATTGTTACTTGGATAAAAGTTTTAGAGGATGGATGACTTGATCTTTCTCACATTTCTAATTTATTAACCCTAATTTTATTTTATTTTCATGTATAATAATAATAATAATAATAATAATAATAATAATAATAATAATAATAATAATAATAATAATAATAATAATTTGTAATTTCCCCTAAAAGGAACACTTGCATTTTTCCTCTCAACATGTTGTGAGAAATGCAGTTGGTGTCTCAAGTAGCAAAATATCTTGGGTTACAACTGGTAGCATGATTATTAAAATGATACAAAATTGTGTTACAAAACTTGCCTCACATATTAAGTTTTGGTTAACTATGTGTCAATGCAGACCAAGAAACAGTTTTTCTAGGATGTCCTCACATAATAAATGAACTGGAAGAAGTTCAAATCAATATTATGTTTCAGAATGAAAACATTTCGCTCTATCGACATACAGGCACAGGGAATAGAATAAACTCAGAAGGAGGCTTGGAATATGGAGCAAATATCACCAGGCTGATAGTGAAGACGAGGGAAACAACAACAACAACAACAATAAGGTTGGAAGGGACCTTGGAGGTCATCTAGTCCAACCCCCTACTCAGGCAGGAAACCCTATACCATTTCAGACAAATGGCTATCCAGTCTCTTCTTAAAAACTTCCTGTGTTGGAGCATTCAGAGCTTCTGGAGGCAGGTTGTTCCACTGATTAATTGTTCTAACTGTCAGGAAGTTTCTCCTGAGTTCTAGGTTGCTTCCCTCCTTGACTAGTTTCCATCTGTTGCTTCTTGTCCTGCCTTCAGGTACTTTGGAGAATAGCTTGAGTCCCTTTTCTTTGTGGCATCCCGAGATATTGGAACACTGCTATCATGTTATCCCCCATCTTTCTCTTCTTTAAACAAGACATACCCCATTCCACCAACCATTCCTTATATGTTTTAGCCTCCAGTCCCCTAATCATCTTTGTTGCTCTTTTCTGTACTCTAGAAAGAGTCTCAATATCTTTTTTACATCGTGGGGACCAAAACTGGATGCACTATTCCAAGTGTGGCCTTACCAAGGCATTGTAAAGTGGTATTAACACTTCATGTGATCTTGATTCTATCCCTCTGTTAATGCAGACTAGCACTGTGTTGGCTTTTTTGAGAGCTGCAGCACGCTGCTGGCTCATATTTAAGTGATTGTCTACTAGGACTCTAAGATCCCTCTCACAAATAGTACTATTGAGCAAGGTATCACCTATACTATACCTTTACATTTGGTTTTTCTTGCCTAAATGTAGAACCTTACTTTTTTCACCATTGAATTTCATTTTGTTAAGATAATGCCCATCGTTCAAGTCTGTCAAGATCCTTTTGTATCTTAAGCCTGTCTTCTGGAGTGTTGGCTATTCCTGCCAGTTTGGTGTCGTCTGGAAATTTGGACAAATCTCCTTGTCCAAATCATTGATGAAGATGTTGAAGAACACTGAGCCCAGATCAGAGCCCTGGGGCACCCCACTACACAGTTCCCTCCATTTAGATGCAGTTCTATGGAGGACCACACGCTGAGTACGGCCAGTCAGCCAGCTACAAATCCATCTGGTGGTGATGCTGTCTAACCCATATTTTTCTATCTTATCAAGTAGTAGGTTGTGGTCTACTTTATCAAATGCCTTACTGAAGTCCAAGTAAATTATATCCACAGCATTCCTCTGACCCACTAATTTTGTCACCTGGTCAAAGAATGCAATAAGATTTGTCTGGCATGATCTGATTTTGACAAACCAATGTTGAATTTTGGTAATGACTTAGTTTGCTTCTAGGTGTTCACTGATTCATTGCTTATCTTTTCCAGAATCTTCCCAGGTATTGAGGTCAGGCTGATAGGTCAGTAGTTTCCTGGATCCATTTTTTCCCCTTTTTTGAAGATGGGAACTTCATCAGCTCTTTTCCAGTCCTCTGGTATGTCCCCAGTGCTCCAGAATCTTTGAAAGATATAGTTCATGGTTCTGAGATCACATGTGCCAGTTCCTTGAGAACCTTGGGGTGTAATCCATCTGGTCCTGGTGATTTGAACTCATCTAGGGTAGACAGGTGCTCACTTACCATTTTCTTTCCTATCTTAACTTGTGTTTCTAATCTGTTTTTATGGTACTTTTTTGATAGGTTGGACGATTTTTTCCCCTTTGTGTAAAGACGGATGCAAAAAATGAGTTGAGTAGTTCTGCTTTCTTCCTGTTGCTTGTCACCTTCTTGTCACTTTCTCCCTGTCAAAGGCTGTCCACATTGAAAGAACCAGACGACAAACGTGGTACGGTCGACAACAAGGGTTTCTTTACTCACAAAAACTCCAAGTATCTACAAAGTCAGCGTTGGGAGCTAACCACCCCAACGCCCCTTTAATACAGACCGAGTAACCAGCCCCACCCTCTCCCACACAAATCAGCATCCGGCTGGTCCTGGATAAATCCCACCCCGTTCCCGTCTCCCCGCGTGGCCCGGCACCTGAGCTCCCACATTAACTCCATGATGAACGTCAGGTAGGTATGTGCCCCTAACTCGCCTATTGTGCTCCCCCAGCCCCCCTGTCATGCCCCCTCCACCACCCAGCGTGACACTGCCACAGCCCCTTCGGGCCTACCCAGCCTGGCAACCCGCTCCCGCAGACTCCACCATAGCCTGTTGTCCAGTCCATCTGGCGTCTCTGCTGAAGAACAGGCAGCCGCAGAGACACAAAAGGCTCGATGGCTGCCCTCCTGAATGCCTGTGGGGCCTTTTACTAGTTTTAGTTCATCCGGTGTCTCTGCCGAAAAACAGGCAGCTGCAGAGACGCAAAAGGTTTGGTGGCTGCCCTCCTGGATGCCTGTGGGACCTTTTACTAGTTTTAGTTTGTCCAGCGTCTCTGCCGAAAAACAGGAAGCTGCAGAGACACAAAGGGCCCATTGGCTGCCATCCTGAATGCCTGCCTTACTAGTTCGGTCGCAGCAGGCATGCTTGAAGGCCCTGGAGCAGCTGCTCGGCGGAGAGATGGCTGCGGGTCCTGCGAGGCTGCCTGTAGCGTCTGGAGCTCGAGCGGCCGTTCCCAGGTGAGCTCAGTAACGTGGCTGTGCGGGCGGGCAGTTCGAATGGCCTTCCCCGGACACCCCACATGATGTCGAGCCCATGGGGCTTGACACTCCCACTAATAGACCAATCATTTCCTTAACTTTTTTCTTGTTTTTTACATGTTGAAAGAAGCTTTTTTGTTATTTTTGACTTTTGTCGCAAGCCTTAGTTCATTTTGAGCCTTAGCTTTCCTCACTTCATCTTTGCAGCCTCGGGCTATTTGCTGATATTCTGCCTTAGTTATGTGCCCCTCTTTCCACTTTTTATACTTGTCCTTTTTGTCTTTCAATTTATCAAATAATTTTTTATGCAGCCATGCTGGTTTCTTTTGAGAGCTGTTATTTTTCTTCTTCATTGGTATTGTGCTGGACTGGGCTTTTATAGTCTCACTTTTCAAAATTTCCCAAGCTTTTTGAGTTGTTTTCCCTTTGAGGATTCTCATCCATGGAATCCTTCCCAAGCTCTAAGTTTATTGAAATTAGCTCTCTTAAAGTCCAAGACTCTAGTTTGACTGTGTTCGATTACTTGTGCTTCCAGAATGTTGAATTCCAATATTGCATGATCACTCCCCCCTCCCCCAAGGTTCCTGTGGCTTCAACACCTCCTATCATTTCATCTCTGTTAGTGAGAATTAAGTCCAATATGGCTGATCCCCTAGTTCCCTTCTCTACTTTTTGGGAGACAAAGTTGTCTGCTAGGTTTGTCAGGAATCTGTTTGATCTTCCACTTGGTGCAGAGTTTGTCTCCCAGTTGATATCAGGGTAATTAAAGTCCCCCATTACTATTGTGATGTGCTTCCTACATACCTCACAATAGTGAAGCAAAACTGGTGTGTTAGGGAGGGCAGCGGTATAAAGTATATCTTTTGGCACCTCTTTAAAGAAGTTCTCTTTTCCTGGGATCAGACAGCAGCTGCATGAAAATCTTCAATATACATAGGCACAGCAGGGAATAACAAATTGTTCTGGAGCAGTCATGGGTATGGATGCTTCCTTAGTTGATATGCATATTTTCCTGGTATAATGAAGCTGCTGTGCCAGTCCTTAAAAGGCTTGGCTTCCTTTAAAAGAAGGGCCCAAATGTTCAGGGAGTCTGTCTACATCTCCACCGAAGGATCCTCTTCTGCTTCATATCTGAAGAGTTGTGTGTTTCCAGCAAATAGTAGAAATATATGCAAGCAGTCCTCATTTAAAAACTGCCTTGTTTAGCGGCCCTTTCTAGTTCTCACGGTGGTGAAAAAGTAATTTTTTGAGCAACCCTTGCTCATTTTTACTGAAATCCTTCACAGGTCTGTAAAGCAAAGCAAGCTGAAGTAAGATTGTAAACACTGTTGCAGTTTCACTTAGAGACTGCTTTCTTCTCCACTGAATTGCTGGTTCCAAATGTGGCCGCTAAACGAGGATTACCTGTGTGGTGACTATAAACATTGTTCACTTCTATTTGAAATCCAGTATGAAGAGCTGGAATATTCAGTTGTTCCAGGGCAGTCTGTGAGAGATGGAATTTCTCACTAGGGATTACAACACGGAGTAACTGGGAAGGACTGGGGAAGATATGCAATTCAAGGAACTGGATAGACAACTTGTAACAGAAACAGGCATTTGATCTCTTGTGTCTACATTCTTGCCAACCCTTGAAACAGGGATTATTGAAATCCACATTTGTTTTTTTTGTTCCTTCTGCCTCTTGTCCTTCCTTCCCTCCCTCCCTCCCTCATGTTTTGCTTCTGAAACATTAAAGAGAGAGTTAAAATAAAGAAAGTTCTGAGTCATTGGAACCAAAGTACTGTGAAAACAACAGTACCTTTCTCCAATCCAAAGAAATATATACTGTACAACTAAATACCAAGAACTACGTGGGGCTGGAGCAGGGCTTGCCAATGTGGGAACAGTGTTCCGCTAAATGCACCCTCGTCTCCAAATAATGAGGGTTAAATTAGGCTGAGGCAGAACTTAATAGTTACCAATTCAGAAGCCTACTGCACGTTTCTACATGTGTCCGATTTATTGTTTGAATTAGATCAGTAATTGGGGACCATTCAGTACAATTGCATTTCTTGAATATATTGATTTTAGATGCCATCAAGTGAAGAGACTTTTGTATTTTGCATATACAGCATGTCCTTTGGCTGACTTTCCGAAAAGGCATCTAATCTCAGTGGGTGAGGTTTTTTTTTTATTTTTTGTTCTAGTGGCAAATAACTTCACAGAAAGAATTACTGTGCATAATGAGTAACGTGGCCTTCACAAAATGAGAAAAAGAAAAACATTTTGTTTTTTGCAGTATGGATAGACAATTATTTCAAGTCAAGGTACCACTGGAAGTTGGATACACAGTTTATTAAAATGGAATATAGTGTCTGTTCAAAGTTATAACAAAATTGGAAAAAAGTGACTTATTACTTTTTTTCCCCACTTGCGACCGTTGCAGCATCCCGATGGTGATTAAAATTTGGACACTTGGTAACTGGCTCATATTTATGATAGTTGCCGTGTCCTGGGATCATGTGATCACCTTTTGTGAACTTCTGAGAAACAAAGTCAATGGGGAAGCCAGATTCACTTAACAACTGTGTTCTAATTTAACAAATGCAATGATTCACTTAACAAGAAAGGTCACAAAATGGGGCAAAACTCACTTAACAACTGTCTCTCTTAGCCACAGAAACTTGGGGCTCAATTGTGTCATAAGTCGAGGTCTACCTGTATCAGACTACTCTCTTGGGTCCTGCTTTGTAGCTATTGGTGAAACTGGCTTATCAGCACAGTGATATATTTAAGATTATTCCAGACATTTAGGATTCTTTCAAGTGTATATGATCTGAATCATTAATCTGCAACATGTTTGACAATGTTTTTGTGCATGTTCCTCCAAGAAGTTCTTTTCTACTTGTACCTGATAGTAGAGACCCACCAGAACATTATGTGAAACAAAGGAAAGAACGTTTGCCAACTACTAGAAATGCTAAATTGCATACAACACTGTGAATTTTCCTAACATGTCATTTCTTTCAGAGAAACCTCAGGCTTTTATTGTGTTTGCCATTAACACAGAAGCCCTGTCTGAAACACGAGGCTGAGATGAATCTCAAATCAGAGAAACATATTTCAAAGGCTGCTCCAGTATTCTGAGCGTCTGAATGATTTACAGTGGGCCTATCTAGAAAATGTAGCTTAATTGAATAGAGAGCAATTTGCAGCCTATGCGTTACATCAGTTCTTCCATTTGCTATCCCCAAGAGGCTGCAAATCATAATGCATATTGCTTCCCCCACACACACACACTTTTTGGTTCTTCCGTTTAACTAATATTGGAATGGATTTTTATTTCATTCTTAGGGTCTCCCCCACCTCATACACACTCCAAGCATCACATGGCTGAATGAACAATCACAGCTACTGCCTCTGCTTGTTGTGATTACCAACTGAAATTTGGTGGTTGTCTGCACTGACAGTTAAGTAACTTTTCCCATCAGCCATCTTATTCATCATCTCTGCTTCATTCACCTTAAGTTTCCTTAGCCTCTGTTAGTGTTAATGAAGACCTCTTTCTCCACTCCATTTTCTCCAGCATCCCCCCCATTTCATTTTCTCCAGCATCCCCCCCATTTCATTTTCTCCAGCATCCATTTCTAACCAAGGTGATGCCAAATCACTGGCACTGGGATATTTTGATGCAAGCTCTACTTTTCTGTACTTGTACTATGAAGTCAGAAAGAAGGGAGGGGGCCACCTTCACAACATCACTTCCCCTTCCTGCTTCTTGTTGTGGAGTCTGCTCTGGAATACTATAGATTTCTTTCTTCTGAATGTATTGCTGTGTGATCCTTTTATCTTTGCTTTGCCTTAGTTTTTCTGTGCTTTGCATAATTCTGTTTACTCTGAAAAGGAAATAGCATGATATATACATGGTTATATCTGTGTATATGTATGTTGAAAGATCTATCTATCTATCCATCTGTCTATCTATCTATCTATCTATCTATCTATCTATCTATCTATCTGTCTGTCTGTCTGTCTATCTATCTATCATTTGAAAAATATCAGGTGCTTAGGATAAAGAAGACAGCTGTGAGTCAATCTAATATACAAGAAAAAGAAGAGGCAGCCTTTTTGACTTCCAGCATTTGCTGTTCTGTAACACTTGAAACAGCCTGTCAATACAATTCATGTCCTTCTGGTAACTCTGTGAAATATCAATACAGTTTAGATGCTGGAGTGTAAGCTAAGACCAAAAACAAGGCCAAAAAAACCCAACAAAACAAAACAAGGCAAATCCACTAGATATAAAACACAAGGAAAAAGCCATAATATGCTTAAAAGAATAGCAGTAAGAACTATAACAAAAAGAGGTCTTCAAGTACAAGACCTTTTGTGGAAAAGTAAACTCAGCTGATTAAGGAAGAACAGAGAGGACAGAACAGAAATTCCTCTCATGCAATTACTGAGCTTAGCTTCAGAAGATCAGAAATTGCTTGATTAACTGCATATATTAGAACTTACAGAAAGGTAAGACAAAATGAACCTTGACAGAAGTTTGTTCTTGGTATTAAGGTTTTGCCACTAGGTGGTGTGATAGTTTTCTGTAAGCAGGAAGTTGCTTACAATGGGAAGGGATCCTCAGATGTGTGCAAATCTTATTAGCCCTTTAAACTAGATCAGGGGTAGGCAACCTCGGCTCTTTTATGACTCATGGACTTCAACTCCCAGAATTCCTGAGTCAGCCATGCTGAGGGAAAAGGGAGAGGTTTCCATGCTGAGCTATGCTGGCTCAGGAATTCTGGGAGTTGAAGTCCATGAGTCATAAAAGAGCCGAGGTTGCCTACCCCTGAACTAGAATAACTGAAAAGCTCTGCAGTCTACAATCTGTCGTCTACAATCCAGCTGCAATTTCCAACCTCAGCATCAAGAGCAGGTAAAAATCTTCTTGACAAAGGTCTGAGAATTTCAATCCTCACATAATTAGAGGGGTCCTAGGGTATCATCTACGTTGGCTGAGTGAGAATAAGAGGGAGTCTGATTCCAGAATGTACTGCTGGAATGCAGGTCTATCCCTCGTTGTCCCACTATAAGGCTCTGCTATTGGCATGCAGCATGCATTCAAAATGCATGCATTCTTCCAGGCTAAGAAGGAGAAATTTTATTTTACTCCTCAACAGATTTAACAGCCAAAGTACCAGATAATTAATCATTCCCCAACAGATCTATGTTAGAATGCCAGAGAGGATACTTCAAAGAATATAGGACAATTATCTCCTAGTTGTAAGAGCTCCTACCTTTAAAATTCATGCCATTTTTTTTTAAAGAATTGGAAATATTCTAAGCACATTGATTTGTGCTTCTTAGATTGTAAGCCGCCCTGAGTCTTTGGAGAAGGGCGGGATATACTAAATGGGATAAAATAAATAAATATTGGGCGGGTTTGGGGTGGGGGGGATTTGGGGATATATTGTAAAATCTTGTTTTTGTAAAACTCTTTAATAAAAATAAATAAATAAATAAATAAATAAATAAATAAATAAATAAATAAATAAATAAATAAATAAATAAATAAACCATCTGTTTGAAACTTATGGAACTGGCAGCATAAAAATGTTAGTAACACACATTCCTTCATTAAAATCACTTTTTTAAAGGATGCAATTAATCGAAGTTTAAATCAGCGGAAATCACGTAGCAGTGCTATGAATAGGCTGGATTAGAACCTATGGTTGCTTAATATCCATATAAGATACAATCTTTTGTACAAGTTGATAAACGTTTTGCAGCCTTCTCCAAACCTAGTTTTTGAAATTATAATTCTCAAGATGTAAAGGAAAGAACTACAGTATAAGATTGAAACATTGCTGTTCATTCTCTGTGGTCCATGTTTAACCAAAAATACAAGTGAACAGAACCACACTCACTAGAGCAGACATGTCAAACACAAGGCCCGGGGGCCAGATCCGGCCCGCGAAGTGGTTTCATGCAGCCCGCGTAGCCACCCTGGAAACAGTGAGGGAACGGCCCCCACTGCCTTGGCCCTGGCCCAGAGACCCTCCTCCTGCCAGAGACCCTCAGATCTGTCCCACTCCTGCCCAGGCCCCCATAGGCACCCTTGATGCGAATGATGTAGAGCTGGCCACGCCCACCCAGTAGGCCATACGCACTCTAGCCACGCCCACCCAGTAGGCCACGCCCACCCAGGCCATACCCACCCGGCCCCCTGAGGGCAACCGCAATGCTGATGCGGCCCTCAATGAAATTGAGTTTGACACCCCTGCACTAGAGCTATCCAAAATTAGTATAAGAGGGGGGGGGAAACAAGTAAATCCTATGACAGACGTTACGTCCTTCAATAGAAAATCTGTATCTCTTAGAGCCTGCTAGTCTCATGATGGGAAAAGGAAAGGATTACTGAGGAAGCAGGCAGAAGAGTAGGAATCGTAATCAGAGGAAAGTACAGCAGCAAGTAAGAGAAAAACAAACACTCCCAATGCCTGAGTGGTCAAAAGGATGAAAAGTCAAAGAGTTAATGCTTTTGGAGCTACATCTTCCACAGTAACTCCCCACCAGAATGCCAACTAGTGGTGCAGGCTGTGGATTCTTATCTCTTAAACAGATTTATGAAACTGTGATTGGTTGGCCTTAAGAACTTTATTTCACACAACGTATTGGTTTGCATGAATAATAAAAGCAGCAACTGTCTTCCAACGTCTGTCTGGATAAGCAGCTGAAATTTGGAACAACAGATAGGAGCAATGCTTCCTTTCTCAACTCCAAACAAAATCCAATGAACCAAAATATTTTTGATCAGCGGTGGTTTATTAAAGATTAGTTAGGTTTCTTTGGAAGCAGTGGTTTGGGGTTTTTTTTTTTGTTTTGTTTTCTTTCTCCAGTTTATACTGATTTTTCCATTTCTGTCGATTCCGACACAAGAGACTGACAGCAATTACCACTCAAAAAACGAGATACTAATAGATGAGGCAGCCGTCCTTCCTGCAGTGCAATAATTAATTTTGAACGGAAGGACAGTAAGCTGGTGTGCTCCTGTCGGGCTGCTTGGTTTTCCAATCAACTTGAGAAACTCCAGACATTTGGATCATATAACTGAAAAATGCATGAGAAAATAAGGTGGGAAGAAAGTTAGTTAAAAAAAACAACTTTTCCATAGCAACAATAACACAGAAGGAATAACAATTCTGGTGTTGCGGCAAAGGAACTGTTGATGCCTGGCAGAAACCTGCAAGGCATCATTGCTGCAACATTCTGAAACATTTCAAAGATTACGATAGAATATTCTTGAAAATATATGAGCTTGAGGGGGAAAAATCCATATTCTCTAACTGGAAACCCATTCAGCAATACATATTTTCACCTTTGGTCATTAGCAGGATGTCGCAGAATTCAGAATCAGATGGGTCACCCTATTACTTGATATAATGATCCACTACCAAAATTAGGGACTTTCCCACAGGATGTTGTTGAAGTATCCTGTTTTTATTTTCATAATACCTGATTGCTGAACTCCAGATGCTGAACAGGTGAAAACAATAAGAAAGAGAGTAACAGACAATTACCACAACGAGAAGAAGTAACTCAGGTACATCCAGAAACAAGATCAGTTAAGGACCACTGGCTTCTTAGATACCTTAATTATAGTTTGCTATAGAATACTAATACCATTTCCAATGGCTGGCACGTCATTTTTCCCATTTCAAATCTGCAAAACCTATTATTGCTTCAGAAATGGGAAGTCTACAGTACTGGCTATGAAGAAAAAAATAATAATTTCAAGAATGGTAGCCAAGGAATACTTGCAAACATTTATTGCAAGAGAACGTTTGCAATGGGTAGGAAAATGATGAGATTTTTTTCCCCAGAAAAAAAGAAGCCTTTAGTGTTAATTTTGGAGGATCCTATAGAGATTTCCTATGTTGCTTGCCTTGAACGACAAGAATCGGCATTATCTGTGTTTTGTCAAATGTACTGCTGAAATTCAGCACTAAAATGGGAGATAAGCTCTGCAGACCTAAAAATTACTTGCCTATCAGTGGTCTATTCCATACCGAGTCATCCTTCCACAGTAAATCCATGTGGATTGTGCTATAACCCTTTCCAAACTAAATTCAGGATGGTCATTTTTTTTCCCCACAAAGGAAATCAGGGTGTCAAAATCGATCCAAACTATATTGAGACCATAAGATAAGGAGTGAAGAAGATAGAGTTTAGGAGGCAGAAGTAGATGGTATCAACATTTGTTGCTTTAGACAGAGCATGAAGGATCAGTTTCTTCTCTTTCTGAACTTTAAATGCTTTTTATAGTGCAGGGATAATTATGTGACTCACTTCAATATTAGGTCAGGGGTGTCAAACTCAATTTCATTGAGGGCCGCATCAGCATTGCAGTTGCCCTCAAGGGGCCGGGTGGGTATGGCCTGGGTGGGCGTGGCCTACTGGGTGGGCATGGCTAGAGTGTGTATGGCCTACTGGGTGGGCGTGGCCAGCTCTACATCGTTCGCATCAAGGGTGCCTATGGGGGCCTGGGCAGGAGTGGGACAGATCTGAGGGTATCTGGCAGAAGGAGGGTCTCTGGGCCAGGGCCAAGGCAGTGGGGGCCGTTCCCTCACCGTTTCCATGATGGCTTCACAGGCCACATGAAACCACTTCGCAGGCCGGATCCGGCCCCTGGGCCTTGTGTTTGACATGTCTGGGTTAGATAGAATCAAGTATGGGCTAAAAATAAAGTCTTGTTCTGTTAAGCCTGATTTCTCGTATTTTACAGACATGTCCTTCTCAGTCTTCTTGGCAACAGTATGGAACATGTTTGCTGTCATTTTCTGCAGATATTTTTCGGCTCCCCAGATTGGCCTGGAGCTTTGAAAACCCTAAATAGTCTCCATCCATTAGAACATAGCACTGACGCTGCTGAGATGGTCAGTTAGTAAGTTTATGTATTCCTAATACTAACTTTTTTGCCAGATGGATTAAAATGTTCATTAATTAATACTGCAGTAATAACTGATTGAATGTCCTCATTTGGATGTCCTCAATGAAAAATCCCAGTTATTTGATTACACATTTTTTTTATTCTAAAATAACCATTTTCTCCTTTCTGTGATGGCTTCTTCTTTTTTCTGCAACCCTAGCAAAATCTAACATTTTGACTATAACAATGGGGTGGTGGTGGTGGTGGTGGTATCACTTATTTGCTATTGCACTGAGAGGGATATTGCTTTGATGGCGGGGTGTGTGTCAATGTGATGCAACAGCCACAATAATTAGGGTTGTGGGTTGTTAAATTCATGTTTGTGCTATTCCTTTCCCCCCCCTCCAAATCACAATCGTTATAAATGATTCACATGAATTCCAACAAATAACCCCCTCAGCTAGTGCTAGTTACCCAGTTCCTTAGTTTTAGCAGATTTTTCTCCTTCCTCAGAAACAGAGATGACCTTTTTTCCCTTCAAACTGACCCACCTAATGATAAGAAAATGGTACCATCTAAAAACTCAAAACTCATACTGCTGAGGCCAGTGGCTGCAAGGGACTAGCCATTAAAAACTGCACCTGGTAACAAACGGGATTGGCAGATGTAGTTGAATGTTGAAGTGGACTGTGCTATCCCCGCCAGGAGCAAAAAACTCTTCATTTTCATTTATTAAAACCGAAAATTCAATAAGCCCCTTCCTTCATATACTCTGCCCAGCTGTTTACATGACATATTAGAAAATGAAATATGTGCAAAATTAGCAGATGTGCACCAGCAGTGATTTTTCTGGCCGTAGCTTGCATCAAACGTCCACCACAGGAGAAATTTTAAATGGGATTTGTCAAATCTGTGGGGAGAGCTTTTCAGCAGGAAATTGCAAAGAAAGAAATGTGGGAATATAGGAAGAATGCACTTGTTTACTCTTGCGAGGTAACTATCATGATCCAATAGTTATTAGCGGAATACAATGTCAAAGCAATAGGTTGCAACCAATAGAGTTCATCCCCCCCTCAAAAAATTGTACTCTCGATGAAAGTGATTCCTTCTCTGCCTTGCAGATCCTTAGGCTCCCTCCCTCCCTCTCTCTGAAATCTGAATTTTTGGAGAGTTCAGCAAATGCAGAGAGAGTGCTGTTCAGGATAAGACCACTTATTTGGTCCTTGAAACAGCTTACTCTATTATTATTAAGTACCAAAATGTACCTTAATCCTGAAGGATTACAAATTACCATCTCAATGCTTATTTCAAAAACTGACTAGAAAGAGAGAAAAAAATCCAAATTATATAGATTTTCTTTACAATTCTCCGAGTATCTTAGCAAACTGTCGATAGAATTTGATTAGAAACATTCTTGTCTCTGTATAATCGGCTCTTTGACTCACAAAGCTATTTCCCTTAACTGTTCCTAATAAAAATTGAGAAAGCATACAGTATAATGAGAAAGGAAAACCTTGGAGTAACAGCTGCTGAAATAGGGCTGTCATTCGGATAAATAAATATTTGTTGAATTAATCAAACAAGCTTAATTGACAGTCCAATTCTAGCAAGTGGACATAAGCCACACAATAATTTTAAATAAGCAGCTGATTTTTAAACTAGTGGTTCCTTCGTATAGCAGGAGAAAAGAAAACGTATGGACTCTATTACATTACGGTATCATTTCAATATTCCTCCTATGTATTGAGGCCAGTAGCTTCTGCTCATATGATTTTAAAAAGTCAATTTAACTTGATCACAAGAAAGAATCTTGCTGAGGATTGCATTGTTTAACATATAGTTTCTTGATTGCTTACTAGTAATAGTAGGGCTACACTTGAAAGAGCATAGAGCCACAGTGAATAAATGGGATTAGAGTCAAGGTACAGCCAAAAACTATGGTGAACTATGGTGCTGGAGAAAGGTGATCAAACCGGTCAGTCCTAGAGGAGATCAACCCTGACTGCTCTTTGGAAGGCCAGATCCTGAAGTTGAAACTCAAATACTTTGGCCACCTAATGAGAAGGAAGGACTCACTGGAGAAGAGCCTAATGCTGGGAAAGATTGAGGGCAAGAGAAGAAGGGGACGACAGAGAATGAGGTGGCTGGATGGAGTCACTGAAGCAGTAGGCGTGAGCTTAAATGGACTCCAGAAGATGGTAGAGGACAGGAAGGCCTGGAGGAACATTGTTCATGGGGTCGCGATGGGTCAGACACGACTTCACAGCTGACAACAACAAGAGCCAAAAATGCCAAGTGGGGAAAAAAAGAGGTTTCTCCTAACAGAAACATGGAGATTCACCAACAAGGTGATCTTAAATGCTGGATAGAAACAAATCATAGTTTTGTTCCATCCATAATCGGCATGGCTCCCCGTTCCTGATCTATCCAGTAAACTGTGAAAAAAAATATTCCAATTGTACCTTGCATATCCAATGGCACACAAATTCATCTAGGAAAAAAATACTACGGTTCTCATAAATCAAAGGTTCTGAATGAGATATTAACTCCACATTGGTATATAATGTAAGACCACATCTGCAAATTGGAAATGTTAATATTAGTTCTATATTTTATTGTAGAGAGTCACGTTTGGTCTAGTGCAGTGGTTCTTAACCTTTTCTTCAGCATGGGCCCCCTTTAAATACCTTTTGTGACCATGGACCATGGCTATGCACCACTAAGACTTAATTCAAGATTTAAACCGTAACATTTCTTCAAGCCTTTGTGGATTCCCTGTGACAACATCACATTCACAGTCCTCCAGGGGTCTGCAGACTACAGGTTGAGAACCACTGGTCTAGTGATTAAAGCATCAGCCTAGAAAGCAAGGAACTATAAAATAAAATAAGTCCTGCCTTAGCCATCATGAAAGTCAGCAGGGTGACTGTGGGGGCCACTCTCACTCAGCCCAACCCACTTCACAGGCTTGCTGTGGGGAAAAAAAAATAGGAACAAGGTGGTCTGGGACATGTTTGCTGCATTGAGTTATTTGTAAAAATGATAAAGCTGGGATACGAATAAAGTAAAATAATAAAAACAAATAAAATAATGAAATAAAATAATTCTTGGGAATAGCCAGAATTAACTGTTAGTGTCTCAAAATGAAATGTCCACTGGTGAAAGCCATTGTTTGTGTTCTGATGATTAAAGCATGCCTTAGAATAGGGGTAGGCAACCTTGGCTCTTTTATGACTCGTGGACTTCAACTCCCAGAATTCCTGAGCCATGAATTCTGGGAGTTAAAGTCCACGAGTCATAAAAGAGCCAAGGTTGCCTACCCCTGCCTTAGAACGTTACATTCTCCTGCTGAAGCACATAAAAATATATCACCTTCATTTTATCTTAGAATATTCTGCAGACAAACCAGGTTTCCATAAACAGGGATTTCCATGGGGCACACACATTTCAAATCCTGAGATGTTAACATTATTCAGGATTATTTATTAGGCAGTTTATCTCAGTTCTGTGGGAGGAAAGTCTGTGTATGACTTTCCCAGATTTGTCTGCAGATGGATTCTTATCTCTTCCCAAGAGAGTGTAAAACTGTATTTCTTCCTCACTCCAGAGGGCATCATGCAACAATGAAGTTCTAAATTAGAGGTAGATTGTAGAGGAAACCAGATCTCGCAATGCCTTGAGAAACTTCTTCACACACAAATCTACAGAAACAAGAAAACCAAGAAGATTCAGCACTCGGATAGCTCACCTGGTCATGCGCTTTTCAGCACTATGAAGAAATTCATTGTATTAGTACTTGAATTATGCAGTAATAAATATTTCTAATGCATTCCAATCTGCATCTATAATTTGTATAATAATTTATAATAACTTGTACCTATGCATATTAATCAACATCTGAAAAAGATTTGCAGATGCGTGTCTTTTTGTGTACGTGATGTGAAAATCATCCAAATAGTTCTCATCCTCATTTTAATTCTGCTCCAAAATGAAATGCTATATGCATTTCCTGATTTAATAAACAAACAGATTTTTTTAAAAATTACCTGCAAAATCTTGCAAATATCCTATTTTTAATCTGATAAAGATTATGGTTCCCTCTCCCACACTTTTTTTTTGAGTGGGATGGAGACAAGATGGATCTCTATAAGAAAACAGTTTTTATAGATGTTGCACAACAGTCAGCAAAGGGGATAATAAAATTCCATTCTTGCCCAAATTTTAGTTTCCTTGGACCAATCAATTTGAAACTCAGCAACTAGATCTTCATATATAATTGTTTTTTTTTCCAAACAAGAGAAATAATTAGTAGTTAAAACATAAGACATAAAAATTGGAGTAGTATCAGTTATTACTCTGAGGAGAATTTCAAAGATTAAAATGACATTTAATATTTCTTATTTAGAAAATTTACAGGTTTCTTATTATAATTTTGAACAATTTCGGGCAGTTCAGTTTCATTACTTTAAAACAGTATTCAGCTCTTAATTAACGAAGCAAAATTAGATAGCTGAAACAGTCACAAGTATCTCCTGCATACCATTTAAAATTACTTTAAAAGCAATGATTATATAAAATCATAATATCTACAATATAATATCTATAATAACGGCATTTTAGGAAAGGCACATGCATATGTGATTAGTCTGATTACAATGTGATAATCATTCATCATTGGTAACTATTATAAAATTGTAAAATATTATTCAGTAAACTATAAAATTCACAAACCTAATTGAAAATGCTAGTTTAACATAATTCCCACAAGCCATCATTCTTTAAGATTGTAAAATGAATTAGGTTCTCGTGGAGCTATTAATTGATACTGGCAGCAATAACCACTCGAATGAAACTCCAATTATGAGCAGCAATTAATCACTTTTACTGTCATCTGTGGTGTCAAGCAAAATTCAATAAAATTCTAAACACAATAAAATGAGAGAGGGAGAGGAAGGAAGATAGTTTTTGTGGCTGACTGTGTTTCATTTTTTAAATAATTTTTTAAAAGAAAAAATACATTAAAATATAAAAAACTTATACAAATTAAAAATAAGAGAGAAAACAAAGTGTAGAAAAAAGGAAAAACAGGAAAAAATAAAAGCACAGTAAAGAGAAAGAAAATAACTGTAGAAATGACTCCCTTCATCACAACAAGTAAAAACAATTTCAGTAACTTATCGCCTCTTAAAATACAACAAATGATCTCTTCTTTCCGTATTCCATTTCTTATTTATAAACAAATCCTTAAAGCTTCATAGTTTGGTCTTGATCAGTAAAGTCCATTAAAGATTACCAGACATAACAACCTATCTATTTTAACCTTGATGAAATAAACCAATGTAATATTCCTTCCTTTTACTTTTAACAATCTTGATCTTTAATCCCTTCAAATAATATCCTAGAACAGGGGTCTTCAAACTCGGCCCTTTTATGACTCATGGACTTCAACTCCCAGAATTCCTCAGCCAGCATGCCTGGTTTAGAAATTCTGGGAGTTGAAGTCCATGAGTCATAAAAGGGCCGAGTTTGAAGACCTCTGTCCTAGAACTTGATTTCCTTTCATTTTTCACTGCCCCTTCACACAATTTTTTTTTCAAAGCTTAATGTCACTGGCTATGTTTCAAACAAAACCCAATCTCTTTTTTTGTTTGTAGAATCATGTCATTTAAAACATGCTATTTTTTTCATAATAAGTAGGACAGTGGACTTTTTGTTCTATTTCCTGATATTGTATTTTTATCTGATATACTGACATAATATAACTCCTTTAAATTACCTTATATTAAATTATGATGTATTTACTGACAAGTATAGCTTTCGGTCGACAGATCATTTTAACAATAAGTCTTCATTATCCAATTATTTCTCCAATTTAATAACTGCAGTTGTAAGATGTTAACAATCGACATGGCTTAGGGTAAAGTTGGGTTGAACATGTTTATTTTTTATTATTTTATTCTTATTTCATTAAGAGAAATGACAGGGCTTAAACCAGTAACCTTTGGTCCCATGGCATTTTTTTCCTGTAACAGATTATCTGTAGCTGGAACAATTTATAGTAGCGATCTACCTACTGTCTTAAACAAGGATACACACACACACGTGTGTGTGTGTGTATATGTATATATACGTATACACACACATACACATACACACACACACACGTGTGTGTGTGTGTGTGTGTGTGTGTGTGTGTGTGTGTACTCCTTCAGTCTGGAAATCTGATTAAAAATGCTTCTCTGTGTGTGCTAGGTAGTTTCTGGTCATCCTTTGATCCTAATTCTGTACCAGGTGTCTTTAGATGAAGATTCCCTGGCTCAACTTCTGCTCCTCTGTGTTTATTGCAAAACCTTGCCATGTGCAGGCTAAACAACAAGTCAGCAGTGCTGAAAACAGCATTCAAAGTGGAAATACATGTAGGAGGGGACCCATGAATAATATATAAGGAAAGATTCTAAGGCAGCCACAAGATAGCCACAAGCGGTGAATGCTCCAACACTGGAATTTTTTAAGAAGAGACTGGACAGCCATTTGTCTGAAATGGTATAGGGCAGGGGTGTCAACTCGCAACGTCACATGATGTGTCGCAATATAACATAACTTTTTTTTCCATTGACGGCAATGGGATGGCCACGGCTTCGCCGTGACGCATCCGGCCCATGGGCCGGCAGTTTGAAACCCCTGGCATAGGGTTTCCTGCCTGAGCAGGGGGTTGGACTAGATGACCTCCAAGGTACCTTCTAACATTATTATTGTTGTTGATGATGATGTTGTTGATGATGATGATGCAGGTGAGTACCAGTAAATAGCAGTCAGGCCAGGAAGAAATCTTGGGAGTCTGAAGGTATGGAAAAGATGAGAAGAATAGAAGGCAAACTAGACTTCAACTAGACTTCAACTCCCATATTTCCCCAGCTAAGATTGTCATTGCTCAGTTGAAATCCTTACATCTTATAGGTTGGGAAACACTCGGCTACCTCAATCCCAACACCATCAGCAGTGCAAGCAAGAAATCTCAGTAAGCCAAGGGGGAAAGAGACCTCACAAAGCTGAAAATGTATAGATAAGATAAACAGCATTCCCAGTCCCAGTTCAAATTGTGAAGACCAGCCTCAAGCAAGATAGACCCAAGACATATACTGTAGAGTTAAAAGAAAGACGCAACTACAACTGAATGCTGCATAGTAATTTTATGTTATAAGAAAGTAAAAAGCTATAGATAACAAAAATCATAAAAACAAACAAAATAAAAGAGCTGTAGATAGAAAGCAAGCAAGCAAGCAAGAACAGGGATCCAGTAATTTGGAATCGAGTAAAGTGACAGGAAGAATAGTAAGATACAAATGTAAGCTAGAACAGATATAAAGGAAATGGAAAAGAATTAAGAAGATTTAAGATAGTCCCTAGGAATAATAAGGCACAGACAGGATAAAAAGAACGTAAACAAGCAAGTGCCTTTTCTTTGCAGTAAGAAGAAAAAATCTGGCATTGAAGGTGTGGGCATACCATCTCTCAACCTGATGGGGTGAAGGAATGGCTGCAGCAAGAATTCTTGTGTGGTTTCTTTTCCCTTCCTTTCCCAATGACTTAAGAAGGGCCCACCTGGAAGAAAACAAAGCAATTCCCGTATGAGTAATGGAGCTGCTTTAGCAGGTGAGTTGCTCAATTCACAGAGGTTGTCAAAAGGAGCAGGGGAGGATTTGGGGGTATCAGAAGACAGAATAAAAAAAGTTGAAGAGCCCAAAGATAATACCAGAAAAGGGAATCTGCAACCAGTAGCGTGTAAAGAAGGATGTATATAATATGTATGAGCTGTGTTGGGGAACTGAAGAACACCTCAACCGACGAATAGAAAAAAAGGGATTGATGCTGGCAAGTAGAGAGGGTACTTTGGAAGGACTTGGTGATGGTGGGCTTCATCCAAGCCAGAAAGAGAAGAAAAGAAAGAAAAACAAAGACCCAGGCAGGTGGTGCTAAGTGAGACAGGTCCTCTGGAGGGAGGAAAAAAAAACAACTAGTAGGGATCAGCAGTGTCCTTACAGAAGGAACCAACACAGAAAATGAAAAGTAATTAACATTCTCCATCTTAGGGTAAAGGTAAAGGTTCCCCGCACATGCGTGCTAGTCGTTTCCAACTCTAGGGGCCGGTGCTCATCTCCGTTTCAAAGCCGAAGAGCCAGCACTTGTCCGAGGACGTCTCCGTGGTCATGTGGCCAGCATGACTAGACGCCAAAGGCGCACAGAACGCTGTTACCTTCCCACCGTAGTGGTCCCTATTTTTCTACTTGCATTTTTACGTGCTTTCGAACTGCTAGGTTGGCAGAAGCTGGGACGAGTAACAGGCGCTCACTCTGTTACGCGGCACTCGGGATTCGACCCGCCAAACTGCCGACCTTCTGATCGACAAGCTCAGCGTCCTAACCCACTGAGCCACCGCATTCCATTTTCTCCATCTTAGGAGTGCCAAATAGCCAAAAAGAAGTTGCATTTTAAAAAGTCTTGAGAGAAGAGCTGGGATAAACTGGAAGCCCCACCCTGCACTGAGTGGGAAGTTTATGGTCTTGGTTAGCCATGAGATCTTTTTATTGACCACTGTTATTTTGTGATATTGTATTTGCTGTTTTAATCTTCTTATGGAGGAAAAAAAAGGAAATAAATCTATGCTGCCCAGAACCTCCCTGGACTGAAGTGACAATAATCTCCTGTAAGTACATAAATAAATTAAGTAAATTTAAGCAGTGATGAGACTTAGGAGGCTTAGTAGAAGAGACTTAAGAGGGATCTACAAGAGTGGGCTGATTGTACCGCAGTCACAGTCAGCTAGTGCTATTAGCAGCAGAAGTCTTTGAGGGAGGTGGACAGTCAAGAAATGTGCAATATAAATAAATAAATCTTAGCAGCCAAAAGGCTGAAAAGGAGCAAAGAAGCATGGCAAAAGAAGAGGTTATGAGGGACATTGCAAAGTCTGAAAATCTGGGTTAATTGCAATGGGAGGTATTTTAAGGAAGTCAGGTGGTCTGCCTTCAGGCTCTGATGATAGCCCTTTGGTGTTGGCTCTGAGGGTTTTCTTTTTCATGACCCTCTGATTTAACCCTTTCTTTGATCTGTTAGTGTTGTTGCAACTACAGTCAGAGACAGAAGTTGAAAAAGCAAGAGAGGGCCCTGGTGGGGATATCAAACCACCCCAGCAGTTCAAACACCATGACGGCCAAAGTCCAGCTGAGGAAGCTGAGTGCAGGAATCAGTCCATTGGTAGAGACAGGAAGTGAGATGTACTATAGTTGATAGCAGGGCTTTTTTTTTCTCATAGAACGCTCAGAACGGAGTTCCGGCACCCTTTTTGGATGGAACCCTGTAGGGTAGGCAAGGTGGGTTGTATGACGTGTGAGTTCCGGCACCTTTTTCTTTTACAAAAAAAGCACTGGTTGGTAGCATCTGGATTGGGATCAGGATAGGTAGAGTTTACACAGAGCTGAAGCTAGAATAAAATGGTTTATGGGAATTGTACGGCGAAAGAAAATAAGAATATTCAAAAGCTATATATAGATTGAAGATAGGCAGATAAGAATAAAAGTCAAAATAGAAATAAAATATGGAAGATTAAAGTAGCTTATAGAAATAGTAGACGTGATCAACTGTAAATAACAAAAGGACAGTCTTTCTTTTAAAATGAAAAAAACCTTATTTTTCTAATTACAGAATAAAAACTGTGAACGTTCTAATATTAGCAGTTTGTTCATTCATCAGTCTTATGACCACATTAAACAAAAAAACAAAAAAACAAAAATAGAATGTAGGATCTAATTCCAGGGTAAAATAGATGAAAGAAAACATGGTAATAAAATGCATATTTGGTAAAGTATAAAGAATCAGGATTTAGCTAAATACATCGTTTTATATGATATGCTGACCTGTTCAATGTAAAGGGCTTCCTAGCCTTCTTTTGGGCCCTGATATCTAGGACTCTTTGTTTAAAAAATTCCCTCGCCTGTGATGTGGGTGGAAAACCCACATTGTGAAATAATTTTGGTGAGTTGGCTTATCCAGGAATTCTAACATTTAGAATGAAAGAAGAGAAAAAAGAGAGAGGAAGAAGAGAAAAGTGCAGAAATCAAGAAAAGGAAAAAAAAGGATTATAAAGAAGTAACTGCCAATTTCCTTTTACAGGTCATGAATATAAGTGATGTTACTTTGTTACAGCATTGTTTGCATTTTCTTTATTATCTAGTAGTTTTATATAATTTTTATATCATATATCATGACTTCATTTTTTTTTCTTTCCGGTAAAAATTAGTAAGGGGTTTCCAATCATCATTAAAGCTAGATAAAGTTCTGTCACTAATTAAAGCAATTTGGCCAACTCAGCAAGTTCCATCATCTTTGCTATCTTTAATATCCTTTACTATCCATTCCACCATTGATGGGTAAATGTCAAATCATTCCACCTTTGTGCACCTTTGCTGCATTTATCATATATAAAAACAAAGTTCCGTATTCTTTTCCTGGCTGCTCATCCATCAATCCCCAAAGAAAAGTCTCTGCTTTCAATTGAATATGAATCTTTAGATCTTCTGTATTATTATGTGTATTTGATTACATGACTTTTTTACATATCCACCAAGCATGTGCACCTACATCAAAAAAGCACTTACAAAAAACTAAATCCCTTTTTTTTAAGCTAGTAATTTATATAAGTGTTGGAGACTCTGGAGTCCACACTGTTTAAAAATTCATTATCAAGACATCACAATCATCCTATAGTTCCTGGTTATTTAAGTGCTTCCAACATTCAATAAATAAAACATCATTATGAATCTCCCACACTACAAGCTAATATGCACACTACGGTACGTTTTTGGCTCTAGTTCAGAGTTTTCACAATGGCCTCCTAAAATGATCTCAGCCAGAAATATGACCTTTGGGGTAGGGGAGGGACGCATTATACAGATAAAATGGAGTATGAAATGGCAGTACTTTTTTATTCAGTTATGCAAATATTCAGTATTACTTCAACTTTTTTAAAAAATAAAGTATTGGGTGGTGGTACACAGACAAGTCTCTTTTTTCCCCCTGGGGATTAAAAGTTGTTGTGGTTGATTGATTTTGAAAATCTGATATATTTTGGAGTTGTAAAACTGAAAGTAAGGCTCTCAACTAATTATACAGATACCAAACAGACTGCAATCAAAGGAGCAGATTATTATTTTTTGAGCTGATTTCAAGCGACAACCAAACCAATAATTGCAGTTAATTTTTTCCTCACGCTTAGTTTCCTTCTTAACATGTATCTTTTTAAGAAATTGTTTTTCATTGTTCCAACATCAATTTTGAATGCTATCCTCCCCCCTCCTGCCACCCCACCCCCCTAAAATAGCAGAAGGACTGCTGGAATTTTATCTTCTTAAACTTGAACAAGGCAGTTTTATTATCAGAGCAATTGCCATTTTCCATATCATTTGAAATCTTTAATATTAAGCACACAAGCATATACACACTGAGAGACAAAAACGGAAGCTTTCATAGAAATGCTTGATCTGATCAGTCAAACATCCAGTTTTTTTTCCCCCATTCATAAAAAAAAATAATGGAAATCAAATACAGAGAAACCAGTCACAGCAAAATTCAGGCACTTTAGAAGAAATTCTTCTTTAACTGGAGAAGGTGGCTAAACGCTGGCTGGGGTGATCATTGAAATCTGATCTGGACACAGAAGCAGCTCAGTTCCTTTTTTTTGATTTTATTTAGTTTCATATATTGTTGATGCCGGGCCAGTTCACTATTGCTAGGTGAGTTCAGAGGCTAGAAAAATTACTTTCCTCCGTGAGATCTACTGCAATTAGCAGGACTTTCAGCATACATCACTTGCTTTCCTTTTGGGTGCCCTGCCTCTGGGTACATACTGGCTCCTCCGTGCGCTTATGGCAGCTAATCCATAAAGATGGCTCTGCTTTTGTCAGAGGTACAACCCATCTGGGTTGTACCTCTGAGTCTCCCCTTTTCCATTTCTGATATAGTATTGCTACTCCACTGAGGATTAGCCCTCTCTAAGGGCAATAATATACCAAAGAGAAGGGGGGAAAAAAACTTCTTTCAGAAATATTCCTATCCTGCTCCTATAAATTCTGTTGGGCTTGACGACTGCATTTACCTCCTATTCCCACAGATGTAGCTCGTTCTCTTATTCTGCCAAGAAAAGGAAGGGGAAAGTTGACGCCCACTTTTTCTGCCTCTTCCAAGGAGCTACAGTGGAAGGGGAGCAAATTATGCCAGCAATGTTCACAACTGCTAACTTTCAAATGGAATCTTGTTATGCAATTTCTTTTTTGTAGGGATTACTTGCACCCATGGACCCATCAGTGAGTGACTCACATTTGGCTTAGAGCAGACATGTCAAACACAAGGCCCGGGGGCCAGATCCGGCCCGCGAAGTGGTTTCATGTGGCCCGTGAAGCCATCCTGGAAACAGTGAGGGAACGGCCCCCACTGCCTTGGCCCTGGCCCAGAGACCCTCCTCCTGCCAGAGACCCTCAGATCTGTCCCACTCCTGCCCAGGCCCCCATAGGCACCCTTGATGCGAATGATGTAGAGCTGGCCACGCCCACCCAGTAGGCCATACACACTCTAGACATGCCCACCCAGTAGGCCACACCCACCCTGGCCACACCCACCCAGCCCCCTGAGGGCAACCGCAATGCTGATGTGGCCCTCAATGAAATTGAGTTTGACACCCCTGGCTTAGAGTGAAACAGGGTAACTGCTAATGGGGCAGACCACCATGAGATTTTTCAGGGCAGTAGAAGTCTGTCCCAGATAATTGTCTTATCCCCAGTAGACATACCCAAGTAGCTTTCTCTGCACTAGGACATAAACGACAGAATGTAGGTGAAGCTATACTGCAGCAAGGATATTCCCCAAGATTGAGGGAACACTGGGCTTTACATAGCAAGTCACATTCCCCAAGTGAATTAGATCAGAACCCTTAAAAAAAAATCAGGGATAGCAACAGCAATAGCACTTACACTTAGATATCGCTTCACAGTGCTTTACAGCCCTCTCTAACTAGTTTACAGAGTCAGCATATTGCCCCCAACAATCCGGGTCCTCATTTTACCAACTGGAAGGATGGAAGGATGTTACTCCTTAAGTAACACCAGCTGCCTGCAATTAGTGCAGGTTCGCGTCCCACCAGGCTCAAGGTTGACTCAGCCTTCCATCCTTCCGAGGTAGGTAAAATGAGGACCCAGATTGTTGGGGGCAATTAAGCTGACTTTGTAATAATGCCGCTTGGGGTGTGTGTGTGAAAGCCCTAATAAGCAGGCATATACATAGAATGAAGGCTACTGCTAAGCTTGTAAGCCGCCCTGAGTCTTCGGAGAAGGGCGGAATATAAATGGAATTAAAATAAATAAAATAAATAAATAAACCTTGAGTCGGTCAGGATCGAACTGCCGACAGCCAAGAGTCAGCAGAAGTAGCCTGCAGTACTGCATTCTAATTACTGCGCCACCAGGATATTAAAAGAATAATAGCTGCAGAGAGTTAAGGCACTTCTTTGGCTCCTTAAACTATCCTTTCCAACCCCCAATAATAACATGGGCCTCATTTTGGGGCTCCACATAGTCTTGGAGACTGCAAGGGTTGCAAAAGTGTAAATAGGGGCAGCTAGGATAATAGGCAATGCAATCCTCATCACAGAAACAATTTTTGTTTCATTTTGTATTCTTTAAGTCAGCAGCCCTCCAACCTTTTGGGCACCAGTGACCAGAGAAAGTTTTTTTGCGAACTGGAGGGGGCATGGTTTTGCATGCTGCCTGCATCCCACAGATGGTGCTTCGCTTGTTTGCATGGCCCGGTTGCTGGCATGCCATGGACCAGTACCAGACCATGGACCGGGGGTTGGGGACCCCTGCTTTAAGTTGTTTCATGGCAGAGTTAGGTTGAGTCTGAAATAAAGACAGCTCACATCTGAACTCCAAAGAGCCAATCAGCATAGAATAGGATGGCTAACTTAAGATAATATGTTTTGCTTAATCACACTTTCCAGCAGCACCAACTAGCATGATTAACAGTGAGGAATGCTGGGAGTGGTAGCTCAGGAACAATCTGAGTTACCCAGCCTTGGTGCTATGGATAATACTGAACTAGCTGGGATAATGGTCTCACAGTATAAGATTTTTTTTAAAAAAAATCCTTTCCTCATACATAGATGTAGCAACAAAACTAATAAATGCAGTTGCAAAGCAAGAGTAAAATGCTATCTAATGGGGAACTATTGATAGATGTGGGGAAGGTATCAAAATTGACATAAATATACCCTAGAATCCATAGTTGAAGCCACCACAATGCAATAGCGTTGCTGAGCAGCTATATGCAAATTTTAAATAGATATACAATATTTTGATAGTGGATCAATCTGACCTTTTGAAGGTGGGGGGAGAACCAACTTTTTTTTTCATTTTCTTATATAAACCTTCCTCTCTTGTTCTAATTTTGAAATAATTTAAGATTCTTTTCCCTTAATCCATTCTATAAACGTTTTTGTTAATGCTAATTCCAACCAGTACATGCAGATATATTTGCTACAGCTGTACATATGGAGAATCTCTTTTGGAGATTATTGAATTAACATTTTTGGAGATTACCTAAAAAATCTGAGGCACAGTTGTGTTTAGTTGTCAAAGAGCCAGCTTTGGAGGTTTTTTTTTTTTAGCTTTGATTACATTTGATTTGTCTGAAAGGCTCTGAAGTAAAAGAGCTAAAAATTTCTTCTTGTTCAGATATATCTAATAGGATTACATTGTCTTTCGGGCACTATGCCTTTAAAGTAATACATCAAATCCAAGATCCTGCCTCTGTTTTCCACAGCTTCTCTATACAATTGCTATCAAAAATTATAAACGTATTATTGTTCAATTCACCATCCTATATTAACTTTTTTTCCCCCCGTTCTTGATGTATTCCTGAAAAAAAAAATAATGTCGTGCCATACATGATAGGACCAATTGTTATTCCAAGGAGTTTGTGGAAAGCTACCCCTAATAATTTAGCTAAATTTGCTATTCTACCGCTTGCTAATAGATTCCCAGATTCAGAATTCTGAGTAGGTGGTGGAAAGATCAAATGCGAAGTGCCATGCCTATAGATCTGAGATCTTAGCCCCCCCTCCCCGCTGGTGAAGTAGAAAGAAAAATACACTTGTCTGCCTCTTTTAGTACACTCAAATTTTTATCAGGCCCCCTTAATACAAAACCTAAAGTTGCCATGCAACCTTTACTCAGCAGAGACTCTGCTTAGGCTCTTAGCATTGTGTTTATATCAGATGCAGAGAGGTTTTCAAGAAGAGACTGGACAGCCATTTGTCTGGAATAAAATAGGATCTTCTTGTTTGAGCAGGGGTTTGGACTAGAAGACCTCCAAGGTGCCTGCCAACCCTATCATTCTATGTTTTAAGAATAGAGAAAGGTTGTTGCTTTTTTTTTTTTAGCAAAGTAAGGTTTTTCCAGTACAGGTGCCCAGAGTTAGTCGGAGTCAGGCAGTGCTTAAACTGAATCGAATAAATAAAAAAGATACTGTATGAAAATTACACATAAGGCCATAAAGCCTTTCTGATAACAGCATGCCTTTGTCTCTCACGGCAATGACAACAGTCTTCTGCAATATTTATTTCATTTATGATGCCAGAATCAAGGGAATAATAGAAATGTTTCTTTTTTTTTTTCATCACATCAACTCAAAGATTTCTGCTCTCTGCAGGCACTTACAAGCCATTTTACATACTCTTAAAAGAGGGTAAATTCCATGTAAATCCATGCAAAATACTCATCACAAAACTACTACCTTCTCTCGCTCCCTTCAAATCCCTCAACCTAGCCTAATTAACAGAGGAACACTTTTTCCATGCTTATCACTTGTTTTTAAAACCTTTAAAATTAATTAACAGCTGCATAAAATAAATCTCATATAATAAGATAGTGTAGGATAAGAAAAACTAAGCAGTGACATCTCTGAATGTACAGCTCAGATAAATAATTGCAGAGTTGAATTCTCTGTAACACGCTAACTTTTTTTTTAACCATTATGAAGGGCCCTAATTTAAGAACTCGGTCCATAGTTTCTTTTAATTCATACGAGGAGGAGGTGGTTGACAGAAAAGCAAAAAATCTTTCTTTTTCCCCAGTGACTTATTAGAATCTGTCATACTACAGAGGTGCTGGCTTGAAACTTCCAGAATTTCAAAATTTTAAACTTCAACTAGCATTGGGATAGGGCGAGCTGAGAGCCTGGGATGGGTCTGTTGCATGCATCCGAGAAAAATGGTTGAGAGACACCAAGTTTTCATTTGTACTGTTTGCTGTATTTAGTGTTGTTGTGAGCCACCCAGAATTGTTTCCTTGGGATGGGCAGCCATATTAATATTGCATATACATACATACATACACATGCATACATACATACATACATACATGCATACACATTATTATCATACTTAAAGTCCTATGCAAGAATTCCCCTCAATGATTATATTTAAATACTTGGAAAGAGATAGTGGAACTATGGCTATTGCTCTTTCAATGGGTTATTAAGCTTCATCCTCCCTGTGTTGAGGTGACAACTGCGGTGTGAGTTGTGGACCTCCTGCCATGGACAGTTGGCAAGCCACAGGGAAGAGACCACATGATTGATAGACTTGGTCATGTTCAAATTCGATGAGGCTTCTATTTAAAAAACAAAACAAAAAACTATGTAACTTACCTAACCTCAGGTTGCTTCTGTTTAAATTTCGGATGTCATGCCATGGCTTTGCCGCATCCATAGTGCCAGTAGTTCTTCAGTGTCTGCCATACTTGAGCATTTCTAACTTTAATATCAAAGTGGGTTTGGTTGCGTGAACCTGTGTGCTTTAAGAGAGAGAGGGGAAAGAGATATTGAGATTTCATGAGCTGCTCAGCGGGAACTAGCTTATACATTTGCAAAGTTAAACCCAATGCATTAAAAATAAAGGTAAAGGTTCCCTCGCACATGCATGCTAGTCGTTTCCAACTCTAGGGGCCGGTGCTCATCTCCATTTCAAAGCTGAAGAGCCAGCGCTTGTCCGAGGACGTCTCCGTGGTCATGTGGCCGGCATGACTAGACGCCAAAGGTGCACGGAACGCTGTTACCTTCCCACCGCAGTGGTCCCTATTTTTCTACTTGCATTTTTACGTGCTTTCAAACTGCTAGGTTGGCAGAAGCTGGGACGAGTAACAGGCGCTCACTCTGCTACACGGCACTCGGGATTTGACCCGCCAAACTGCCGACCTTCCAATCGACAAGCTCAGCGCCCTAACCCACTGAGCCACCGCGTCCTCATAAATTACTTTTCCAACATATTTGATTTTTTTAAAAGATGAAAATGATAATTTTACTTATTTGCAGGACTACCCATAAACAAGATACAAGCCACGTTTGTCAGATCAAATTCACTTATGGATGTTGTTAGGGTTGATTGAGAATTTACAATTCAAACTAAACCAATCAGAGAAATATTTGGAGACGATCAGTTTAATCTAGCCTTCAAACTGGCAATCCACAGCCGTGCTAGGACAGGGGTCTTCGGACTTGGCCCTTTTATGACTTGTGGACTTCAACTCCCAGAATTCCTCAGCCAGTTGAAGTCCACAAGTCATAAAAGGGCCATGTTTGAAGACCCCTGCATGAACGCGTCAAGCGTTTTAAATCAAAGCCACCCATAATATGCCTCAAAATGGGTAAACTTCATTAATAAAGCAGAGATTAGTTTACCGAAGCTTTCTATCCCTTTCTCCCCCGTTCTTTCCAAAGCTAAGGCAGAAAATGGAAGATAGGGATGTTTACTTTGATAGCGGGTTCTGCTTTGCTCACTCTCTATTTCAGTTAGCTTGGAGGGGAAGGACATAGCATCAAAGGGAGAGTCTAATTTTCAAGAAGGGAGGCATGCCGACTGTTGACCAGCAGGCTTTTATCATCTTGAAGAAAGATGATTGGGTTCCAGGCAGACAGGTGCATGCTGCTCCAGTTTGCAGCTAGAAGGAGAAATCAAGGTGTGCGATGAGGTCCAGGTAGCAGGGAAGGAGCCTCTCTGACAGGCTCTTCTCGAACAAGCACATAATTCTGCTCTAATGACAATAAAATGCTCATTTTTAAATGAAGCGTAGTAAGTAGGAACAGCTTCCACAGATGTTGCATATCGGTGCCCTGACAAGTCCAGGATTGTTTTTCATTGGTTATTTCCCCACCCACCCCCGCCCCCCACCCTGGTTGTATTTCAATGCTTAGCAAAGTTAATGAAAAAGGGGTGAATGACTAAGTCACAGATAAGCTGGGCTCTCACAGAAATCAATCGTATGATTCATATGTATCTCCCTCATATTATTCCCAGAACGTCCCTTCTGGAAATCCAATTTGCAAAGTCTTTTATGTTTCTATGGGTTGACCTAGTCAAAATGGCTCAAAAGACAGGGAAAAAATGGAAAGAGGTATAGAGGAGCCATCAAAAAAGTATAAGAAGAAGTCGTCCAATGCTTAGCAGTAAGGCTTCTTCTATGTTTTGTGTGGGGTAGACAGCCCTTGGTGATAGGCCAGAGTAGGCAGATAAAGATTTATTTATTTATTTATTTAATACTATTTCTATACCGCCCTTCTCCCGAAGGACTCAGGGCGGTGAACAGGGCAAGAATAAAAATACAAATTACAAAAGTTAAAACAAGATTAAATAAATGCCCACATACTAAAATACATCTTTAAAACCAAATAAAATAACAATAGCAAACACCCCCCCCCCAATCCCCTCATCAGGCCAGGCCAGCTTGTTCAAAAAAGTATGTTTTTAGCTCGCGGTGAAAGGAGCGAAGGTTGGGCGCCGTCCGGAGCTCAACCGGTAGCTGATTCCATAGCTCCGGGGCTATGCTAAATGCTAAATGCACCCAGGATTTTCTTCCTTCTCATCCTTAAAAAAAGAAACTGGGGGGGGAGGGGAGGAGTTTTTCCTTGCTTGTTGATGAAGTCAAACCTATTCCATGGCTTATGCTATTATTTTTTTTGTATAGCCTGCCAACATAGAAAGAAATCACAGCCCTGATTTTCACCAGAGCGAAGAATATTAGGAAGAAATAAGAAGTTGGGGGCCCAGTTGCCAACCTCAATTTAATTTAATTGGGATTGTGTTTCAGCTAAGCCTGCACAGCAAAGGCTATGTGGTAAACTGAAAAATCTCACTTCAGGGCTACACCGTTGATATACTTAGCTAACGCAGACAGACATGGATGTAAAGCCAAAGCCATTTGAGGGCATGCAAATGCTTGAAGATAAATAGCTACTACTTTGGTGGGAAGTGAACTGTGTTCCATATGCCTTGACATAGAGTCGTGCTGGTCACATGACTCCAGAAGCATCTTCAGACAATACTAGCTCCCTCAGCTTGGAAATGGAGATGGGCACCACCCCATAGAGTTGGACATGAGAGTACAGGGAAAGCCTTTACATTCCTTAACCTTAACCCCTGTTCCAGTGGAACTTCCTTCATTATAAACACACTGTGAGTTGCCTTCTACAAGGTAGAATAAAGTACCATAGCTAAAGCTCGTTCTACTGTGCTACAATAGTCTGCTCTTCTCTTTTTTGTTTTATGGTGTTCTTCACTTTATTGTGGCTACAACCTATTTTTACTGAATTCTGCTTATTCACTTTGTCAACATTTTGTGCGATACCCACCTAATAAACCACTGCTTTATAGCAGCTTATAAAAAATGAATTGGATGAAAAAAGCATTAGTTTTTATTACTGTGCTAGTGTTTCTACTATTTGTTATTGCTATTGTAGCCCAATTGATTTGTTGTTGACATGCTTTTTAGTTGTTTATTTGTCCATTCTGGTTTGTGTTTCCCCCCCCCCCAAAAAAAATTCAGTTCTATTTGTTGATTGTCTCTATCATCAGAGAACATTTTTTGCTATGCAATGACTAATAAAAATAAGAGTTATGTCATTGAAAAGATTTTTGGGAACACATTGTCAGGCATATTCACTGCTACCTACAAGTTTCTGGCACATATTCATTCTTCAACAAGAGAAATGAAGGGTTGAGTATTGGATGTGTAAGCATATCCTTTTTGAAAAGGGATGATAGTAGTGACAGAAGAATGCTGATTATCAGCAAGAAAAAATAAAAGATGAGAGCATCTGGCTTACAAAGCTTTAATTTCTGAGGCTGGGAATTTCAATAAAAAATATTAGCATGAACCCGCAAAGATTGTGAAGTCTTTGCATAATTTTAAATTCCATCCATGTGAATATATATGCATGCTGAATAGCTGGATGAAAGAAGAGCATACTTAAAAATATTGGATAAAAACATTATAATTTGGTATGTTATTATGTTTTCTAATAAACCTCTGTTAAAAATATAAAAGGAAATTTGGGTCTTGTGTGAAAAAGAATTGATTTTTGATTCAAGATATGATGACGATTCTCTGACTTCTGACTAATTAAAGATACTTCTCCAACTCTACTCCATAGACAGTTAGCCATCAGAGGTCCAACTTTTTAAACTGTCCACTCTAACCCTGACAGTGGCTTGTACAGAGGAATAAAATAATTGGAATGTGCAAAGCAGTCCATCCATCCAGATAGACACATAAGAGCCATGGTGGCGCAATAGTTATAATGCAGTATTCCAGACTAACTCTGCCAACTGCCATCAGTTTGATTCTCACTGGCTCACAGCCTTCCATACTTCTGAGGTCAGTAAAATTAGGACCCAGCTTGTTGGGGACAATATGCTGATTCTGTAAGCCACTTAGAGAGGGCTGTAAAAGCTGTAAGTGCTAAGTGCTATAATCTTTCCCTTCTAGTAAATGATCAGATTCCCAAGATTAAGTTTGGGGGCAGACATAAGACATGCAATGAGAAGTGATTTTTAGAAAAAAAAAATGTGTGATGAGAGAAAGTCACCAAAGTATAAAGTGGCAATATAGATGAGTGGTTCAACCCTGAGCTACAAATATTCTCCTTTACAGCGATTCATTGTTTATGGTTAGTGTGATGTTTGACAGCTCCACCCCCCAAATTACAACTCCTAAATGAGCAAAATGTATGGATGACTAGACCTTAGCCTTCAGAATTCTTATTTTCAAAGATACTAAAAGGGAAATGTTGAGATAAAAGAATTGAATTTAATAGACCAACAACCTGTCAACATTTTCTCTGAATAATTATATTTTTGATAATAAACTAAGATATGTGATGTTTGCATACTATACTAATTTGATAGTTAAGGTGAAGCTTTCCTTCATCTCCTTTGAAAGACTATTTATATTTTTCAAAGGTACCTTATGAAAGTGGCAGAAAAGCAATCAAAACCTGCTAACATTGAAAAAGGGAAAACTACAATCTATTCAAAGATGGGGAAAACTAAGCTAGGCTTATGCTCAGAAGTATAATAAGCCTGTGCTTAAGAGCATGGGGCTCATAATTTCTGCTTCTGAATTGAATCATCCAGCAAAGAAAATTACTCATGTTTCATGACCTTGCCAGGCATTGCACTTCGTAAAGAGGCCAGATAACCAGTGTCTACAGCAAGCAAGCTTTCCCATCTCAGAATAATTTTATTTCTGGGAACAGCAATACCTGAAATGCAAGATTAATTAGTAGCTGCATTCAGCCATAGTTTGATCCAAGAATGAATACAAAGGATTTGGGCAAAGTCTGAAATGAGCTGTATTTTTCACACTACTATACTCTGTGTTTCAAATGCAGCTGCACTTTTGCTCTCATCATGCCTTAAATTATAGTTCAATGTCAATGGCAAACATCTCAGCAGGTGTCATTAGACAATATTTCTAATTTAAGACTACCAGATGTAGGTCACAAAAGTTGGCAGCAAAAGGATATATACAGTTACATATGGTGCCACCAATTGATTATCCACATTTTTACAGCCTAGATTAGAAACTCTACTTAATAGATATTTTGTTTTGTTTTTTCTTTAGCTGTTACATTCTAATGACAAATGGTTTGTAAATTAATGGAGACTGAATCCATGACCTTCCTAGCATCCATCATGGCAGTAACACCTTAAGCTACCCCTGATTGATAGAGAAGCATGGTCTAACTGAATCTGTATGATTGACTTTTCTTCAAAGAAAGGCTTCTTTCCTTGGTGTTGTTCTCCCATCACTGTCACATCATTCTATTTTATATCATTTACATATGGTAGTGAAAGTAAGAACATACTATCCATCCTTGATAACCTTATTAGTAGAGGAAATGGCAGCAAATTAGAAAGCCAACCCTAGCAGAAATCAGCTCACACTAACATCTCCACTAACCAAGTAACAACCCAACCACCCACAAGAGGATCTGTGTAACTTTAATATTTAGACTGCACAACTACACTGCAGTAACCTGGAACACCAGAAAGAGGAAAAAGACCACCCATGGCAACATCTTCTAACAAAATGGATACCAATAAAAGGTTTATCAAACAGTGCATGACCACCAAAACTGCAACAGTACAATCGGAACAACCTATGGAAAGATTAACACACTATACATTAAAAAAAAATCTAGACACAACCAAAAGACTATTACCTCCACACAGTACTGTAATTCTGTAACACACAAACCAATGAAGCTCTCCAAAAGATTCTAAGCAAACTAAGAACCCATTAGCACTAGAAACAAAAACAAGAGTCCTCTACAACATACAATGAATAAACTGTAACACAAAGATACAGGGAGTGCAGAATTATTAGGCAAATGAGTATTTTGACCACATCATCCTCTTTATGCATGTTGTCTTACTCCAAGCTGTATAGGCTCCAAAGCCTACTACCAATTAAGCATATTAGGTGATGTGCATCTCTGTAATGAGAAGGGGTGTGGTCTAATGACATCAACACCCTGTATCAGGTGTGCATAATTATTAGGCAACTTCCTTTCCTTTGGCAAAATGGGTCAAAAGAAGGACTTGACAGGCTCAGAAAAGTCAAAAATAGTGAGATATCTTGCAGAGGGATGCAGCACTCTTAAAATTGCAAAGCTTCTGAAGCGTGATCATCGAACAATCAAGCGTTTCATTCAAAATAGTCAACAGGGTCGCAAGAAGCGTGTGGAGAAACCAAGGCACAAAATAACTGCCCATGAACTGAGAAAAGTCAAGCGTGCAGCTGCCAAGATGCCACTTGCCACCAGTTTGGCCATATTTCAGAGCTGCAACATCACTGGAGTGCCCAAAAGCACAAGGTGTGCAATACTCAGAGACATGGCCAAGGTAAGAAAGGCTGAAAGACGACCACCACTGAACAAGACACACAAGCTGAAACGTCAAGACTGGGCCAAGAAATATCTCAAGACTGATTTTTCATCAGTTTTATGGACTGATGAAATGAGAGTGAGTCTTGATGGGCCAGATGGATGGGCCCGTGGCTGGATTGGTAAAGGGCAGAGAGCTCCAGTCCGACTCAGACGCCAGCAAGGTGGAGGTGGAGTACTGGTTTGGGCTGGTATCATCAAAGATGAGCTTGTGGGGCCTTTTCGGGTGGAGGATGGAGTCAAGCTCAACTCCCAGTCCTACTGCCAGTTTCTGGAAGACACCTTCTTCAAGCAGTGGTACAGGAAGAAGTCTGCATCCTTCAAGAAAAACATGATTTTCATGCAGGACAATGCTCCATCACACGCGTCCAAGTACTCCACAGCGTGGCTGGCAAGAAAGGGTATAAAAGAAGGAAATCTAATGACATGGCCTCCTTGTTCACCTGATCTGAACCCCATTGAGAACCTGTGGTCCATCATCAAATGTGAGATTTACAAGGAGGGAAAACAGTACACCTCTCTGAACAGTGTCTGGGAGGCTGTGGTTGCTGCTGCACGCAATGTTGATGGTGAACAGATCAAAACACTGACAGAATCCATGGATGGCAGGCTTTTGAGTGTCCTTGCAAAGAAAGGTGGCTATATTGGTCACTGATTTGTTTTTGTTATGTTTTTGAATGTCAGAAATGTATATTTGTGAATGTTGAGATGTTATATTGGTTTCACTTGTAAAAATAAATAATTGAAATGGGTATATATTTGTTTTTTGTTAAGTTGCCTAATAATTATGCACAGTAATAGTCACCTGCACACACAGATATCCCCCTAAAATAGCTATAACTAAAAACAAACTAAAAACTACTTCCAAAAATATTCAGCTTTGATATTAATGAGTTTTTTGGGTTCATTGAGAACATGGTTGTTGTTCAATAATAAAATTAATCCTCAAAAATACAACTTGCCTAATAATTCTGCACTCCCTGTAGAAGACTAGCAGAGAGTACCCCACAAACATCAGCTAGCAGTAATGCCTTAAGTTAAGGTTGTCAAATTTGCAATGTCACGCGACATAGTGTGATTTTTTCCCCATTTCTGGCAAAGGGCGTGGTTTCGCCATGATGCATCCCGCCCACGGGCCGGCAGTTTGATATCCCTGCCTTAAGTATTAAGAACCATATTGGCACTTTAGACCAAACCATATCCAAAAAATGCTAGCGAATTCCTGGAAGTTTGGCATTTAGGCAAATCAGCCCTCAGTTGAAACGTAGAGATAAAAACTACATTTACATATGACTCAAAAGGAACATCTAAGAAGGAAACACAAAGACTAGACCAAATTCCCTCCAGGAATCAGTTCAGATAAGCATGGATCAACATTAGACAAATGTTGAGGACCCAGATTGTTGGGGGCAATTAAGCTGACTTTGTAATAATGCCGCTTGGGGGGGGGAAAGCCCTAATAAGCAGGCATATACAAAGAATGAAGGCTATTGCCAAGCACATTGGTTCGTGCTTAAATTGTAAGCCGCCCTGAGTCTTCGGAGAAGGGCGGGATATAAATGGGATTAAAATAAATAAAAATAAATAAATAAATAAAATGCTCAGACAGCCAGTGGCGTAGCGTGGGGGTGCAGGGGGGCCCGGCCGCACCGGGTGTAACATCTGGGGGGGCGCATTCGCACTCGCAGCTCTCTGCCCCTACCTGGCTCACTCACTCTCTCTCACTGCAGTGCTGGCTGCGCGAATCCAATCCAAGCTGCCGGGTCGCCGCCCACTGTGGAGGGGGGGGTGCCAGGCGTGCGGTTAGGGGGCGCAAATTACTTGCCTTGCCCCAGGTGCTGACAACCCACGCTACGCCACTGCAGACAGCAAACAATATTCTAATCAAAAACCACCGAGGAGGAACCCACCCCACATCAAAACTGCAGGGTATGAGCTATAATATATAGCCAGGCAGAAAACCCCACACTCACTTGCACTTATGACATTACTTAGTTAGTAACATCTAACTAGGTATAATGCAAACAAATAACCAAGCTCAGAGAGCACCAGTCTGACCTTGAGCTACTGGAGGTTTTTTTTTTTTTACATTAAAAACTATTTTCTTTTTATGAGACTACTAATCTGGCGTAGTTTTATAGTTTTCTCCTTTGTGTTGATTTGGTTAAAAACATTGGTAACTTTTATCTCCTATATATCAGGCTGATTTGATTTTGTTGGAAAACATACATATATTGGGCGTATTAGGAGGTAAGGTTCTATACAAAAACTTGGGTGTGATCTTGATGCTCTAACTCAGACATGTCAAACACAAGGCCCGGGGGACGGATTCGGCCCGCGAAGTGGTTTCATGCCGCCCGCGAAGCCATCCTGGAAACAGTGAGGGAATGGCCCCCACTGCCCTGGCCCTGGCCCAGAGATCCTTCTTCTGCCAGAGACCCTCAGATCTGTCCCACTCCTGCTCAGGCCCCCATAGGCACCCTTGATGGCCACGCCCACCCAATAGGCCATACGCACTCTGGCCACGCCCACCCAGTAGGCCATGCCCACCCAGGCCACACCCACCTGGCCCCTTGAGGGCAACTGCAATGCTGATGCAGCCCTCAGTGAAATTGAGTTTGACACCCCTGCTCTAACTGGAGTGGGAGGGGAATTTGAATAATTCAATACACAAATTTCTGTTTTAGGGAATTAAAGCAATACGATACATCCATCTAAACATTATGTACCAGCCTGGATTGTAAATTAAAAAAAATTGAACATTCACCTTTACAGAGGATATTTCCAATTATTTTGTTTAAATTATGTTTTCTTCCTTTCTTCATATATTCAGTTCCCCTGCTCCCTTGTCTCATTTTTAGTTCATCTGCCTTTTTTCACAGTGTCAGCTTATTTCTTGCTCTCTGTCCTTTGAAGCAGTACTTGTAAACATTTTAAAGTCAGCAGGGATACTGTGATTGCACAAGGAACCCATTTGCATAAACTAATAAACGGATCGTATCGATTCTTTGCTCCCTCGCATTAGATGGCTTAGTAACTACAGTTCATTCATCAATATTCAGATAAATATATGATTGTATGCTGTTTTTCTCCTTCCAAAATCAATCAGCCTTTGTTAAACTTGACTCAGTTTTCTATAGCACATTTCTGTACAATTAAAATAAGTTAATTGCAGTGAATGGGCAAACTACACCACCCTCTCCGCAGCTTGCCAGCCAAAAGCCCTTAGACCACGGGTGTCAAACTGCCGGCCCATGGGCTGGTTGTATCATATGGAGGCCACGCCCACCCCAGCTCTGGCAATGCAAAAAAAGTCACGACATGTCGTGACACGTCACGTGGCACAGCGAGTTTGACACCCAGGCCTTAGGCTAACACTGACTGCCATCTCAGGCATATCCAATATAAATTATTTCTTGAGCACACTGCCAAAGGGGGTTCTCCGGCCTGTGGAGACAAAAAAGGGTTGTCGTTGTTTTTTTGTTTTTTTTTCTAAAAAGCCAAGTTAGGAACTGAGTACAAATTTGGAGGAACAACTCTACTCCCTTTGACCTCCAAATAAAAGACAACACAGGAATAACACAGGGGAGGAATCCTTGAAGAGTGTTTGTCTCTAACAGATTTAACTAAAATGTTTGTGTAAGTTTATCTTTTAATTTTTGGGAAGTATTGTTAGCTTTGTGAAAAATTTCAGATAAGTAACATGCCCAGAGTACTAGTTCTATGTTTACGGTAAGGTTACATTAACAAATTTGCAAATCTGAAAATACATTTCTCCTTCCCCCCCTCCACCCTTTACAGTCCAAGAAACTAGGGAGGGTCCATTATTTCTTCAGGCTCATTTGCCTCTTATCTGACCACTGCCTAGCCTGTAATTTTTCCTCCAGTCTCCTATCTCCCAAGGTCATTCCTATGCAATATGTGTGCTCTTAATAATGCAGCAATAATTACTATTGTTATTATTCATAAGTTTTTAAGATCCCTTTGTTCAATTTTATCTCCCTTAGAGAAACTATTCAGAAAACCAAAAATTGAAAGGGGGGAGGGGAAAGGCAGAATCCGCCAAAGGGAATTCAAGAGCTTGCTCTAGAGAATATTTGACATTCACATCTTTTTTTTCCTTCATAAAAGGCAAAAAGAAGTATTAATATTTTCCAAATTACAGGTATGAAAATTAAGTCAGCTGGAGGCATGTGTCTAAAATATGCATTATATTTCTGAAACACTTTGTAATGTTAACAGCCAATGCACAACAAAAACAAAAATTAATGAAGTAAATTAAAGAAGTAGAAAATCATTGGTACCGGCTAATCCTGCAAGGTGCTCTGAATATAAAACAGCAGCAGATCTTCAGCTGCTGACTGCTCGCTTGAAGCAATGATCATCAAGTGAAAACTCACATGCTTTGGGTATGCGATATGAGCAGAGAGCGGACTAGAAAAAAAGGAAAATAAAGAGAAGTAAAAGTGGGAAGACTAGTTGTAATAGCACTTAGCAATAGCACTTAGACTTATATCCCGCTTTGCACAGTGCTTTGCAACCCTCTCTAAGTGGTTTTACAGTGCCAGCATATTGCTCCCAACAATCTGGGTCCTCATTTTACCGACCCCAGAAGGAGGGAAGGCTGAGTCAACCTTGACCCGATGAAAATTGAACTGCCGAACTGCTGGCAGTCAGCAGAAATAGCTGCAGTAATGCATTCTAACCACTACGCCACCACGATGCAGTAAGATGAAGAGACAGGATCAAAAGAACTGTAGAATGACCATTCAAAACTACAAAGTTTGGGTGGAAAATTCGGCTATGAAGACACTAGGATTTGAACCTTTCTCTGCAACATCTAACTCTCAAATCTTAGAAAGCACATTCACGGGTTACGTATGCATTACCATGTCAAGAATTCAATACCAGAGGCTTCTGTTTGTATGTGTGAAAATGTGCTCACCAAATATGTCAGTAGATTAGGATAACCAAACTGCAACTTGAACCATCTCTTCTACAACCAAAAGTATTACAGACTATGCATCTATTTTGCTTATCTCTTTATTTAGTAGCAGACATCCAATCACAACCCAGGAGCTTGGGAGACTCCAGTGGAAAAACTATTTACCAGCAATGAGTTGATGATATCAGTTCAAGATAAATCAAATGTTATTTTGAAAAATAGTACTAGGTTTAGCAATATTCACAAAGTGGCATAGAATGGAGTCATATGAATACTAAACATCCTTTTGTTTTCATCCTATTTGTATTTCTTTTGCTCTGCTCCATGTATCAATAGAAAAACAATCTACATGAAAAATAATTCAGTACTGGGGATTAATCTGTTGTAAAGCCCTTACAAAGATTGAGTGTGCTTATTGATTCATCATTATATCAGAAAAGGAGGAACACAGGTTGAAAATAGCAACCACTAATAGAACTTTGATTAAATGAGGAGAAAAGATTTTTTTTTGCTATACAGTAGTTAGAAATATTGTAAAAGATGCTACAAATATATATTTTTTGTGCAAGCTTCTGGGTTTTATTTATTTGTTTAATATATTGTCTGACTCCCAACAACTCAGGCCAGCTTTTGAAAACACATGCACACATACACACATACACACACACACAATTATAATGGGGAAAAATGATCCCAAAGGAGCTTAACCTGTGCCCCATATCCTGGGAGAGTAGTCAGGTCTTTAATAACACCTTGAATGTCATCAGGGTGGGAACCTTCGAGATATCTGGGGCAATATCATTTCAGAAGGCAGGCACCATGTCCAAGAACCATGTTTCTTGGGTTGTGCAAGATTATAATTATTTAGTGATAGGACTGGAGCATGCCCACTCTACTTGACCATATCAGATAGGCAGAAACAACTAGAGACAGACAGTTCCTCAAATAACTAGGGCCACCAAATGAGAAGGAAGGACTCATTGAAAAAGACCCTGATGTTGGGAAAGATAGGAGTCCAAGGGAAAAGGGGATGGCAGAGGATGAGATGGTTATATACTGTCCTCTACACACTGGGTAAAAGTTTGGGCACACTCAGGGAGACAGTGGAGGACAGAGGGCCCTGGCGTGCTATGGTCCATGAGGTCACAAACAGTTGGACATGACTTAGCAACTGAACAATGCTATAAAGGGCTTTATAAATGAAAACCACTAGATTGAATTGCATCAAAAAACCAACTGGCCACTAGAGCAGCTCATGGGGCACTGGTGTGTGAGAGTATGTGTGTGTGTCATGTGAGCATAATGAGGCATGCCCAACACTACTGCATTTTGTATCATTTTGTACCAGTTAAAGCTTTGAGTGGTTTTCAAGGCAATCCCCATGTACTTAATGCTAGCATTCAGTGTGTTAGGCATATGGTGTTAGCCTACAATGTTGGGTTGAAAATATATTAACCATAATGCTATGACTTTAAGAAGTTAATTGGCCAATAGGTGTGTAAGTGTTCTCATGGCCATGAAGAGGAAGCTAGGAGTGTAGCTTCTCTCTCTCTCTGAATTCACTGATTTCTACTGTTACTGTTTTTGCTCTGCTGTTGGTTTACTACTGTTGTAAACCTGAACTGTGTATTGACCTCTGGACCGGTAAGAAGACTTTGTAGCTTGGACTGTTGCTATTGTTTATGACCTGGACTGTTTATTTTTGACTGTGCATTTTTGTTTTTACACCACCTCAAAGTAAAATACTTTTTGTTTTTACAACTCAGTGTACTCTTACTGTGTGACTCTTGCTGCTCTCAGTACCCTTCCTTGTCTGTGCAACTCTTTGGTAGCACAAGGAGACCTCTGCACAACAAATTCCTTAACACAGTGTTTTAGTCGATCGACACAATATATTTAATAACCTGATTTTCCCCTTTGTTTGTAATTACCATGATGGAAATTGGGGAAAAAAGGCAAATTTTGAAAATATCTTTTAAATCCAAACTCATGTTAAAATTTAAAATGGAAAATTATTTTTTGTGTGAAATTAAAACCATGTTTATACCCCAGGGGAAATTACTATAGACACTAAAAGAACCCGCGTGAGCTTGAAGACATTAACCTATTTTACACTGCTCTTGCATTCTAGTAGTCATTAATTTTTACCACTGTTTCTTTAGTAATTAGGCAAAACCTGTACCTGTCTACTTTCTATAGTTAAATAATTTTCACATAAATCCAAGAAGATTTTTTTAAAAAAATTCACATTGTCCACACAAGAGATTTCCTGTTCTCAAAACTGGAAGTTCATTTGCTTAGTAAAAGTCAGGCTTGTCTTGATGTCTTTGATTGATGAGTTACATTTTCCTTGCTGTAAAGTCTTTGGCTAACATTCACATTTAAGAACAGGCAAGCATATGAGTAGCAAATTGTGTTTAAACCCATTCAGGTTTCAGAGCGACAAAGGGTTTTTCCCCCTCCTTTCTGTCCTATCCATTTGTGGTTTATAGAAGCACACACACACACAAAAGACTCCTTAGAAAAAACCCTAAAAGAGCAAAGGAAGCAAGACAGTAAAATAAGGGAGAGCTTTCCCCAGCAGACTGTTGATTTACTAATGGAATGAAACAGAGGCTCTTAGAGAAAGGTGTGTTTGACTGGAACATTTACTGTAGTGGAAGCAACACATTGTAATCTGGTGGTCTTCCTTCCTTCCTTCCTTCCTTCCTTCCTTCCTTCCTTCCTTCCTTCCTTCCCTCCCTCCCCTCCCTCCTTCCTTCCCTCCCTCCCTCCTTCCCTCCCTCCCTCCTTCCTTCCCTCCCTCCCTCCCTCCCTCCTGCCTTCCCTCCCTCCCTCCTTCCTTCCTTCCTTCCTTCCTTCCTTCCTTCCTTCCTTCCTTCCTTCCTTCCTTCCTTCCTTCCTTCCCCTAAAATTATCTATATCTGGATGTATCCATAATAGACATTTGGCAAGCAGAAACTTAGCCCTTTCATTTAAAAACAAAACAGTTCACCAGCAAACAAACTGAGCAGACAGCACCCATGATACTAAAGCTTTGGAGACATCTGGCCTAGAAGCAAATTTGTAAAACAAAATGGTTTTATGGTGTGAAGGAAGGTTCATATGGTCACGTATATGGAAAAGAATGGCTAAGCTTTATATCTGGTGTTAAACAGTGGGTTCTTGGGTGCAGGAATGACGATGCGAGGCTGAGTACAGGATAACTCATACTTTTATTTCTTGCTGGAACTGTGCTGAAGCAAGGGCTGCAACCAGCCGCAATATATAGTCTAGCCCCTAGGCGGCAGCCAGTAGGTTTGAACCAACCATTGCCGCCTGGGGCTAGCCAATTGCAGGACAGGAGACAGTTAGTCTGGGTTGCTGGAGAGCCATTAGCTGCTCCAGCAACCCACGTGGTGTAACACAAGAGCTCAGTACATAACATCTGGCATAAGCCATGTTGCTTTTTAAATGCAACATAAGCCATGTTGCTTTTCTTTTTTCGCAAGCACTGCTGGTTATTTTTTTCCTCTTAGAAGGACAGCTTGATCTTATCAAGGAACCTCCATTAAAATGAGAATAAATTACTGTATTTATATGCTCACTCCCATTCTCGTGGTAACAAATTGTACTTGTAATTTTATACATGTTTACTCCCAGAGCATGAAATTACACACTTTTATTGTTGTCTGGTACAGATACAACTCCCCCCCCCCAATAAAAAATAAATATAAACAGAAAAGTAGGGTCACTGAAGTTAGGAGTATCTAATAAAGAATTGTAGGAAACAAGAATATCTTTCTTTTAAAGCATGCTAATTCTCTTCCATGTAAGCTCTGATTTATAATTAATTTCAACTGTGAACCTACTGCGTTTATTAAGGATAATCTTTGAGATGTGAAGAAGTAACTAGCTTATTAATTTGGTTCTCAGAAAGTAGTCCCTGCGACATGCAACATACTGACTGATGAAAAACTACCAGACTATACAATCATGTAAAAAAATAAAATAAAAGAATCAAAATGGTTTTGTGGTAATATGATGGTATTTTAATTTAATGGGAGAGAGAGAGAGAAAAAAAATAGTTTTCACATTAAAAGAGGGCAGGAGGTAACAAACTTTAATTAATTTATCTCTTTACAAGAAACCATTCTGAAAGAGAGCACCATTTCTGATTCAGAATGTCAAGGGGAAACCCAGAATACGGGTGAAGGAACAAGAGATAAATTTTCTACTTTTCCCTTCTCCTCTATTTATTGAAGTGCCTGCTGGATTCAAAACCGTTATGCGAAAAACACAGCAGCACCAATAGCGCTGACCTGAAAAATGTGCTAAGCGTATAAGTCCAAAATTTGGCAAATGTTCTCTCAATTCATATGGGACTAATTGCTTGATAGTTCCACACAGATTTTGCATCTGCCTGGGAACAGATATGTATTTCACTAGTTTTTGAATTTACACTAGTATGCTGAAAAGCACACGCAAAGGAGCTCAGAGGACATCTCTGATTTGACAGATACTCAAGGATTCCCCTGGAATTGTTAAGATTTGCATATGATCCCCACAGCAACGTAAATGAACTTCTATCAATCCTGCTCATTAAATAAGAGCAGGGACAGTTTTGGATGTCAAATTTGCTTTAGAGTTTCTGTAGGACAGTTAAGAGTTCTGGATTCTGTAATACTTAAAAGTGAAAGGAATAGTACATTGGTTCTGCCTGAATTTGTATACGACTTTAACCAATCCACATTCTTTTGAAAATTGTGGACAAAGATTAATGTGTATGCAGACATTCACACTCTTTAAAAAGTTTTTGTTGTAACTCAAACCTAAGGGGGGGGGAATCATTTAGAAAAAGTGTGGACAAGAAACTGTAATTGTTCCAAGAGAAAGATGGAAGATGGAGAGATGCTGTAGAAATAAGCAGGGCCTTTGTAAGCCTGTTCCGATATTCCTAGTTTATTTTCCTAAGCACTGTCCAGCCTTTAGTAGGACAAAGCAGGGATTGACTGCCTTTTTGGCTAATGGAAACCTTTCAAATTTGTGAATTTGTTATGGTTTCACAAAATGGCTCTTGCAAACATTCTGAGTATGCCCCAGCATTTACTAGAATACAACTCTATTTGTCACTAGTTACTTTCTGTTACCACTTCAAACGTTCCAAGATTGACTTTGCTATTGTTAGATTCTTTTTTCTAGATAGGTGCATACTTTCAAAGAAAACGCTGAACTCCACCATCCCACCACTAATTTTTTAGAATATCATTGGACATATTGGTGCTCAGATCTAAACGGATGATGCTTTGCTTAGCAACATGCTACTCATTCCTTTTTAAAAATAATCTTAACAAGGAAAATAAGTGAACACTCAGAAAAATCTGCTGGGCACCAAGAATTTTATCTCCAGGTTGTCATATTACCTATCCCTTTAGCATAAGTAGTAGTAGTATGATTTACAGGTAGTCCTTGACTTACTACCACAATTGAGCCCAAAATTTCCCTTTGCTAAGCAAAAGAGCTAAGTGAGTTTTGCCCCATTTTATGACTCTTCTTGCCACAGTTATTAAGTGAATTGCTGCAGTTAAGTTAGTAACACTAAGTGAATCTGGCTTCCCCATTGACTTTGCTTTTCAGAAGATCACAACCCTGGGACACTGCAGCTGTCAAAAATACATGCCTGGTGGTCGAACACCCAAAGTGTGGTCTTTGTAACCATGGGGGTGAGGGCCTGAACTTTGAATCCAGGTTGTAAGAACCCCCCCCCCCCGGATGTAGGTCTGTCAGAACTTTAAACAGTTGCTAAGCAACTGGTCATATGTCAAGGAATACCTGTAGCCCTTGCACCCCCTACAGACCTGCCAGATAGGTAAATTACTGTTCATAAACTGAGGGTCCGAAGCCCACCATGGTTTAGCATATTTCCATCAGATGATCTAGAGGGGAGATACAAAGTGACTCTGCCCTTGTGGTGAAGATGTCAAAGAATTCTTCAAACATGCCTTACGATACAGTCCATTTTATTCCAAGAATTGCTGTGAACTGCTAATTCCACACCTAATATTCTGATCAGGTCTATTAAATCTCTGTCAGATTCAAATGACTCTCTTTAATTGTGGCCAGATTCTGTCACATAATGTGTAAGATGCGCAGCAACCTGTCTGATATATCTGCTCACCTAACTAGCAAATCAATATCAATTTTATTTTACCCAAGTGTTTTATGGACTGGTCATTGACTGCAATAAAGATTCTGTTCACTTGGTCAATGCTCAAAGTTAAATAACAACAAATATTTGGGATGGATTCCAAATTATTTTGGCTTCAGGTAGGCCCGCTGGATTCAATCAGGGAGCGGTGGTTAACATGTTACACTAATTTTAAGAAATGCATTTGCAGCATGATTAAATCCAGGTCCAATCTGTAGCAATTTTTTTAAAAAAAAGAACTGACTTAAATGTTATGTATCATGTGTTGTAAAACAACTTGCATGGTGGAATGAACTGGACAATAAGCTCACAAACATTCTGTAGACTTTTTTCTTTACTTACATTTCTTTCAGCATGACTAGAAAACCAATACTTACAGAAAGAAAATAGGAAGGGACAAAGTTCTCCATTTTTTTTAAAAAAGGCATTATAGTTCAATTTAGCAGCAACAGCAGGAAGTGCGCAGAGGTTTGAAATGTGCCTCATAATAGACTGTAAAGTGGTTAGTCTTTTCCTTGTGCAGCCAATTTTTTAATGAATAATTGATAAAAAAAGTAGACAAAAGCTGTATCAAGAGCTAAAGGGTTATAAATTCTTTGTTAGAAGACTACATAGTGCTTCGTATGGCACATCATTTGTCAGGAAATAAGCCACATGTAGAGATTAGCTGAAATCAAGGTAGATAATGATATTCTTCTTGCAATACCAGGATTGGCACAGCAAGGTGAGTGGCAGTGATATATATCTATGATGGATGAGAAAGAAAGCGCCTGTATTTCTAAACCAAGTGTGAAGAATGCTACTGTCATGTAAGACAAGTGGGAATTTTCTCATCGCTCAAATTTTTAGACTCTAGTGCAGGGGTGTCAAACTCAATTTCATTGAGGGCCGCATCAGCATTGCAGTTGTCCTCAGGGGGCCGGGTGGGTGTGGCCTGGGTGGGTGTGGCCTACTGGGTGGGTGTGGCTAGAGTGCCTACAGCCTACTGGGTGGGCATGGCCAGCTCTACATCGTTCACAGCAAGGGTGCCTATGGGGGCCTGGGCAGGAATGGGACAGATCTGAGGGTCTCTGGCAGGAGGAGGGTCTCTGGGCCAGGGCCAAGGCAGTGGGGGCCGTTCCCTCACTGTTTCCAGGATGGCTTAGCGGGCCGCATGAAACCACTTCGCGGGCCGGATCTGGCCCCCAGGCCTTGTGTTTGACATGTCTGCTCTAGTGTGTTCCCTGAGCAGAAAGCATTGTGACATTATGAACAACAAAACAGGGGAATTTGTTTTTGGGCAGCATGTTTGTTTTGAATGTAGATCTCAGACTAAACCCTGACATGGAGAAACTCCTATCCGACTAATTCTCTTAACTCTGGAGATCTACAGTATTGCTTCCCAGAAACCCTCCGATTATAAACATCTGAGAAGTGATGTGATGTCATTTCAGTTAACACAGTGTTAATATTAACTACACAATTTTGTTACCTGTGCCATACAATATGTGGATGACACACAATTCATCATTTGGATCATTTGCACAATGTCATTTATATCACATGTGATGCTATTGCCGCCTTTGTCTACACTGTAAGACTTCTTCCAAATTTGTGATTTTATTTAAAAGGGATATTTTTCTGAAGTGAAAACAGTCTAACAATAACCCTTTTTCAATTTTAAGTTTCAACATGCAAGCTCACCCAGCTCTAGCATCTGTACAGTTGTTACTTTCCAGAGGCATTGCAGGAAATGCAAATGACAAAATCCACCAACAAAAGGGGTTGGGCTTCTATAGTGACATTGTAACGCTGCTTTCATTCTGATAAAAATGTTGTGGATGTTTTAGTTTCTGCTAATAACACATTCTTTCATTCCCCATCCCCAATCACAACTGCATGATGTCTGCTTCCGAGTGAGGAATTTCAAGTAAAATGAGAATCAGATACATTTAGTTAAGGTTGGCTTATTAAGTATATTTCAGTTTTCCTTGCTCCAAGTCAAACAAGCTGATCTTAGAAGCATATAGTTTGGCATCCTAAATTTATTTATGCTCTACTTATCTTCTACAAACTTATATCTATGAATATTGCTAGAGATTGTCATGGGTTCTTTTATGTAAATCCAGGTTAGTAGGTTCTAACACAACCACTCAAGCCTCTAGAAAACATACCCACAAATACTCAAAGTCTAGTATTCACAGTTTACTATATCACTCTACCTCAATTCTACTACAACTCCTGTTCCTCCACTACTACTCTTTGTGAGATCTACTTCTGAAGAACAGTAACCCCCTCTATTTGCCTTAGGCTGCTTCAGGCTATTTATTTCTCAAACTAAATACAACCTACCCCTCTATTTGCCTTAGGCTGCTTCAGGCTGTTTATTTCTCAAACTAAACACAACCCACCCCGCTACCTCTCTGCTCAGCTTTTATAGCCAGCAGCTGCTAGACTGCCGGGGAGAAGTCTTAAAGGGACAGGGCACCAGTAGCCCAGGTGCTATCCTCTCACATGTTTTATTTTTTTTTAATCCCTATGTAAAAGGATAGCACCTGGGCTACTGCTGCCCTGTCCCTTTAAGACCTGTCTCTAGCAGTCCAGCAGCTGCTGGCTATAAAAGCTGAGCAGAGAGGTGATGGGGTGGGTTTAGTTTTTTTAAATCTGTAATGACTCCCCTGGATGCTTCCCCAGATACCTCTCCAGATGTCAACATGGAGGGGGATGAACGGAGCCCCTGGCACTTCAGGAGGGGAGTTAGTCAATGGCTTTGAGCAGCTGATTGAGAGTGATTTGGCTGAAGCACAGCTGTAGCAGGACAGCCCTGAAGTTTCAGGTGAGGAAAGCACAGAGCTGCAGACAGTCAGCAATGAGGAAGAGGAACTGCCTTCTGCACCTGATCTGAGAACATATAGGGCAGAGAAAAGGCAAGAGCAGAGAAGGTCAGCCAGACTACTCAAAGAGGAGAAAACATTGCCCTTCTTGATGGGCTGCACCAGAAGCTGGGTACTTAGCACAGCAGACAGGTGGAGATGATGTTGCAGACAATGTGTTCATTTCCTAGCTGTGTGTTTCCTGGTCGTTGTGTTCTCTGCCTTGCTTTGACTTGGATTGTGCCTTGTGAACCCTTTCATATTGTGGATTTAATTTTGCCTGGTGGGTTTATCTCATTTGGGAACTTTCAAGTGATCATTGCTCTGTGGATTAGCATTGGTCTGCTTGTGGCTGGACTAAATTGAGACAGTTCTGGGTTTTTGGTGAAGGGAATTGCTGGGGAATATTAATAAACCACTGTTACATGTGCATGTGAGTGAGTTCATTTTTATAGTAAAAAGACCATTCAAATACAAATGAGGAAATTTCATAAAGGGTTGGCTGACATAAATGTACCCACTGTATAAAGGTCAAGATGGGTTTTTTTCCTATGTAATAATAGTATATAGGCTATTTGGGGATTACATTTAAATATTTACAAGTATAAACTGGCAGGCAGATCTCTTTTATAAGAAATTGACTTAAACTGTCTCTTGTAAGTCAATCTGTTATATATACGTGGTTTTGCCAGCCATAATTAAGAGACTAAGTCTCATTTTAAAATATTTGTCTTTTTCATGATTTTAAAAATAGGGCTTGGAGTTGGGGGAGGTTAAACTGGAACATAGAGATCAACTGCAGATTGTAATTTGAATAAACATAAATCCTGAATGTCTACAAAAATGTTATAGTCCCATAATGAATTATTTATTTCTCTCCAAGAAGAAATATTTACATATGATATATCAAGGTACCTAATATTGTAAGCCTCATATGGAACTTTTTCCCCACAATATAGGAACTGTGCAATATCTATGAGAAATGTTAGAACACTCTGGTTTGGGGAACTGGTACATATTAACCTCAGAAAATAAGATTCAGAAATGGTTAAGGTGGCATTTTCTTCAAATACAGATTATTAATGCTCTAACCTGTTCTGCATTTATTCCAGGCACATTCAGTGTAGCTGTAAGCACTTTATTTGCAGCATTTTTACCTACCGTTTTTATCATAAAATAAGTCCAATGCTATTTTTACTAGATGATATTCTGTGTTCAGGAAGAGGATTAGGGAGAAAGAATAGATAAGAATGCTAATAAGCAGTTCACCTGAAAAAATAGTTTGCATATATCATAAAAATGAAAATGAATTGTAGGCCTAAGTAGTTCAATGTAAGTATAAGAGCAAAGAACCAAGGGGATAGGGATGCAAGATGATGATTTATTTATATCCCACCTTAATTTTTATTTTTTAAAAAACTCATGGCAGTAAATACATCTAATACTCCTTACTCCTCCTATGAGGGCTTATTGTAATCCTGGGAATAAGATGCAAAATTGTAGATGTGGATTCAATTTATAATAGCTAGACATCATTTTTGAAAAATAATATATTGCATATAGCTCTTAGTTGATGGGATATTATTAGCAATACATTGGCTTAAAAGATAGATCACTTACTAAGAATAACGTAGGCATGATTGGAGTAAAATGGAACTCTGCCATAGTGGCACACTGGCTAAAACGTGCCAAAATTGACTAATACTGTCCATATGGTTAGGAGAGAATACTGCATATGTAATTTCATACATCACCTCTTAGGTATATGATCCAGTCAAAGTGAATTTAAGCCTGAACGTAAGACTGAATAAACACATATAGGACTGCACCACAAGTAAATTGAATTTGTCAATGGGGTAAGTAATAATCATCCCACTCTTTCCTTCTTGGAATCATTCGTGCTGACTTTGAATCCAATTTAATAAAATCTGGTTTCATTTTCTTTGCAAATAATTATGTAATAGGCAAGAAAGATAGCAAAGAACGACAGTAAAAGTGAACTAGGGAGTAAAAACAATCCTATTCCTTCCTGTTTTTAACTTGTATGCCTTTGGGGGCTTGTGGATGAGAGGCATTCATGTTCTCCATACTCCCTTGCTCTGCAGGTTTCCTTCCTTTTTGTCAATATGCTGGGGGGCTGCTGGTCAGGAATCCAAAGAGATCTTAGTGCCTAGAAGTGGCGGAAATGCAGTGGCAACTTTTAAGCCCATTTTATGATAGGCATTGGCAGAACTATGATAATAGAACAATCTGTCTGGAGTTAAACTGCAAATGGAAGACAGCATCTGTAGCATGTGGCACATTGACTACACCTTTTCTAAAAAAAAATACCCTTAGAATCATCAAGTGATTCTTCTTCTGGGAAAGCAGAAAAAAAACTGGTGGCCAATACCATCAAATCACAGCCAAATCTTTGCCTCCTAGAATCCAGTACATTTTTATTCCTAAGCACACTCTTCACACAGATGTACAATTCCCCCCCCCTTTTTTTAGGAGATCAGAGAGGAAGCAGTTGTATTGACAAGCAGGCTCAGTCACAGGTGAGCACAAGCCAAAATAACTTCCTTCAGTGAAGTTATTGGTATTCTACACCCTTCTGTTAAATTTGCATTTTATTATTTTAATAGCTATCCAAGTTAATGTAGAAATAGCAGGAACACCTGAACATATTTATGAAGCATCTCAGCTACAAGATGTTTCAATATGATTTAGTTACAGAAGAACAAGCTTTGCCCTGGGGCTTACAACATCTACAAATCAGGAAAATAAATATAACAAACAAACAATCTCCCCACCACCACCACCACCAAACAAACTACCAAATCTACCTCAAGGAAAGAAGCAGGTTAAAATCTCACAAGAAGCGAAACGCTTTCCAATACCACCTTAAAGTTGTGAATGGAATAGGTGTAATGGCATGGTGCTGACTCCTGAATACTACTATGACTGGGGTGGTGTTTTTTTTTTAAGGTCAAGGCTATAATACAGGTGTCTTCAAACTTGGCCCTTTTGTGACTTGTGGACTTCAACTCCCAGAATTCTTCAGCCGGCGTGCCTGGCTGAGGAATTCTGGGAGTTGAAGTCCACAAGTCATAAAAGGGCCAGGTTTGAAGACCCCCTGCTATAATAGAAGCATCCAAGAGCCATACGGTTAATTTAGGATTGAGGCAAAAAAAAATCCTGCATAATGTGCAGATGAGTAGCTGGGCCTTAGATAGGGTCAATTATGGCGAGCAAAAGAGGAAGCCACCTAATGAAGCATGAGCAAATATATCTTAATTTTTGGCAAGAAAAAAAAAGAAATCAATGGTTAAAAATAAGACGGATAAGGTAGGGTCACCTGATAGCGTCCTGGGAACTTTGGACACTTTTCTGGAATACTATGCTAATGTACATAAGTAGATTTACAGGGAAATCTCTCAATATTGAACAGGTTAATGTGATGTTGAATTATATACAGGTAGTCCTCCACTAGCAAACATTCATGTAATAACCATTTGAAGTTACAGCAGCATGACCGGATGTGTGACCATTCGTTGCATTTATGACTGTCTCAGCATCCCCACAGTTACGTGATCAATATTCACCAACCAGCATGTATTTATAACCATTGCAGTATCCAGGGTCATGTGATTGACATCTGCAATCTTCCCAGGGGCCTTCCTTTAAACAAAGTTAACGGGAAAGCCGGATTTGCTTAAGGGCTGCAGCAAAAAAAGGGGCAAAACAGGAAGGTATAGGGCAGGGGTAGGCAACCTTGGCTCTTTTATGACTCGTGGACTTCAACTCCCAGAATTCCTGAGCCAGCCATGTTGAGGGGACAGGGAGAGGCTTCCATGTTGAGCCATGCTGGCTCAGCAATTCTGGGAGTTGAAGTCCACAAGTCATAAAAGAGGCAAGGTTTCCTACCCCTGGTATAGGGCAACAATTATTGAATCAAGGTAACTCAAATGGGCTAACTTATAGAATGCCCGGATCCATGACTCTCATGGGAATGAAATTTGGGGGTGTAGTTGCTCCAGTGTCACTGTATCTTTCAACTACACTTTCCAGAACTCACAGACAACAATGTGCAAGGGAAGATGGATGGGCCATAATCCCTCCCTCTTTCCTGCTTCTCTCTGGACCCCCATGCTCAATCAGCTGGTGGTAAGGGCCAATAGATGAAGGGCAATTGGTTGTTTTGGAACCGAGCAGAAATCTGAAATTATTAACAGCAGTTAAGGGAGCAACTCAGATACCTGCTACTAAGTAGAGTTGGCTGGGGAGGGCTGATGGTTGATGGATGGGTCTTCTTTCTCCCTGGAGGGAGAGGGTCCTTGGAGAAGGCCTACGACAACTTGCCATGGCCAACTCACCACAGCCAACTTGCTGTGGCCAACTTACCATAGGACTACTTGCTGCAGGAGAAGAGCTACACTAATACCGAAGAAATAGTAGAACTATTAAGGAAAGGTTGCCAAAGGAGGGACAAGATGAAATGTGAATGACAAAAATTAAAATATATTTTTAAATTATCTTAAATAATTAAACTGAATTGTTGAATTGTCCCGCAGCAAGTTGGCCATGGGAACTAGCTGTGGTGAGCAGACCATGGTGAGTTGGTTGCAGCAAGTCAACTACGGCAAGTTGTCCCATTCCATCTTGGGATGGGGTGAGGTTTTCCTTGTCGCCCATGGCATCCTTTGTCTCCCTCTGCTCAGCAAAGTAGCAGGCAGTTCAGCCAAGTAGGAGGAAAGATTTCCAAGTTCCCTGCCAGGTTCGCACAAGTAACATCAATGGGGAAGCCGGCAGGAAGTCAGAAGTTGCTCCTTTTCCCATAGCTTTTTTTTTTTAACCCAGCTGTGGTTATTCTAGTCCTGTTTCTGAAGAAACATCTCTGAAGGGATCACCCAATGGGTCACAGGTTTTCTGGTTCCTCTTTTAAATCCAGGGGTCTGTGAGCCTGGTAAGCAATGTGGATGTGTGTTGTAAAGACACACTTATCGCTTTGGCCACCACATTGCCAGTCCTTGCTATTCTCCTTTCCCTTATACCAGGGGTCGGCAACCTCGGCTCCTTTATGACTCGTGGACTTCAACTCCCAGAATTCCTGAGCCAGCTATGCTGGCTCAGGAATTCTGGGAGTTGAAGTCCACGAGTCATAAAAGAGCCGAGGTTGCCGACCCCTGCCTTATACAATCACAAAAGCATTAAGCCAAGGAGAGGCCTGTTTTTTTAGGCAGAGGCTTGCGGGGTAGGGTGGGGTACATTACTCAAAGCAGGAAAGAAGATAAGTAAAGGGGATGATTGATTTAATTTAGACATTTAATTATAAATCATCAGTACTATCAATTGGACTTATTCACCTTATATTTAATAATTCCTTCTTTTGGCCATAATGAAAAGGGCCATTCTTGGACACGTTTTTACTATACCTTAGCTAGAGTTACAATATGTGGACTGTAAACATCTGGGCTACCACTGGAGCGTTTCTAAGACACTTTGCTGCCACCTAACGGCTGTTCCGGGTATTATGGCCCAGATACAGTAATTTGGAGCTTAGCACTATGTGCAAACCAGACTAGAGCAATATTACATCTTGGATTCAGAAGACGATGCTTGCAGTCTTACAAAGCCTTTCTTATCTACTCAGGGGTTTTTTTAGCTAATAGATTTATTGCTTATATTTTAAGACTGCATTATGTTGATAATTCCCAGTCATACTGTAGTCTTCTGCCCTATTGCCACTTGGAGCACTTCCAGTAGCCAGACAACAAAATCTGCTAATTGATCGTTTGTTCTTAAATACATGACCTGCATCTTTTGTGGTATTGAATTATAATTCAATCTGGAATCATTTCTGATGAGAAACAGAAAGCAGCCCAAGGAAAAATAAACAGCACTTATCAATAAATCTGATCACCACAAGCTTACTGCCTGCACTCTGCAGCCAGTACCTGGGCATAGAAGGATATGTACGCTAAAAAGATTGCATCTCATCCCTGCTACATGAGTCCCACATTTTCCTCCCTCTAAGGAGATGGGGCTGGGGAGCAGCCATCAAAACAGAGCTGAGGTCTATAATAATTGGTGCTGGCAGAAATGTCAGTCCACTGCCAGAGCCTTGGTGGAGCAGTGGGCTAATGCCTCCTTAAGTAACACCAGCTGCCTGCAATTAGTGCAGGTTCGCATCCCACCAGGCTCAAGGTTGACTCAGCCTTCCATCCTTCCGAGGTAGGTAAAATGAGGACCCAGATTGTTGGGGGCAATTAAGCTGACTTTGTAATAATGCCGCTTGGGGTGTGTGTGTGAAAGCCCTAATAAACAGGCATATACATAGAATGAAGGCTACTGCTAAGCTTGTAAGCCGCCCTGAGTCTTCGGAGAAGGGCGGGATATAAATGGAATTAAAATAAAAAAATAAAATAAAAAAAACTGCCAACCTGATAGAAAGTTGCATCAGAGGTTGAATGCTGACAACTCGGTCTGCAGAGAAATTTTCTCTTCCCTCTAATTAAACTGGATAATGTAACTCACAAGCGGCTTCTGGATAGCCGCTTTTCTTACTTGAAAGGAAATCAATGGAAAAAGAAGTTGTCTTTTTTTTCCCCATGGAGAAAGCAAAAACACATTCTTAGCAATGAAAAAACAAGATTGTGAAGATTGTTCGAGCAAGGCTGGAAGCGAGCATTGAAGTCATGAGAGCCAAACTGGCTTAGTGGTGACCAGGCTGACCGGCCCGACAAGGGTAGGCAACCTTGGCTCTTTTATGACTCGTGGACTTCAACTCCCAGAATTCCTGAGCCAGCCGGCACTCAGGAATTCTGGGAGTTGAAGTCCACGAGTCATAAAAGAGCCAAGGTTGCCTATCCCTGGGCCACACCATTGCTTGCTGGATTATTCATTGTTAATAATAGCAAGAAGCTACAGGTGTTGCACAATTACTCATAAATAAGCCCCCCCCACCCCCAAACACAGAAGAACTTACTTCCAAGTAAATAATGATAGAATGTGGTGTGATCCTAAATCACTCCCTTTAGACAGGAGAGCAGACACAATGTGAGAAACAAATACCTTATCTTTTGTTGTAATTAATGCTAATTAAGATTGCTGCATTACCTTTCTGAAGAAATTGCAAATTACTTTTTCATCCAGAGAACAAACTTACCTATGTAATACTTTTCCGTGAAGTAAAAAATAAATACATAAATAGATAGGTTCATGGAGGCCAGCTCCCTTGATGTCTATTAAGGAAGCCCTATTGATTAGAGGCAACATGCTAAGATAGCCACTGCTTGGAATTAACAACCAAAAGGGAACAACTATTGTTACTATGCTTCCTGAAAACAACAGGCTAGTCACAAGGTGGAACAGCACAAGCTGTTACATCTCACAATGTTATCCTAATCCACGGTATTATGAAAAATTCATCAGAATGTAAATCTGCAGATTGCTGCATGGAATTCACAATGAATTTGTTTGCAGATCCCATAAAAAATTGCTCCCATGAAAAAGCTAAAAACCTGTTATGTCAATCAAAGTACAGGGGATGGGTGGGGTGGAGTCTGCAAAATGAAAGCTAAAGCACGCATCTCACTTATGACAAACCATTCTTTGAGGGGGCCCTTGGTGCTCCCTGACTTGGTTGTTATCTTGTTTCATTACCCAACTAGCTAACATCATCAGCACTAGTGGGAGCGGTCTTGGAGGTTCTTTGGTTGGGTTATTAACTGTTAGCTTCTTGGGATATTATTTGCTTCTTGATTGTGGGTCTGATGTTAACCTTGGTGTTAATCTATCTTCACCTGGGTGTTGATTGCTGGTGGGGAGGTGTTTGGGTCTTTTTTTGTTCCCTTTTTGGCTTGTTGATTGCTTCTTTTGCACAATATATAGATGCTTATATCCAGTGCTTTTTTTGTAAAAGAAAAAGGTGCCAGAACTCACACATGTCATACAACCCGCCTTGCCTATCCTACAAGGTTCCATCCAAAAAAGGTGCCGGAACTCCATTCTGAGCGTTCTATGAGAAAAAAAGCCCTGCTTATATCTATGTGTCTACTGATAGCCAATTTGTCAGAATGCCAGGCTTCCAAGAATTCCCTAGTGTTTTTCCATTGGCTTGGTCTAAGATGGTCACAGTTTCCCAGCTGAAACTATGGTTAAGTCTGTCCATATGTTGAGGAAATTAAAGCGTTTTTCTTCATGTCGTTTGAACGCTAGTTGATGATCATGGATGCATTCTGCTAATCTTCTTCTGCCTGTCTATTCTACATAGTGGTCGTTGCAATCTTTACACTGTATGTTGCAAATGACTCCTGTTTCTTCTTCTGGGACTGCTGGGGATTTTTTTTCTTTTCTTTTTTTTAAAAAAAGAAGTTTTGGAGGGCTTTAGTTGGTTTGTGTGCTGTGCTGATTCTGTGTGACTGCAATAGTCTGTTGGTGGCTTCTGAGATGTTTTTGATGTATGGCAGTATTATCCTTTTTACAGCTTGGGTTGGTTGTGCTACATTGGGTTGAGTGGACAGGCATTTTTTGATGAAGCTGCATGGATATCCACACTGATATCAAATCCAAAAAACCAGAGTGATCTACAACATAAGGCATTTCCAGTCTAGACCTGGATTCAAGAATTTGCGTCCCTATCTAGACCGGGATGCCTTGCGTACAGTCACTCATGCGCTCGTGACTTCTCGTCTAGACTACTGTAATGCTCTCTACATGGGGCTGCCCTTGAAGTCCACTCGGAGACTCCAACTGGTGCAGAATGCAGCCGCGCGAGTTGTGCTGGGGGTTTCCCGATACTCCCATGTTACACCTTTGCTCCGCGAGCTGCATTGGCTGCCGGTTGCCCTCCGGGTGAGGTTCAAGGTGTTAGTGATGACTTACAAAGCCCTACATGGCATGGGTCCGGATTACCTATGGCAACACCTGCGGCCGGCGTCAACTTCCCTCCGTCCAGGGCCTCCTCAGGGTGCCTCTGATCAAAGAATGTCGATTGGTGGCCCCCAGGGGGAGAACGTTCTCTGTGGGCACGCCAGACCTATGGAACCACTTGCCGGTTGAGCTCCGGACGGCCCCCGACCTTCGCTCCTTCCGGCGCGATCTCAAAACCTTCCTTTTTGAACAAGCTGGCCTGGCCTGATGGGATGGGGTTGGGTTTTATAAATCGGTTTTAACTTTTTAATGTGTATTAATTTATTTACGGGCATTGCTGTTTAATTAGTTTTTAATTTTTGCATCCTGTTTTTTATTATGTATTGCCCTGTTCACCGCCCTGAGTCCTTCGGGAGAAGGGCGGTATACAAATTAAATTAATAATAATAACAAAGAATTTTCCCAACCTTCCTATGAGATAAAGTCTGCTTTATCCATGATTGAAAGCAAAACTTGCACTTACATTCCTATGAAAGTGAGCAGAATGTCAGCCAGTCATGTCTGAGAGATGAAAGAATGAAGGAGTAGAAAATTTATTTATTAAATTTATATATCGCCCTTCTCCTATTGAAGAGGCTCTGGGCAGCATCCAAGAAGGGAAATATCAGATTTATCTATTCGTCTGTCTGTTATGTAGATTATATTGTCTGAGCAAGGTTTCAACTTCAGAATCCACCACAAATCCTCAATCTGATATATCAGCAGCGGAAAGAGGAACCATCAGTATCACATCAGGCAATTGCCATGGGGCGGTGGAATTGTAGCCTAGGGGCCTCTCTTGGATAAACCTACTGCATTTTCTCAGCAAGACTGGAAGGCATGCAAAATGGCATGGCCTGACTGAAATCCGGCCCAAAGATTCCAAAGGATAAGTGGTAACAGGATGTAACAGGAGATACAGAGCCTTGGTGGAGCAGTGGGCTAATGCCTCCTTAAGTAACACCAGCTGCCTGCAATTAGTGCAGGTTCGCATCCCACCAGGCTCAAGGTTGACTCAGCCTTCCATCCTTCAGAGGTAGGTAAAATGAGGACCCAGATTGTTGGGGGCAATTAAGCTGACTTTGTAATAATGCCGCTTGGGGTGTGTGTGTGAAAGCCCTAATAAGCAGGCATATACATTGAATGAAGGCTACTGCTAAGCTTGTAAGCCGCCCTGAGTCTTCGGAGAAGGGCGGGATATAAATGGAATTAAAAAAAAAAATACAGATTTTGTAGATCTAAATTTCCATTCCTTCCCACTTCAACTTGGCATCTTCCATTTCTGATATGTTATTGAAAGGGCAGGGTTGGATTTAAGGTTGCCTTTCCCTTTTACTTTTGACCCTCCCCAACCAAGACAAGTGTAATCTACATAATATGCAAATTAAGAGCTAATTACACAATTTGGGTATACAAAATTAGCCTACCTAATCTGCATCATTCTCAGCCAGTTTCTATCCCTGCTCTTACCACAAGCAGAACACAGCAGGGTGGGGAGCCAGAGGGGGCCTGAACTGTTTCTATAGTTGCAAAGAGAAAAGGGCTAGTCATACCAAATTCTCTTTAGGTCAGCACTGTAGCTGCATTTTTATTTATTTTTTAATTTTTGGGGTGCGTGTGAGAATTTTAGTTCATCTCTGTTCTTCTGTTTCCATCTCTACTCTGGCCTTAATTCATTATGTAAGGAAGTCTAGCAACACAGCACCTGAGGTTCAAGCTTGGTTATCCACCTCAGTTTCCAGAAAGTCATTTAAATATTTAATATACATACTTTCCCTCCATATTCTCAAATTCTCACAATTAAGTTCATGCAGGGATGGACCTCTCCCCGACAATCTCATAAGCTGTAGCTACCTGGTTAGGCGTTACAAATGACGAGAGATGCTCAACAAGCTTAAGAGAGGGCTGTAAAGCACCGCGAAGGGGTGTATAAGTCTAAGTGCTATTGCTATTTGGAGAGACAGATGTTGCTTATACCAGATCTAAAATAATGTGGTGTTTGGATCCTTGGGATGTGTCCAGGTAAACACTGAATATTAAAACTCCAGTCAAATGCCTAAGAGGAAACCACCATACTTGCAGTCAGGAAAGGAAATAAACCAGCCATTTAAGGAGTACATCCATTTTCTAGATTATAAAATGTACAGTACTAAGGGAGTGGATTACCTGACTGACTGCTGTTCCACAGACAAGACTATCTGGATAGCTCAGTTATCTGCAAGTGAGTCCAGCAATGAGCACTCTTCCAAGCAGGGAAATCCAACCACAAGCAGAACGTCTTTTTTTTATTACAGACCTTTATAATTTTTTTCCCTGAGGTAAGGGTAAAAAGGTAAAGGAAGGTAAACGTAAAAAGGTAAAGTAATCCCTGCGGATTTTACTCCACTAGTTGTTGCTGACTACAGTGGGCAATGCTCATTTCAGTTTCAAGGGCACTGAGACAGGGTTGTCCAAAGACATTTCTGTGGTCATGTCGCCAGCAAGACATCATGGAGCTCTGTTACCTTTCACGGACGTGGTACCTATTTATCTACTTGCATTTGCATGCTTTCATACTGCTAGGTTGGCAGGAGCTGAGGTGAGGACAGGAGCTCACCCCATCGTATGACACTTGGATCTCAAACCTGGGCTGCTGGCTTTCCAGCCGATAAGCCCAGCATCTTAACTGTTGAGCCACCACACCATTCTTTCTCTGAGGGCCACGCTACAATACCAATATGTTGAAAAGGATTGTTTTAGATTGGCAGGCAGGCTGGCTGGCATTATACATTATACAGCTATATTCTTTTTTTATAGGTAAAGGGATGTCATCATCCTAGCTTTCAAACCACAAGGGCAATAACCAATTTCCTGCCCCAATCAACATTTTGGAGGTTAAAATCAATAGTCGCCTGCTCTGTGGGGCACACTCTTGCCCACTCCATAGAAGAGCTTTTATCTTTATTTACTACAATACTTGTCCAGCTTTGTCGGAAGTTTCCATAGCATCGCTGTCAAAGACTTTGCCCTTTCTACTAACAGAAGACAAAAGTCTCTCCTGTGCTTCTGCAGTGTTCTTTCTTTAAAAAAAATGGTGAATTGTACTAATATAGCTGACAAGCCACTGGATTTCAACAGCACAATCAGTCAAATACTGCAACTTTCAACATTTGCTGCTGAGAGGACAGTTTAATTGGAGGGTTGGTCTTGATTGCTGCTTCCAGCTGAATTTGCTGATTTACTCATGATGAGATTTATCTGCAATTATAATCTCTTAAAACCCAAGTCTAACTAAGCAATTAATGTTGTTTTCTGGGCAGTCATCTTCCAAGATTTTTTCCCCTTAATCTTCTCAGTTATACCTACAGCGTTGGGATTTGTTCTGATGATCTTTTATCCAAGGGCTAACTAGGTTTATTTCAGTTTAGCTTTTTGAAAGTACTCATGGTCAAGTGGAATTAACCCCCTAGATCAGGGCTGTCAAACTGCCGGCCTCAGGGCCGGATGTGTCATGCCAAAACCGCACCCACCCCAGCTCTGGTAATGGAGAAAAAGTCATGATACGTCCCATGATGTTGTGAGTTTGACACGACACATCCCATGATGCTGTGAGTTTGACACCCCTGTCCTAGATGATTGAAACTACCTTTCAAAGTGGCCAAATCAATTAAAAAATTATATGGAATTTGAAGGATTCAGTGTCCTGACTAAATTCAGCTGTTTAATATCTTCAAAATATCTTCCAGCTATAGGTAATCTTTGACTAACAACCACAATTGGGACCAGAATTTCTGTTGCTAAATAAGGCAGTTGTTTAGTAAGTTGCAACAGATATTATGACCTATTTTGCCATGGTTGTTAAGAGAATCACATGATAGTTAAATGAATCTAGCTTCCCCCGTTGATGGTGCTTGTCAGAAGATGGCTGGAAAGGTTGCAAATGGCAGTCACATGACCCTCGGACACTACAACCACCATAAATACATACTGACTGCCACGTGCCTGAATTTTGATCACTTGATCATGGGGATGCTATGAGAGTCATAAATGTGAGGAACGATCATAAGTCACTTTTTTCAGTGCCATTGTAAATTTGAATGGTCCCTAAACAATTCGTTTGTACACAGTCACTAAATAAATGGTTGTAAATGTAAACCTGTAATTCCCAGATCTTGGTCATAATGTCCAAGACTGTAAATTATATGTTCCAAGAGGCTTTTCTCCACATCTTCTTGCACAGTCTGTGAAGCATTTTACAGGAAAGCTTAGCAGTTTTATTTTACCCAGAGTAAATTGTCAATTATCCCACCTAATTTTGTGATAAATCCCTTCTAGCGTGAAAGGTGTCAAAGGAATTCATAAATTAAAGGGAGAGACATATGACCATAGGCACTAGTTATGCCAACTGCACTTCTCTGCAAAGTATCAGAGTTAAGAGGAGTTTATGGAAAGCCTGCACTCATCCTCTGACAGTGGCTGTTTTCTCCACTTAATCCTTTCTAGCTATAGAGCTGCTTGATTGAAATAGGCGGCTACATGAATGAATGAATGAATGAATGAATGAATGAATGAATGAATGAATTTATTTTATTTATTTATTTATTTATTTGATTTGTATACCGCCCTTCTCCCTAAGGACTCAGGGCGGTGAACAGTGACATGCATAACAGAATGCACAAATTTGTTGTTGTTAGCTGCGAAGTCGTGTCCGACCCATCGCGACCCTATGGACAACATTCCTCCAGGCCTTCCTGTCCTCTACCATCTTCTGGAGTCCATTTAAGATCACGCCTACTGCTTCAGTGACTCCATCCAGCCACCTCATTCTCTGTCGTCCCCTTCTTCTATTGCCCTCGATCTTCCCCAGCATTAGGCTCTTCTCCAGGGAGTCCTTCCTTCTCATTAGGTGGCCAAAGTACTTGAGTTTTAGCTTCAGGATCTGGCCTTCTAAAGAGCAGTCAGGATTGATCTCCTCTAGGACTGACCGGTTTGATCGCCTTGCAGTCCAAGGGACTCGCAGGAGTCTTCTCCAGCACCACAGTTCAAAGGCCTCAATTCTTTGGCGCTCAGCCTTTCTTATGGTCCAACTTTCACTACCATACATTGCAACTGGAAAGACCATAGCCTTGACTATACGCACTTTTGTTGACTGGGTGATGTCTCTGCTTTTTAGTGTGCTGTCTAGATTTGCCATGGCTTTCCTCCCCAGGAGCAAGCGTCCTTTAATTTCTTGGCTACAGTCCCCATCTGCAGTGATCTTGGAGCCCAGGAAAATAAAATCTGTCACTACCTCCATTTCTTCCCCATCTATTTGCCAGGAATTGAGAGGGCCAGATGCCATGATCTTGGTTTTCTTAATGTTAAGTTTCAACCCAAGTTTTGCACTCTCCTTCTTCACCTGCAACAAGAGGCTCTTTAGTTCTTCTTCACTTTCTGCCATTAGAGTGGTATCATCTGCGTATCTTAGGTTGTTGATATTTCTTCCGGCAATCTTAATTCCAACTTTTGATTCATCTAGCCCTGCCTTTCTCATGATGTGCTCTGCATATAAGTTAAATAGGCAGGGTGACAGTATACAGCCTTGCCGGACTCCTTTCCCAATTTTGAACCAATCAGTGGTTCCGTGTCCAGTTCTCACTGTTGCTTCTTGACCCGCATATAGGTTTCTCAAGAGCCCAATAAGATGGTCTGGTACTCCCATCTCTTTAAGAACTTGCCACAGTTTGTTATGATCCACACAATCAAAGGCTTTAGCATAGTCAATGAAGCAGAAGTAGATGTTTTTCTGGAACTCCCTAGCTTTCTCCATGATCCAGCGTATGTTGGCAATTTGATCTCTAGTTCCTCTGCCTCTTCGAAATCCTGCCTGCACTTCTGGTAGTTCTCGATCCACATACTGCTGAAGTCTAGCTTGTAGGATTTTAAATACAGGGATTTTAAATACAGGCACAAATACAGGTATTGAAAACAAATTAAACCCTAATTTTGCCCAAATGCAGAAGATAGTTACCTTAAAACAATAATTACAACAGAACCCGTCAGACCAGACCGGATTGCTCAAACAGATATGTTTTTAGGTCGCGTCGGAAGGAGCGAAGGTCGGGAGCCATCCGGAGCTCAACCGGTAAACGGTTCCATAGGTCAGGCGCGCCCACAGAGAACGCCCTCCCTCTGGGAGCCACCAGACGGCATTCTCCGAATGGCGGAACCCTTAGGAGGCCCTCTCTGTGGGAGCGCACTGGACGGAGGGACGTTGACGCTGGCAGCAGGTGATTCCTAAGGTACTCCGGACCCATGCCATGTAGGGCTTTGAAAACCATTACCAGCACCTTGAATCTTACCCGGAGGACAACTGGGAGCCAATGCAGCTCACGGAGTAGAGGTGTAACATGGGAGTATCGGGAGACTCCCAACACAACTCTCGCGGCTGCATTCTGTACCAGTTGGAGCCTCCGAGTGGTCTTCAAGGGCAGCCCCATGTAAAGAGCATTGCAGTAGTCTAAATGAGAGGTCACGAGTGCATGAGTGACCGTACGTAGGGCATCTCGGTCTAGATAGGGCCGTAATTGGCGCACCAGGCGAACCTGGGCAAAGGCTCCCCTAGTCACAGCTGTTATGTGCTCTTCCAAGGAAAGCTGTGAATCTAGGAGGACTCCCAAGTTGCAAGCCCTATCTGTGGGGGGTAATAACTCACCCCCTATAGAAAGAGATGGAATGTTCTGAATATCCCGAGATGCCGGTACGTACAGCCACTCAGTCTTGTCAGGGTTGAGTTGAAGCCTGTTCTTCCCCATCCAGACCCGAACTGCTTCCAGGCAACGGGACATCACATCAAGGGCATCACTGAATGAACGAACGTCTCAAAAGTACTTTTTCAAGAGGCAACTGGACTTTCTTGTTTTTCTTTGAAGACATAGGGTTTCCTGCCTGAGCAGGGGGTTGGACTAGTTGACCTCCCAGGTCCCTTCCAACTTAGTCTTATTGTTATTGTTATTGTTACATTTCGCTTCTCATCCAGAAGCAAAATGTCTTCAAAGAAAAACAAGAAAGTCCAGTTGCCTCTTGGAAAAACACCTTTGAGACAACCATGACCTGGTTGATTGAGAATCTCCATAGATTGAATGAGTGCTTCTGTGACAGCTGCTATCCTCCTGTTAGGGCCATTTCACTGGTCTGCTAATATTGTTTTTGGCCATTAAAAACAGATAGACTGAGGAGACAGAAGGTAGAATCTCACAGATCCGGTTGCCCCCCGCACCTTCACTTTAAAAGGAAGTTGGGCAGTCTAAATGAAAAAGACCTGAGTAGTTGCTTAATATTATGGTTTGTAAGCCATGATTTATGGATTGATGTGATCTGTGAATCCAGTTGACTATGGCTAATTTAATGAAATACAGTTAAGCCAACTATGATTTAGCGCAAGAATGTTTTCCTCCAGGTCACGTTGTATTTCATCTCTAACAGTTCTAGAAGGCTGTTCTGGCCGTTTCAAGCATCATGGGATGGAAGCAGGGCTTTTTTTTCTCATAGAACCCTCAGAACGGAGTTCCGGCACCTTTTTTGGATGGAACCTTGTAGGTTAGGCAAGGCAGGTTGTATGACATGTGGGAGTTCCGGCACCTTTTTCTTTTACAAAAAAAGCACTGGATGGAAGTAATGAAGCAAAACAATGTGGTTGCATCACTAGACTCTTAGAAATGAGAGAGAGATATGTACATCCCTAAAATATGCTTTCAAAAGGATTTTCTTCTGTTTTACTCAGTGGTGGGATTCAAATATGTGAACAACCGGTTCTCTGTGTGGATGCCACTTGCGGAAGTCCATTCCAGGCCTGGGCAACAAAACAAATACCTACCAGTTCTGCCGAAGTGGTGCGAACCAGCTGAATCCCACCACTGGTTTTACTCCATTTGTAGACATATCTTTCCCAAATACATACTTACAATCTGAATTTTTGAAAGGAGACAATGACATTCATTAGCAGCCTGCATGGTGGGCAATCTGTAATTTAGCAGACTCCATTTTAGGAGGTTATACCAGTTCACTCGCACTGCAATCTATGGATTCTTTTTTTTACATTCCTACTTTTAAACTTTTAAACACAGGACTGTGGTGTTTGTTTTATTATTGATTTTGCTAGGTGGGCTAAATTGTGAATTAATTTTGTATAGAATCTTGTGAGATTCAAGGTGCTGGTAATAACCTACAAAGCCCTTCATGGCATGGGTCTGGAATACCTCAGGGAGCACCTGCGGCCGGCATCAACTTCCCTCCGCCCAGTGCGCTCCCACAGAGAGGGCCTCCTCAGGGTGCCACCGGTCAAAAAATGTTGACTGGTGGCCCCCAGGGGGAGGGCGTTCTCTGTGGGCGCGCCGGATTTATGGAACCATCTTCCGGTTGAGCTCCGGATGGTGCCCGACTTTCGCTCCTTCCGGCGCGACCTAAAGACTTACCTGTTCGAACAAGCCGGCCTGGCCTGATGGGCGATGGGCGATGGGTTTGGGGTTTTATTGCTTTTTATGTATTTAACTTATTGTTATAGTTCTTGGGCATCTTGTTTAATCTCTTTTAATTTTTGTATTCTTGTCTTTTAACATGTATTGCCCTGTTCACCGCCCTGAGTCCTTCGGGAGAAGGGCGGTATACAAATAAAATAATAATAATAATAATAATAATAATAATAATAATAATAATAATAATAATAATAATAATAATAATAAATAATAATAATAATAATAATAATAATAATAATAATAATAATAATAATAATTGTAGCTGACTTTATTATTGTAGCTATCTTTTTTTTCCTCCTGGTCTGTGCTTAGCAATATATAGGTGCCTCTGAACATCTCCATCTCCAGAGCTGTCTTTCATCCACACATAACCAGATGCAACATCTTAAGCCATTACAGCATTGGAGACAGGAGTTACAAGCAACCTTCTTTAACTGTAAGCAAATTCAGGACTCTAACCCCCAATCTCTGATGATACTTGGTTAGGATCTCTTTCCTGAAATACTGGATCCAAGCAGACAAACAGGGTTTAGATTCCAGCATTCATAAACTTGAATTACACTTCATTCAATCTGTCAATGTTTATAGCAGCTGCAATCTCTGAAAGCGCTGCTTTTCTGCCCCTTTGTTCCCATAAAACACGGTTTCCATAGGCTGACAACATATAAATAAACAATGATGGGGGGGGAGGCCTCACTCTTTAATGATGATGAGAATTGTCTAACATGGAAAATTAGATTGGAAAGCAGTTCCAAGAATAGATGTTCCTATCACTTTCACTGGCTGTCTGATGCTGCAGTTTCCCTAAAATGGAAAAAAATTCACCCGGCTGCCTCCTCTTTGCTCACTTTCCAGAATGCAATCAAAAAGCTCTAAGCTGAATCAAACTTTAGTTCCCTTCAGCTCCAAATAACCTTCTCAGGGGTTAATGGAAGTGGATTTACCTGGCAATGTAATTTCAAGGATGGGAGTAATTTTACCCTCACACATGGTAGAGGCCTGCAATTTTCATGGCCCTGGAGAAACTGGCACATAGGACCTTGGCAGCTTGCCACTCCCCTTAATTACAAAGTTTTAAACAAGTTGTATTACTTTTAAATTATGGTTATAAATGTCATTTTAGCAAAGTATTATGAGCTTCCCTGGAGCCAGGGTTTGAATAAATAAATAGAAAATAAAGAAGGCTCCTTTTAAAAGGTCAAAAATCATGTTGCCTGAATTGAACTGAACTGATCCATAGAAATCTCTAGCTCTGGATCTAGAGGACTTAAATTAGAAGCTCTGCAAAGGACAATTCAGCTAGAACAAAAGGAAGGGTGAAACAGACACGTGAGGGGAGGAGAGATCTTTTGTTCACCCTATGCATATAGAGGTAGTCCTCGACTTACAACAGTTCATTTATTGACCGTTCAAAGTTACAAGGGCACTGAAAAAAGTGACTTAGGATCATTAGCAACCCACAAGCATGTGATCAAAATTCAGATGTTTGGCAATTGGATCATCCTTATGACTGTTGAGGGGTCACAAGGTCATGTGGTCCCAAGATCTCCAGCGGTCTTATCCAACAATCCTAATGAAGGGATAAGTGTTAATTCAAAAAATCAGACTGGACCAAAATTGCAATCAGTCAATCAATCAATCAATCAATCAATCAATAAAATATTGTATTATTAATTGTGCAAGAATATTTTAAAATGGGAAATTTTTTTAGACTGAGTGAAAATATCCTGCTGGGAGTTAATGACTTATTCTCTATTTTTTTTCCCTTTAGGGAGGACAATAAGTTAAATTCAGGGTTGACTTTCCCAATGTCAAAATCTTAGCCCCCTGTAGGTTAACTTCCACCCCAACATATCTGCCACATTCATCAGTCAACGTAAGTTTTGGATATATTTGAAAATTTATATACGGAACAATTCCATTTCTTTTTTTCATTCCTGCTGAAATAAATTCTTCACCCAAATTTTTGTACTCAAGTATTTTATGCCTTTTCCCCTAATATGTGTTTCTTGTAAAACAATTGCATCTTGTTTTAACTTTGTCAAATAATGGAATATTTCTTTTCTCTTTTGAGGAACAATGGCTCCATTTATATTCCACATTAAGCACCCAACTTGTCTTTGATATCTTGTATTTGTTGGTGAAATTGCTTAGAAACATCTGTGATTCTCACTTCTATTTGCATTTATTCCAGTGGTGGGATTCAGCCAGTTTGCACCACTTTAGCAGAAACGGTAGCTAATTTTTTGTTGCCCAGGCCCAGAATGGACTTCTGGAAGCGGCATCCACACAGAAAACTGGTTGTTCACATATTTGAATCCCACCACTGATTTATTCCAATCCTTTGAATTTTCTCTAGAAATATTTGCATTTCTGCACAGAGTTCAGTCTGAATCTCTGCTGTTTAAAAGTAAAAATACCACCTTCCAATTTATCTGAATTGAGCCTTTTTCTATTTAGGTTTATCAGGAAAAAAAGAATTTTTTCCTCTTACTTCTAACTGAAATTTCCTCAAGTTCAATTTCTCTTGTATCATGAATTCTCAATCTACTATTAAAATGCTACTGCAAAAGTTGACCTCTGGTCTTCCTGGCAGTGTACAAGAACACCCCTTGGAACATTTCTTAATTTTGCAATTGGATATTGATCCTATAAACCTTTTCAATTTGTGTCTCAATGTCATCTTCATCCCAATCCAAAAAGTTAGACAAATAGAGCCTTGGTGGAGCAGTGGGCTAATGCCTCCTTAAGTAACACCAGCTGCCTGCAATTAGTGCAGGTTCGCATCCCACCAGGCTCAAGGTTGACTCAGCCTTCCATCCTTCCGAGGTAGGTAAAATGAGGACCCAGATTGTTGGGGGCAATTAAGCTGACTTTGTAATAATGCCTCTTGGGGTGTGTGTGAAAGCCCTAATAAGCAGGCATATACATAGAATGAAGGCTACTGCTAAGCTTGTAAGCTGCCCTGAGTCTTCGGAGAAGGGCGGGATATAAATGGAATTAAAATTAAATTAAATTAAAAAATTAAAAATTACTTACAGTAATATTTTTTTCTGATATATTCTCCTTTGAACTTGCTGTAAATCTTAAAATTCTTTTTTTTCTCAGTTTCAGTACCTCCTGATTTTTCTCCATCTATTTATAACCTGTCTTCCAAAACTTCTACATGTCATTAAGTTGCTTTATATCTCCAGCCAATTATCCTACATCTCCTTTGATCTTCTCAACTTTTTTAGTATCCCTTTTCATCCCTAGAATTTCAGCTAACATTTCCTAACTATTAACAACTGTTGAGATCATCTTCTTGCCAAATTCCTCAAACATTTTCTGCAATAAATTGGTGTGGTGCCTTTATCTGTAAGTTGTTCTAGTGAAACTGTCCTTCTTTCTCCTATTTTTGCTGCTTTTCTTGTGGTTGCCATTGTGATAAACTAAAATAACATCAATTACTAGGATAAAAGTAAAAGGCATGCTTCTTCTTTTGTTTTCCTCTTTTCCTCTTCTCTTTCTTTACTCTTTAGTCGCAATTAGCTTTTCATAGTTATAGTCACACAGTCTGGTACATATTACTGCTATGTTTTATTTTGTAAAATCCACCAATTGTTTACTTTTCTAAAGCAATAATAAGTTAAGATAATAAGCAATCAGCATTCCTGCAGAGGTCCACTGTTTTCTTGTTCGGAAGTGCTTTCATTAGAAAAACAAAATTATTCTTCTTTCTAAAATTACCACTCCCTTTATCCGTTTAAAACTTTCTTAAATCACAATTTTACTAAGTTTTTTGCTTTCAACTTAAAATTCTTTAAGATGTTTAATTTCTTAATTAAAACAGAAGGTGATCGAGTGTTTTGTTTTATCTTTCAGAAGATGCCTCTTAAGCTGTGAATTAATTGTATTTTGAAAGTGTTTAAGAAAATGAAGTTTTTGAAGCTTATTTGTCCATAAAAGCTAGAAAACAGTTTTGAGCAGAATGTTGATCTCTCAGTTCCCAAGCTGCCCAACTCACGGTCAACCACAAGAGATTCAGTTCCTGTGGTCTCCTCATGAAAAGTAACTATCCATGGAGCAAATGGGCAATCCACCAATCTCTCCTTCTGCAGAGAGAATTTAGTTAGCCAGGACTGGCCAGGCCACCGATTTCACCAAAATGCTGTCCCTGCTAATGGAGATACTCACAAGGATGTCTAACCTGCCATAAGTTCTCATCAGGAACCCGGGATCATGATCAGGTTATTGTAGGGGTGCTGGGACAGCTGGAACTTTGAGGATTGGTTGTAAGGACCACTTTTTCATTTTCAAAGTTATAACTTTGAATGGTTGCTGAATGAGTGGTTGATAACCAAGGGTGACCTGTATGTAACTAGATACCATCTTCATGCTGCTGATATCTTACCTCACACAAGTATCCCAGTGGTTTCATGTAGATGTTAAACAGCAGGAGAGAGAATACAAGAGAGAATACAAAACCACAGCTGACATTACTTCTTACTCTCCACTGGCCTCGGGAATGCTGTTTCCATTTCTCAATGGCTCTGGGAATGCTACTGCTGCTGTCATTGTGTCAAGTGCCACATAACTGTACAAGTTCAAAGAAGCAAGCCTTCAGTAAAATATATTTGATGTAGGTCATGAGATAAGTTGTTAAGAATTGACAATGACTTGATGGCACAAAATCAAAATCATCACTCTTCGTATAAATCATGGAAATTGCAAAAAGAATTTCTATCTATCATTCTATCTATCAATCATCTACCTATCTGTCTGTCTGTCTATCTATCTATCTCACTTAGAAAGTATCTGTGTCATTCACAGAGTTATAATTTATACTGAGTTCATGGAAGCAGAATCCATTTGAATTAATCAAAATGCTTCTCTGTGTCAAATTTCAATAGTAATTTATGTATATGTCCAAATAGATCAGTGTTTTTCAAACTTGATAACTTTAAGGTGCATGAATCAAGTCCCAGAATTCTCTGGCTAGAATGCTGGCTAAGGAATTCTGGAATTTGAAGTCCACAAAACTTAAGGTTGCCAAGTTTGAAAAGCCATGGTTTGGTACAAGTGTTTCAAATTCTGTCGTCCAAATCTTCTCTGACAAAATTTTTAACTACAAATAATATGGGAGAGAGTAGAATCCTGCGAAGGCAGAAGTCAAGGGTGCCCACTCATTCTGGGGGATTTTCTCAGCTGGACTGAGACTCACTTTCTATCTCTTGATTGCTATGTCTACTCTCACTTTCATTCCTTTCTTAGCCTCCTCATAATCTCTCACACGCGGCTGACTGGAAAAGGTTTTTAAAAAGAGAAGACTGTAGGAGATACATAATGCATTTAGTAGGTGTAAAATGAGAATTCTTCCAATTTTATCTATGGTGGAGAATAATCTGGAAGTTTTGATGTGTATCTTTATGAGCTTTCATAACTTTGTGGTGAGCTTGGTATATACACTTTGCTGGCACATCCATTACAAAGTGTGTCTTTTAACGCTGGTCCTTTCTTTTTTTGTCCTGTCACCAATTGCTGCATTTGCACTATAATATATTATGTAACTGAAACATAATTTTTCTGCAATTGCATTAATTCCTTTCCGAGTTTGCCTGAAATACAATAAAACAAAAGTTCAGATGGGATAGGAGTACATACTTTTCTTTGAACTATTTCTTTTCTATGAACAGTCTAATAGCTTTCTTGACTCCTTGAGCCAGAAGTGGATATGTGCTCAATGTAGCTACAACCTGGAAAACATCCCTGCTGTCCTTTAAGTAGTAGACTATTTTAAAAACTGACTTACGTGAGAAATGTTTCTTTCCTAACAAAATATGAGATGATTTTTTTTCTTAAGAAATGTCAAAACTCCATTGCCACAATGCCCCCCCTTTTTTTTTTGCTTATTCTTCATTTAGAGATGTAAGAGAAACAGGAGTCATGATCAAAAGACAACTTCTCATTCTGATTTGTTAGGGTGTTTCAGGTATGGATTCTCGCACCGTCTGCAAAAGTAGAGAAATCTTTAAGGAAAGCAATCTAAAGGTGCAATGACAAAGAACTCGTTTCGTGACCAGAGAAGATTGCGTTTGAGTTTGAGGATGACAGCAGAATGGAGTATATTGGAAGACAGCTGGCACACCAAGAAGGATCACCCTACAGTGCAGGATTTTGGGACAGAAAACACATGCCCTTTCACAATAATTAGAGCAATTAGAGATAAGAAGCCTTGATCAGCAATTCTACTCCACTCTGCCTTTCCCCAATAGCAAATAAGCAAGAGTAACACCTCGTAAAAGAAAAGAGTCTCAATCAACTCCCTTGATAATGTAGGACTGATAAGATATTTCTGCTTAAAACTGCCTTCTTTGGGGTGGGGTGATAGAAAGATGGGCATGGAAGGAAAAAAAGCAGGATTCATAAAGAATGGAACCACCAAGTTCTTTTCTGTGAATACGTCTAACACTGTGCCCAACTCAGCAAATTTTGGGAAGGACTAGTTGGAAATATTTGTTTATCAAGATTGGTTTTCATGATCACCACTGGGTAGATATCATGATTGTTCATTTAAAATGCTGAATACAATGAAAATGGAAAGGAACAAGCTGACAGTATTATGGATGAAAGCAAGTTTCCTCCCCCTTCCCCGTTTCGTTTGTTAATGTTTTCAACTCCCATTCTTTTTATAATGTTTAAGAAGAAACCTGAATATCACGGGCAGTGCTTGACTTATGATCACAATTGGCACTGGCACTTCCATTGTAAAGCAGAGCGGTCGTTAAATGAGCAGTGCCCAATTTCATGAGCTTTTTTGCCTCGATCACTAAGTGAACCACCACGCTTAAGTAAATCAAGAGTTCGTTAAGTGAATCTGGCTTCCCCTATTGACTTTGCTTGTCAGAAGCCCGCTGAAAAGGTTGCAAATGGCGATCATGGGATCTCAGAATGCTGCTGGTTGACAAGCACCTGAGCTTTGATCATGTGACCGTAGGGATTCTACAATGGTCCCAAATCAGTTTTTTTTTCCAGTGCCATGGTAACTTTGAATGGTAACTGAATGGATTGTTGTAAGTTGAGGACTATCTATAGTTCTTATGTATTAAAAGAATCTAATTCAATTGACAAGATAATATCTAACACTGATATAGCCATATTTCAGTTGCCTACTAGTGCACAATATTTTGCATGGAGGCAAACTGAACTCACCTTGCACCGACATATCCGCAAGTATGGTTGAACAGAGATTCTATCTTAGGTTTTTGTGATTAAACATGCAGAACCTTCTACCCAGATGTATAGGCAGATGTCCCACCTTCCATCCTGCAAACATTTTAATTCTTCCACTCCTGCTCATGAAGAAAGTTGGGAACTTTGACAAGTACTTTGCATGGAATGACCTGAACGAAATCCTCCATCACTACAGCCTCCGTGAAAGTACTGATAGCATCCTTTAAAAATAAAATATCAGGGTTTTCTATTATTTCAAAATACTTCTATATAACCACCCTCCCTATTTTCTTCAAAGTCTTCCTCTTAACTTACTCTACACACTATGTGAAAGGTGTCAAATAATTTATGATATGGCATTATAGGAAAATAAAATGTGACAAAATTCATCTTTATTTTTTTTAGAAAAATACTTTCAACCTTTTCATCCATTGTACCACTTTTAGGATATGGCAACATCCAAGTACCACCAGCCGCCTAGCAAGGTGTCAAAAACTTGATGACCAAAAAAAAAAAGGGAAAAAAGTGATGAAGTACAGGTAGTCCTCGACTTATAACAGTTCACTTAGTGACTGTTCAAAGTTACAATGGCACTGAAAAAAGTAATCTCAAAGCCACAGCCGAACAAGACACCTGCCTGCCCACCCGGTGGTGCTCTTCCTTCTGTCCGAGGTTTTCATTGTTGTGAGCATTTCTGTTGAGGATTGGCAGTGTGGGTGGGGTGGGGGTGTGTGCTTGGTTTTTATTCCCCCTGTCCCTGCTGGGTGGTTGCAGCAGGTTTTGGTCACTTTACATGACCCTGGGACACTGTGACCATCATAAATATGAATCAGTCGCCAAGCATCTGAATGTAAATCACAAGACCCTGGAGATGCTGCAACATTCCAGCTGATTGGTGCTTCTGGGCTCAGCAGAAGCACCAGGATCAGTGCCAAGCTCCAGCTGAAGCCTGGTGCTGATCCTGGCGCTTTCGCTGAGCCCTGACACCCCTGCAGCTCCAGCCATCTCTCGCTCAGGCTTGTGCAGTGCTACCACCGGTTCAGCTCATTCTCCTCCCCGCTACCACTTTTCTAGAATGGTTGTGTACCACCTGCCAGGTGCCAATGTACCATAGGTGGTACCTGTACCACTGGTTGAAAAGCCCTGATCTAAGTAAGTAACATATGAGAAAAGCCAAATCTAAGTGCCTGATATTTTAGTTTTCTAGAAGCAAGTCATTATGAAGGAACTACATGAAGACATATTAATCAGCATTATGTGTATTGACTAGGAAAGAAAGCTGACAACGTAACTCCTTCTAAATCAAGCTATAGTTTGATTTTTAACTATACTTCCCACATCATCTCAGACATTTTTGGAAGCATCTCATGGTGCCAATTAAAAGAGAGTAACATGCAGTACTTGTTGAGCATGCAGTTCAGAAAGGTAGACATTCACATATCCTGCAGACATATTATTTGCAGGAATCTCTTTCTGCTCAGAAGGTGTTTTTATTGAATCAGGCAAGAAGGTGTTTCTTTGCCTCTTCATGCATCATATTGGCCATGGGATGCTTTTCTCATTAGTCTGGCTGCTAGTAATGCAGTGAGAAATCCAGGATTAAATATTTGCACTGGACACTTCTTAGAAAAAAAAAGCCAACTAATGATTTCAAGGAAAAACAACAGAGCAAAGATGAGAACTGAAACGTGTTCTGAGAGGCGAAGTGGTCTATAAGATTTCTGCTGAGGGAACAGTTAACACTGCTAACTTCAAATCTTCACATCTTCACAAATGTTCAGAAAAGTACCCTAGAACAGAGGTCGCCAACCTTTTGAGCACCAGGGACCGGTTCGGTGGACAGAGGTTTTTCCACGGACAGGAGGGTGCATGGTTTTGTGTACTGCCTGCATCTCACAGATGGGGCTTTGCTTGTTTGTGCAGACCGGTTCCTGGCATGCTGTAGCCCAGTACCAGTCCATGGACCAGGAGTTGGGGACCCCTGCCCTAGAAGATGGCTGCAGCATCAGCAGAAAGTTACATTCACCAGCAGCCTCTGGAGAGTTAGCACTGTAGGACAGCATTTCTAGCTCCTTCTTTTCAAAAAGATAACCCACATTTTTCCCAGGTTTCCCAGTTTTTTGTTTGCTTGCTTATTTGTTTAATGAAATAAAGATATCATTAAACCTGTTCTACAAAGGAATTCTCCTTGAAGAGAAGATATACTCAATTTTAGAATGCTTTGAAGAATTAGGACAGTACAGCACTCAAAACGTTGAGGTGTGCCACTTCTGAAAAGGTAATAAAGATGAAGTTATTATGAAGATCCTTACAAAGTTAAAGTAAAGTTATGTTTGTGGGTGATCTTTGATGACCATAGTAATGGTGGCAGTTGATTCACTTTTTATTGTATTTTTCTTCTTGCTTTGATCAATATTTTGTTATGATTGCCTTGTTGTAAACTATCATAAAATAAATGCAGTATTCCCAGTCTTCTCCAACCTGGGCATTTTCAAGGGCTTTTGGTTGCAACTACCAAGAGTTCACTTTATTTCAGCACATCTGAAAAGTCACCAAGAAAGGCATAACTTGATTTATCCACTTGGAATACGAAGCAGGCTCTCGGCATCATGAATGACCCTGTGCAAGCAAATTCACAATGGCACAATATTACCTAAACAATTGTAGCTTCTTGAATTGCTAGTTAATCAATGTTTCCCAGAAAAGCAACCATAAATTTTGTAGCAAAGTTCTAAAATTACTCTTGTCCACTGTTCTATCGGGACGTTAGAATCTGAATTCCTTGATGTTTCTGAGCTTGAACTAAAAGTGCCTCTCTCCTTCTCCTGACCCCATTTTTCATAAGAACAGTTGCACGTGTAAAGTTTCCACTGATTTCAGTTCCTTCATATATTCTTATTTGGGAGAGGGACCATGTGTTGAATGCAGAAAGTCCCAAATTCATGTCTAGCAGCTTCAATTAAAAGGATCAAATAGCAGGTAATGGAAGAGATACACCCCTGAGATCTGAAAAGCCTATACTAGGGTAATGGTGGTTGAATGGACAACAATATTACCCTAGTTAAGGCACTTTTCTCTGTTTTCCAATTCTTTTCCTTTTCCTTATATATAAAGACCTATCACCTGGCCTTATTAAAGCTAATTTTCTAGTTTTATAATATAAAAGAACACCTAAAGCATGGTAGGCCTAATTTTGTTAGCATACCTAACCAAGGATTCTTCTCTCTCCTTTTTTTAGCACTGTTACTATACAAAATCATCTCAGTAATATAACAGGAAGAAAGATGCAATTGAATTTAATTAAGCTGAAATCTGCTGCAAAGTAGACATGATACAGCTCTAATTCTGGAATTAAATTTATCCCTGCAAGTTAAGACTGAAACGAATGAACAGAATATGGACTCAAAGGGCAATAAAGCAACAGAACAGGGGAAATTATTTTGCATTCAAATCTAATAATAGAACAGGGGAAATTATTCTTGCACTTAAAAGCTGGTGAGATTAACTGTGTCTATGCAGGAATTCAGTAGGTTTGCTACAGGTAAGAATGTATAGATTTGCAGCCTGAAATCCTATTGCGTGCTAGTCATTTCCAACTCTAGGGGCCGGTGCTCATCTCCGTTTCAAAGCAGAAGAGCCAGCGCTTGTCCGAGGACGTCTCCGTGGTCATGTGGCCGGCATGACTAGACGCCAAAGGCACACGGAACGCTGTTACCTTCCCGCCGTAGTGGTCCCTATTTTTTTACTTGCATTTTTACATGCTTTCGAACTGCTAGGTTGGCAGAAGCTGGGACGAGTAACAGGCGCTCACTCTGTTACGCAGCACTCGGGATTCGACCCGCCAAACTGCCGACCATCTGATCAACAAGCTCAGCGTCCTAAGTAGGAGTCCTTAAAACACAAGTTAGGAGCCACAGGAGTTGGTATGAAATTAAAGGTTTTAACTGAAGGAAGAAAACAACAACACCTGATCAGCTTGTCTAAACAGAGTTGAAACATTGGTAAAACTCACTCCAAACATTGGCAAACCCACAGCAGCCTGTGCTTTACAGATTAAAATTATATTTAATGATTAATACTCAGTGGTGTATTTATTCTTGTCCAATCCTCCCCCTGATGAAATTATTAATTTTAAACCATTACTTTTAAATATAAAAGAGAGAGGAAGGGGGTTGCCCAAATTATTTTATCACATCATTCATGCATCATGATATTGCAACATTTGAGAACTTCTGAACTGAACCATGGAATTCACTCCCACAATGGCAGGTGGCCACTAATTTAGGAGGTTTGAAGGGAGGAGGCCTAAGCAAAGAATGTCTACTGCTCTTGTTGGCTGTTTCTTGTTGGCAGCCTACACTAAGCATCAGCCACTGAGGAGCAACTTTAGAAGAAGCCTCAAACTTCCAGTTCCTGCTTATGATCTTCCTGAATGCATCTGGTCACTAAGCAATCCAGCAGGATTTTTCTTACCTCTGTATTTATATTCAGAGGAATGTGTATTTTAGGACTTTGGCCACTTTATTTGCAAATTGATTTTGTGTAGGTCTATATCTGAAAGGATGGCAGCTACAACAGTTTGATAGACTCACTAATCTAACCTTGTACAGGGAGTCCTCAACTTATAACCATTCAGTTAGTGACCACTCAAAGTTACAATGGCACTGAGAAATGTGATTTATGACTTGCCCTTATGACCCTCTTAGTCATGTGATCAAAGTTGGAGCACCTGGTAATGGGCATATTTTTATAACCGTTGCAGTCCCCAGGACTACATGATTGCCATTTGCAACTTTCCCAGTTGATTTTCAACAAGTAAAGTCAATAGAGAAGTCCGGATTAATGACTGCAGGATTCACTTAACAACTGTGGCAAAAAGGTTGCAAAATTGGGTGTGTCTCACTTAACAACCACCTTGCTTAGCAATGGAAATTCTAGCCTCAATTGTGGTCGTAAGTCAAGGATTACCTGTAGACAGAAGTAAAGAACTTCAAATAGAAGAGTGTTCAGACTTCTGCTATCTAAACTTCTGAGTGTTTTACAGCAGAGTGACTTTCTAGTAACTTTAGGCCAGTCTCATATCCCATAATAAAGGTAAAGGTAAAGGTTCCCCTGCACATGCGTGCTAGTCGTTTCCTACTCTAGGGGCTGGTGCTCATCTCCGTTTCAAAGCAGAAGAGCCAGCGCTTGTCCGAGGACGTCTTCGTGGTCATGTGGCCGGGATGACTAGACGCCAAAGGCGCACGGAATGCTGTTACCTTCCTTCCCACCATAGTGGTCCCTATTTTTCTACTTGCATTTTTACATGCTTTCGAACTGCTAGGTTGGCAGAAGCTGGAACGAGTAACAGGCGCTCACTCTGTTATGCGGCACTCAGGATTCAACCCGCCAAACTGCCGACCATCTGATCAACAAGCTCAGCGTCCTAATCCACTGAGCCACCGCGTCCCATCTACCCTATAATAGAGTAGGTTAATTATAAACTGTATCTCCTTCCCTACCAGCCTGGCACATTGGGAAAAGGATGTAGGATTCGTTGAAATAACCAAGGGCAGAGGAAAAACTCACGTGGTCCTTATTCTTCATCTGACTTTGTGGGACTTCACAGTGCAGAACCTTATTAATTGTGTCTTTTTAAAAAAGCAAGCTTCTAATTTGTACATCAAAAGTATTCATCATCTGACTGAGATGGTATAGGTTCTCCTGCTTGAGCAGGGGGCTGGACTAGAAGACCTCCAAGGTTCCTTACAGCTCTATTCTATTCTATTCTATTCTATTCTATTCTATTCTATTCTATTCTATTCTATTCTATTCTATCCACAAGCTACAGTACATTCCTAAAGCTTTCATAGCCAGAAGAGAAGTCTATCAGTTTAAGCGCTTCTCTCACTCTCAAGTGTACCAATTATATTAACGCAGAAAAGATATTGAACTACCAGACCTCTTTCAAACCTGTTATTATAAAGTATCTTTCAGTGCACTTGGATGGATGGCATCTGACATTTTCCCATTGAAATAAATAAAGTCTGCAGGGTTTCTATCACCTCCGCATTTCTCTCCCTTTTCCTCAAACAGCAATCACCTTGACCCAGACCTTTCATTTAAAAAGGATTCCTCCTTCCCCACTCGTAAAAAAAGCAAAATGAAACAAAAACAAAATTGTACTCTGAGAAGCATGAGATCATGAATCCTAAGATGGAGGCATAAACTAAATTAAAAAAGGATCCCCGCATTAGCTTTTAAAATAATTAAAATAATTAAAATAATTACAGCATCTGCAAGAGTATCAAAATGAGGATGTGCGAATGATGAAGTAAGCACAGAATGCAGACATCACATCGGATCCCAATATGTAAGTTGTGGCATTTGCATGTCATCTTTTATCCTTGCCCCTTACTGTAACTCAGACCTGGGCATATTCTGGCCCAGGGTCATATCTGGCCCGCATCAGTGGTAAGGAGTGGGGCATCAGCAGTGGGGTGTTGCTGTTGTGGGGCAGGGTGTTGGGGCAGGGCATCAGCAGTAGCAGCCCTCCACAAGAGTCCTAGTCTCTCATGTGGCATCTTGGGAAAATTGATTGACTGTCCTTGTCTTACCTGCTATGTCTCAGAAACTGCTATGTACCTAATGAGAATATCTCTCTCTCTCTCTCTCTCTCTCTCTCTCTCTCTCTCTCTGTGTGTGTGTGTGTGTGTGTGTGTGTCTGTCTCTCTGTCTCTCTCTCATTGTATTTTACTACTATGGAAAGTATCCACTAAAGGAGAGAAGGTCAATTCCATATTTGGATGTATGTGTATATTTCCACACACAGACACAATATGCGCCAGGTAAAAGTAAATTAACAAATTGGTCATATTTTAAGTTGCTGCAGCTGTGCTTATATAGAGGTAGGGATTACATTGTGTGGTTTTAAAATTGGTTTCAAAGGAACAGTGAATCGAAATGGGACAGGATCAATATTATCCAGAAACAATCCTCCAAACAAAATTATGAAATGATTCCACCCCAAAAGGCCAATGGCATGGGATGCTGGGCTTAAGCAGAGGGCAGTATCTCTGTCAACCTTATATAGACTCAGAGGATAAGCAGAGCTGGGCCAGGTTAAAATCTGAGAGCGGTCAGTGTCCTCTGTTCATTACTTGTTTTTAACTGCAAAATACTGCTTGTTCACCCACTCGATTATCCCAGTCTTTACAATCTGGAGAGGGAAACACTTTCAACATTTGACATTTGTATTAATTCAGCTGTGCCTGAAGAATAAATTACATCTATCAACAATTACTTGCTCACCTTCCCCAGATTGCTTTTTACAGTTTAGTTTCATTAGCAAGCACAAATGTGTGTATAAAAGAATTCTACTTCAATGACAAGCCTATTTGGCAAATTGCTTTCCACATCGACAAAGGACTCTGCAAACTATGTCAGGATCCAAACCACCCATTTTAGTGCCCAGGGCCACATCTGGGCCCTGAGCTGTCCCAGTCTTGCCTACAGCAGCAAGTGGCATTGCTGGGGGGAGGGGAGAGACAGAGCATCATCAGTGGGGGTCATCATACCCCCCCTACTTCCTAGTTTCTTTGAATGGCCAAAAATGTTTACACTACTTCTCTACTTGCCCCATGTATGGGTTGCCACACAATGTTAACTAAAGACTGCAAGGGAAAAAGAAATCTGCTACCAGCATCTAAAATGTTTTTCTTCTTTCTTTCTTTCTTTCTTTCTTTCTTTCTTTCTTTCTTTCTTTCTTTCTTTCTTTCTTTCCTTTCTTTCTCTTTCTTTCTTTTTCTTTCTTTCTTTCTTTTTCTTTCTTTCTTCCTTCCTTCCTTCCTTCCTTCCTTCCTTCCTTTCTCTATTTGTGCAAACTGAAATTCCCTTTCCAATCCATGCAAGGAAATTGACATAGCAGTTCAGCAAATCACAGCTTGGTGTAATTTAATGGAATCCACTTACAAAGCTCTTGACAAAATTATACTTCCTAGAAAAGATTTCTCTAGCTCTAAACTTGTCCCTTTACACTAAAAGTCATCAAAAAGGAATACATTTGGAAAGCTAGCTTGTCAGCTAACTGCCCGTTCGACTTTTGGAATTCCACCTAAATTGTGTTCTAATGCTAAAGGAAGAAGTGTGTGACATCACTGAAACAATCATTTCCTTCTTTTTGGTTGCCTGAGTTTAATTCTATAGATTGCCAAAGTTAATAGGATAGCATTATGCTGAACCAGGGCTATAGACAAAGACAATAGCACTTGAATTAAGTGTCTAATGAGTAAGATAATCAAAATTCCTGGAGTGGTTTAAGGCAATTTCAAAGTGGGAAGGAGAAGGTCAGTATAGCCACCCATTCGGTGAATAATCAGGAAAGTTGCTGGTGGAAATCAACCACTATAAAAGTGTTAATTGCATACCTGGGGAATAAGCTTTTAAAAATTCTTTGCGGAGATTCAGAATCCACCATTATTAACAAAGAGCTCTATTATAAAAAACTATTTTACCCAAGAGTTCATCTTTTGAACCTCATCTTCCTCCTTTACACCATAACAGAACTCCCAAGGAAAGTAACAGCATCAAATTGTCTGCATGAGTTCTCCTGGCTATAGGAGTACCCAGTGTTTTTTTTTTTGTAAAAAAAGAGAAAAAAAGGTGCCAGAACTCACACACGTTATACAACCCACCTTGCCTACCCTACAAGGTTCCATCCAAAAAAGGTGCCGGAACTCCGTTCTGAGTGTTCTATGAGAAAAAATCCCTGGGAGTACCCAGTAATATGAATAAATTTGGAAGTCAAAAATGAGTTTCCTTTTACTAATTTCACTCCTAGGATGAGACAAATCAAAATTTGTTTGGATCCGGTTTGTATGAGTCTTGTTACAGGGAGTAAATCCATGGTGAATAAAAGTCACCTATTTAACTATATGAAGGTCAGGAATATCATTCCTGTTGGGATGCATGGGAATTATAATTCTGTTTTCCGGTTCAGTTGGTTGAATGGGCTGCCAGTGAAATCTTTCTTCAACTCTGGTAAACAATTATGATTGTGTCCCTATTTTCATGGATAAGGTCCACAAGATCTTTGCAGTTTCTACTAAGCTTCATCTCCTACTGCAGGGGTCTTCAAACTTGGCCCTTTTATGACTTGTGGACTTCAACTCCCAGAATTCTTCAGCCAGTGTGTCTGGCTGAGGAACTCTGGGAGTTGAAGTCCACAAGTCATAAAAGGGCCAAGTTTGAAGACCCCCTGCCCTATTGGTTTCTCCTTTCTTTGCCAGAATACTTTGGTTCAGAAAGGTGGAAGGATTCCCAGCAAGGGTTGTGAGGCAGACTCCAAAGTATGACTTTTCTTTTCTTTTTTTTTTATTGAAAAGTTTTAAAATACAATTTTCCTTTAAAAATCCCCCCTTCCCCCTCCCTCCTCCCCCCCTACCTCCCCCCCTCCCCCCCTCCCCCCCCGACTTCCCAGAGCTAAATACAAGGTATATATATAAAAAACAATCATAAACAATCATATACTAACAAACTATAAACTCTAAAATCCATCACTCTCTAGCTTATATAGGATAAACAAGCCTTAGTAATATTGAATATGTATAAAAAGAAACTAAAATAAGAAAAGAAAAAAAAACGAAAGAAGACTTATTCAAATGCTACATAAAACTTCTTAACCCTATACTTGTTCTGGATAAACTCAATCCATTTTCTCCATTCCATAATATAGTGTTCTTGCGAATGGTCTTTCAGATAGGCCGAAATCTTCGCCATCTCTGCCAGGTCGGAAACCTTTAAAGTCCACTCTTCTATAGTCGGCAGTTCCTCTTTCTTCCAATATTGGCCTATCAAAAGTCTTGCTGCCGTAATTAAGTTCAACATCAATTTGGTGTCCACAACTGTAGCGTCTGCAATTATTCCCAACAAAAAAAAATTGCGGACAAAACTTTATCCGCTGTTTAAAAATCTTCTGCATATTCCACCAAACTTTTATCCAAAGGGCCTTAACCTTCTTACATGTCCACCATATGTGAAAATATGTTGCATCTTCATCACCGCACCTCCAACATTTAGGCTGATAATTCGGATACATACTTGCAAGCTTTTTAGGATCTAAATGCCATCTATAAAACATTTTATAAAAGTTCTCTCTTAAATTTTGAGCTTGAGTAAATTTTACATTCCTCACCCAAATCTTTTCCCACGTGTCCATTGTGATAACTTCCTGAATGTTTTGGGCCCATTTTATCATACAATCCTTAACAAGCTCTGTTTCTGAGTCAATCTCTATCAATGCAAGATATATCCGTTTGATATGTGCAGGTCCCTGATTTCTAATTTGCTTTATCAAATTTTCATCAGTGATTGTAAATCCATTTTTCTGGTCTTCTTTCCACCTGGCCCGTAACTGAATATATTGAAACCAATTTTGAACAACCTTCTCTTCTCGCAAGAGGCTATATGATTTCAGACACCAAACATTTCTTTCCAAGCTAAGGATCTCCTTGTACGTAGTCACATCGTGTTTGAAGCCAGCATGTATATTTTCTATTGCGTGTTTTGGAATTGCCCACAATGGTATCTTGCAACTTAACTTATGTCTATACTTCTTCCAAACTCTCAGCAATGCCTGTCTTAAAATATGCACCCTAAACACGTTGTCTACCTTCTTATCATACAACAAATAAGCATGCCAGCCAAACAACAAATCATGGCCCTCAAGATTTAATAACCTCCCTTGCGTCAAATTAATCCAATCACTTATTCCTACTAATGCAGCAGCTTCATAATATAATTTAAAATTAGGCAATTTAAGGCCACCTCTCTCACGAGTATCCTGCATAATCTTAAGTTTAACTCGTGGCTTTTTCCCTGCCCACACAAATTTATTGATACCTCACTGCCATTCCTCCAGATTAGAATCTTTCTTAAGAATCGGTATCATTTGAAATAAAAATAAAAATTTAGGCAGGACATTCATTTTTACTGCTGCAATCCGTCCCAACAAAGACAATTGCAACTTTTCCCAACTCTCCAATTCTTTTTGAATTTTCCCCCATAGTTTTTCATAATTATTTTTATATAGCTTTGTATTAGAGGGCGACAAAATCACCCCAAAATATTTAACCCTTTTAACAATCTCAAATCCAGTTAATCCTTCTAAGAGAGCCTTTTGCGAAACTGTCATATTTCTAGCCAAAATTTTGGTTTTCTGTGTATTAACTTTAAATCCAGAAACCTTCCCATATTGTATGACTTTTCTGAGTTTTGTTTTTAAAGTAAAAAAAAAAGTCCTTCCAGTATAAATATGCATAACATAGTGGGAGGTACAGAACAGAGAGTCACTCTGAACAAAAGAGCTTAGAAGACTATAACAATGAGTGAAGAGAAAGGTTACAGTTAGAAGCTTGTTTCTGCCTTTGGGCACTGTATGATCTGCAAATCTTCAGGAGAAATGTGGGGATCTTTTTAGCTGCACAGGCTTTGTTGTAGAGCAGATAATTCAAAAATTTGCATTAAGGGGAGAGAATAAAATTGATTTCTGCGTGGAAAAGAGGCAACCAAAATACCACTACAGCTGGGTCTTAGTGTTTAGATAACAAGGATTTCGGCAACTGATACACAGCAGAAGCAGGCAAGCTGCTACCCTATAAATGTTTTCGATAAGAATCCCTTGATTTTTAATAAAACATTTTTAAATATATAGCATGTCACTTGAATAAAATATAATAGTATATTGTGATCAAGTAGAAAGAATTTTAAAATTATTTAACCATTTTTACAACTACCGTTGTAAAATAACATGAGAGCTATACCAAAGAAAAAGATGTTGCTTATTTTTTTTCTTTTGCATTATTGAAAATATTGTCTTCTCCAAAACAAATAATTGCATGTTTCAAAAGTCCAATCCTAAACATATGGAATAATATGCCCAGTGCAATCATAATTTCTCACAGACAGTCAGGTTTGGGGATATAATTCAGCATCACATTAACCATATTTAACAGTTAGATATTTCTCCATAAATCTACTGTACATTGAAAAAACATACTAACAATCCAGAAGACCAGATCATATGGATCAGTGATCCCGCAACTTTGTTGTATTTCCAACAAAGAAAATCTGATGTACATCCTTTTAGGTACACTATGTTCATTCGTGACTTCAGTAAACTCAGAATACAATTTTTTTTGTTAAATTGATTTTATTTTCAAATCCATTAATACTACTTTGACACTTTTTAAGGCATTATCAGAGATTCTAATTATTTAATCAATAATTGATAAACATATTAATATCTACTTTGAAAATGTTATTTGAAGTTAAAGATAAGTTCTAGAATTAACATCTATTGTAGATTCTATCAAATGAAAAAGAATTTCAGGTACTTTTGAAATGGCATTTGGCCCATATTAAGCTAATAAAACATGCTTAAATTGAAAATACTGCCACTATCGTAAAGCAGGGAGACCAAATTCAGTTTGAAGCTAAGAAAAATCCTTAAAATAATCACTGTATAATAATTGATTTAAAGGTATTATCCCAGATTCTGCTCATACTTTCTAATGAAACTTTTTAATATAAAATTCTTAAAAAGAATTATATATTCATGAACTGCAATATAAAAATATAATTTCTTTTTGAGAATAGAAAGCCTCGAATGTTTAATACAATCACTTGACACCAGCAAAACCAATACTTTATATACTTGTGTTGATATACTAGGACAGTGATGGCGAACCTTTTACAGACCAAGTGCCCAAACTGCAGCCCAGGTATCGTCAGGTGCCGGGGGCATGGCCGATTGGATGGGTGTGGCCAATTGGGTAGGCGTAGCTGCGGTGGTAACGGCAGACAGGGTGGGAATAAAAAGTTCAAACAATCAATTCCAAATTTGTGAGTTTTTTTTTCCCTCAAGAAGTTGAAATTGATTGATTGAACCTTTTTTTTCTCCACACGGCAGCAGAGGCCTAAAGTGAAAAAGTTTTATAAAACCCAGCTGAAAAAGTTTTATAAAACCCAGCGTGTGCCCACAGAGAGGGCTCTGCATGCCACCTGTGGCACGTGTGCCATAGGTTCGCCACCATAGTACTAGGAGCTAAAGAAAAATAAGCAAGGCTTATTAATTAATCTTAGAGCCAGAATACTTTTCAAAATACTGTATTATTCATATAAAATTAGGCAAAGAATACTTATCTACAATTGTTATTTAAAATGTTATTTATTATTTATTTATATTTATAAGCCACCAAAATAATGCCTGCAGTATCTGAGGATTGCCTTACACTAATAGCCAAAGATTGAAAAATTAAATGAAAAGGCAAAGGAAGGAAGTGGGCAAACATGTTGAGTGTTGCAGTATAACGCAAAGGAATCTGAAATCATTTGATTCATTATAACTTGTGCAGAGGGCTATAAATAATAAATTTCAGCCTAATGACTAAAATACGTTTGGAAATCATATCTATTCATTGTTTTAAGAATTTAATCTGAACATGTTTTTTTCCTGCATCAAGAAGGTTTTTTTCTGCATTAACTATTAAAAAATCCTTTCTATTTTTAGCAACATCCCATATGTATATTAATAAATGAAGATTACCTGATGCTTGTTGATTATTAATGAACCAAGGGTGAGAAGGGTGAATTATATAAAATAAAATCTAGCGTAAGTTAGGATCTTGGTATTTACATGAATTAACAAAATAGCCCTGTAATTAGCACAAAATTTAGGGTCTTTGCCTGGTTTTCAAATCAACCTTATGTAATATTCATAAAACAATAACGACATTTTCTTGCAACTGACAATGGTAGATGCGACTTACAGAAAATCAAGTTTAAAAAATGCGGAAGACCCTAGGTATCCTCCCTGTCCTACTATAGAACTTCAAGCAACCCTTAAATGTCGCTAACTTGATTAATTAATTAGTGTAATAAGTAGCTAGAATGAACAACTCTCCTCGGCTCAGTTCTGAATCAGCATAATTATTTACAAGCTTTCTCCTCTGAATCCTCCAACTCCACTAGTTCAATTTTGTAGTCTTCAACAGTCTAATTATGCAAGAAAAGGAGGAAAATGAAGTGCATACATAAGCTGTGATAAAAGTTTGAACTAAGTATATTAATGCTTTCTCTTATTAGTTGGTGTGCCAATGCTATAAAGGAAGAGGCAAGTCATAGGTATAATGAAGTTTTAATTTAATTTTTAATTTAATTTAATTTAATTTGTATACCGCCCTTCTCCCGAAGGACTCAGGGCGGTGTACAGGGCAATAAATACCAAAAATACAGAATACAAAAATTAAAAACAGATTAAACCATTGTGCCCGAATACAATAAATTACTTAAAAACAGTAATTAAAACCCCAAACCCGTCAGACCAGGCCGGCTTGTTCAAATAAATAAGTTTTTAGATCACGTCGGAAGGAGCGAAGGTCGGGAGCCGTCCGGAGCTCAACCAGTAAACGGTTCCAAAGGTCAGGCGCGCCCACAGAGAACGCCCTCCCCCTGGGGGCCACCAGACGACATTCTCTGACCGGTGGCACCCTGAGGAGGCCCTCTCTGTGGGAGCGCACTGGGCGGAGGGAAGTTGACGCTGGCCGCAGGTGCTCCCTTAGGTACTCCGGACCCATGCAATGTAGGGCTTTATAGGTCATTACCAGCACCTTGAATCTCACCCGGAAGGAAACTGGAAGCCAATGCAGCTCACGGAGCAGAGGTGTAACATGGGAGTATCGGGAGACCCCCAACACAACTCACGCGGCTGCATTCTGCACCAGTTGGAGCCTCCGAGTGGTCCTCAAGGGCAGCCCCGTGTAGAGAGCGTTGCAGTAGTCTAAACGAGAGGTCATGAGCGCATGAGTGACTGTACGCAAGGCATCCCGCTCTAGATAGGGCTGCAACTGGCGCACCAGGCGAACCTGGGCGAAGGCCCCCCTAGTCACAGTTACTATATGATCTTCCAAGGAAAGCTATGAATCTAGGAGGACTCCAAAGTTGCAAGCCCTATCTACGGGGTGTAATGACTCACCCCCCATAGTAAGAGATGGAATGATCTGAATTTCCCGAGATGCCGGCATGCACAGCCACTCAGTCTTGTCAGGGTTGAGCCGAAGCCTGTTCCTCCCCATCCAGACCCGGACCGCCTCCAGGCAACGGGACATCACGTCGAGGGCATCACTGGGGTGGTTTGGAGTTGAAATGAAAAGCTGGGTATCATCAGCATACTGATGATACCCAACTCCAAAACCACGAATGATCTCACCCAGAGGCTTCATATAGATGTTGAACAGGAGAGGCGAGAGGACTGACCCCTGAGGAACTCCGCAAACAAGAGGCCTTGAGGTCGACCTCTGTCCCCCTGCCAACACCGACTGCGAACATCCCAGGAGGTAGGAGGAGAACCACTGAAGGACCGTGCCTCCCACTCCCAATCCCCTGAGACGCCGCAGCAAGATACCATGGTCGATGGTATCAAAAGCCGCTGAGAGGTCTAATAGGACTAGGACAGAGGAACAACCCCTGTCCTGAGCCCTCCAGAGATCATTCACCAGAGCAACCAATGCCGTCTCCGTGCTGTGCCCGGGCCTGAAACCCGATTGGTACGGGTCCAGATAGTCAGCTTCCTCCAGGAACAAAGGGAACTGATGCGCCACCACGCTCTCAACAACCTTCGCAAGAAAGCGAAGGTTGGAGACCGGACGGAAGTTGTTTAATACAGCTGGGTCCAAGGCAGGCTTCTTGAGGAGAGGTCTCACCACCGCCTCCTTCAAGGCGGTGGGGAAACTACCCTCCCTCAAGGAAGCAGTTATCACCTCCTGGAGCCAGCCTCGGGTCCCATCCCGAGCCGCTTAAACCAGCCAGGAGGGACACGGGTCCAATAAACACGTGGTGGAGCTCAGCTTCCCCATGATCCTGTCCACATCATCCAGAGTCACAGGATCGAACTCCTCCCAGATAACATCAACAAGACCACCCATGTCCTGATCGTCAGACTCTGCCCAGTCGGAGTCCAAACCGGTCCGAATCCGAGCGATTTTGTCCGACAGATGTTGGCTAAACATCTAATTGCTTTGCTTTTCGTATAGGATGAGTTTCGTATAATCGTACAATTCACATAATACTCAGAGTATTATGGAGGCTCATTCCACTTCATATAAAATAAGGGATTTCCACCTGATTCTCCCTTTGGCACTTCTTCAGTACTTCTTTTGCTCAAGGAAGCCTGCCAATGCAGTATTAACAAAATCTACTTGTAGTCTGAAGATCAAGTAAAATCTGTCTTCTATAAGCAATATCTCAAAAACAACAACAAAAAACAACCCAGGTGGTTGCATAAGAAAGTAAACAACTAGTTAAAAAGGTACATTGACAAATGGTTCTAATAACCCACCAGCAGTAGCCACCGCAGATGAATTTGTAATGAACTCAATTATATTTTGTTAGACATGCTCTTCTGGTGGCATCATTTTCCATAACACGGTCTAGTAATTTATAATAGATTAAATGATAGCAATCAATTATGAAATTACCCTAGCATTTTCCCCTGGACATTAATTTTTCTGCTATTATTTCAAGCCTTATTATATTGTCTCCTATGTCTTTCCACCAAATATTGTTTTGCTGCATGCTATTGTCAAGGATTTCCATCCGTTCATTATACAACATAATTCTGGGAGAATCTTATTGCATAACAGATACGGGCATTTGCTTTCCCCCTGCATTTTATTTAACACAATCAAATCCTGCAGCTGTTATCCCAATTTAGCTGTTATCCTAAATTGGGAACCTGCTTGCTCCTTAGTAGTAGTATAGAGTCATATTAAAGTTTATTTCTTCTGGGCAAAAAAAATTACTATTTCTTTTTTCATAGAAAGCTTCTACAGAAGTTGTCTTCCTCCCTCCTCCCTCTTACATTAAATATGCTTTTGAGACTCGTGGACTTCAACTCCCTAGAATTCCTGAGCCAACTGAAAAGTTATGCAGCTTCTCTGAGACGTTTATTTGTAAGGATCATATTTTTAATTTTGGCGTTTCAGACTGCGTTCAGATGTCTTGGCTTCATAACTTATTAGCAATATATTGAACATACTTGGATGAATATTTATTTATTTATTTATTTATTTATTTATTTATTTGTTTTTATAAACCGCCCTTCTCCCGAGGGACTCGGGGCAGTGTACAGAATAAGGTAGGCATACAGAATGAACAATAGTGAAAACAAACAATAGTAAAATACAAACTGGGACCCCAGATTAGAGCTATCAGGCCAGGCCGGACTGCTGGAACAGATAAGTTTTTAATTAGTCAGTCCGGAAGGTGCGGAGGTCGGGGGCCATCCGGATTTCGGTTGGTAAGCTGTTCCAGAGGGCTGGCGCACCCACTGAGAATGCCCTCCCCCTGGGGGCCACCAGCCGACATTCCTTGAGCGGTGGCACCCTGAGGAGGCCCTCTCTGTGGGAGCGCACAGGACGGTGGGGTGCTGACATTGGCAGAAGGTGCTCCCGTAGGTAGTCCGGACCCATGCCATGTAGGGCTTTGTAAGTCATTGTTAGCACCTTGAACTTCACACGGAAGGCAACTGGAAGCCAGTGCAGTGCACGGAGGAGAGGTGTGATATGGGAGTATCGGGAGGCTCCCAAGAGTGTCCGTGCCGCTGCACTTTGCACCAGTTGAAGCTTCCGAGTGGATCTCAAGGGCAGCCCCAAGTAGAGAGCGATGATTTGTGTTTGTTGTTGTAGCCTATGGTATCTGCTAGATGCGCTGAGGTGATAACTTACTATGCCAAACAAAATTCAAACTGTTAAAACTAGAACTGATCAGTCTGATTATATCCAACATTTATATAAATTGTTCTACCTGGCCTTTCAATGTAGAATGCAACCTAAAAATGTTGAGCATTCATTCAAAATAAAATTCCATTCAGATAAAGGCTGGAACACCTTAAAATTTAAAAGACTGCAATGAGAGGTGTGTGTTTAACATTCATACTTAAACGACTAACTGAATCACTACCACATGTTTCAAAGAATAAATGTAAGAAATTATTTTTTCTTTATAAATAATTCCTGATCAGAACCTTTTCATTCCTTTAACTCCCATCTCCTAGCAGTGGCCCCCAATATTGGCATAAATCCATGACACAAGTGACTTAACTGAGTTAATCCATTAATCCAAAAATTACTTTGCTTATACTTGCTGGTACTAATGACTCTATGACTGGTTATTACTACCAAATAGAAAGGGGATTATCTTTATAACTGCATAGATTATAAAGGAATAATGGCTTTATTTATTTATTAAATTTATATGCTATCCATCTCACGACTGAAGTGACTGGGCTTCTATCTTGTGCCTTCTATTATATTTTCATTTTTTTTATTCAAAGATGGTTGATTTATTTTTGGAAAAAATACATTACATTCCATAATTTTTCTATTTTCTTGTAATTTTTTTTAAGCAGCATTATAATTAACTGGAAGACCTTCAATTATTGGAAAAATTGATTTTTTTAAAAAAAAGCTTTTAAAGTTAATTGAGTAGTGGATTGAAAATACATATTAAAAATTATCTCTGCCAACTTCTAGCTATCATACCAATGATGGAATTTTAGCTTACAGGTCTATAAACACACACCTCAAAATAAACCTCGTAGAACACAGTAGCAATTACTAGGACTGAGAAGACTTCTAAACCATTTGGAATAAACGACTTGGCCTTACTCCAGCAGTTCTCTGCAATTAACTAGATTTAGGTTTTTTTTTCTTTTTCTTTTTTCATGCTTCCAGGAGAGCTGGGAAAAGAGAAACCATTGCTTTAAAAAGGTTGACAATTAAAGCAGTAACACACCTTTGTTCAGATTTATATGGAAGCCTAAAAAAAAAATCAAGCAACTTTAATGAATGGTGAAATGCTACTGTGCTTATCCTCCTGCCAGTGCAACGAACTTCTAAATAATTTTCCCAATGTGCACAGTTCCATTTTTAAAACGCACAAATAATTGCAATGATACTTTAATTTTGATCTGTGCAGTCAGCGTTTAGTGGCTTTACTGCTGTTTCCTTATTTTTGTGGCTGTTCTTGTAAGCTTTTTGAACGATGATTATTTATCAATGCCACCATGTCTATTATACTATTATTTACATAAATGGGACACAGAAAATTATCACCATCATATATTGAATATGAAATAAAATATTTTGTATCTTGGCTTTTATAATTATTTTACCATGGAAATTGTTTTTATAAATACATTATAAACTACAGGTTTTTTAAAAATATATTTTTCAATAACAATCCAGGTTAAAAAAGAGTTATGTTAAGAAGCTCATAGTTCACATTATACATTATTTTAATTAGTTTATTAGCTCCACAACAGATTCACACTTTGTGTCAGTTGTGATCTGTAACAGAATATCAATATAGAACAACACACCCTCTCTCAATTCTCTTAAAATAGGCATACCAATTTATTCAGCACAGATACAGCTTGCTATTGTGTGAAATTAAAGCCCTATAAGCAAGAAGTTTTTTTAAAAAAAAAATACTGTGGATTGAATCAAGGTCAATAATAAAGCCTTTTGCTTGTTATGGAAGAAAACTGACTCCAGGTGTCCAGGCAAAATAGAAGAACAACTGGTTATGATTCAGCTAGTCATTTAAGTGTGAATGTTAAACGCATAACTGTCATTGCAGTCTGTAAAATGTTAAGGTGATCCAGTCTTTGACTGGATGGAATTTTATTTTATTTATTATAAAATTTATCATCACAATAAATTCGTTTCTTTCTTTCTTAAAATCCAGAACTTGCGTGTATGAATCTGCAAAGCAGACTTATCTTTCATTTTAGGGTTAATTTGATACTCAATTGAAAACAAAGGCAGGACTCCACAAAATGGACTTCCATCAAAAGTCCCTTAAGTATTGTGAAAGGCCAGATACTGCTGCATACTCTGTTTTTAGTGCCCTGGGTCTTTTTACTTTTTTTAAATTAAAAGACTGAAAATGATTAATTTCCTCCATGCTAAGGTCTACAATGAATTTGACATCTCAGTCTGGACAATTTTAAAACATCAAAGAAAGGCCAAGCCTAAAAGTAATTCTAATGATACTAACACCCTCAATTATGCTATGATGCCCTAATTTAATGACCTTATATTCCTTATGTCCTTCTTCTACATCGCCTTTCTAATAATTTTTACAGGTGAAAAAAAATCAAGCCACAAGTTATGCAGCTTCTCTGAGATGTTTATTTGTAAGGATCATATTTTTAATTTTGGCGTTTCAGACTGAGTTCAGATGTCTTGGCTTCATAACTTATTAGCAATATATTGAACATACTTGGATGAATATGATTTGTATTTGTTGTTGTAGCCTATGGTATCTGCTAGATGCGCTGAGGTGATAACTTCCAGAATTTTCTACAGGATCCAGTTTTGACCCAGTTCCACTGATGGCTGTCCCCCTCCCCCCCCAGTCACATGATCACATTTTGGGCACTTGGCAACTGGCTCATATTTATGCTGGTTGCAGCATTCTGTGGTCATGTGCCACGGTTTATGCCTTTTTTGCTGAAAACCAGCCTTTTCAGCATGCTGGCTGAGGAATTCTGGGAGTTGAAGTCCACACGTCATGAAAGGGCCAAGTTTGAAGACCCCTGGGTTACAGCCAATGTACATTAAGATGCAATCAAATGCTCAGTTAGAATAAATTTCATTGAAATCAGTCAGAGTATCTCTGAGCACCCTTCTAAAGATTGTAATGTTAGTGATAGACAGATGGCTACAGTATCTTAAGCTGCTTTACAACCATAGTTCACTTCAAATAAAACTTAAAAATTAATTTGAGGTTTTGCTGCTCATCAGAAATATCAAAGTCCTAGGTAAACAGGATACTGGAGAAGATGGGTAGTCTCTGGACCTTTTTAGGGACAGTTGACTTAAACTTACAGAATGTTGCAATCCAGTGAATAACCTCCATGACTACAGAAATCTGGTATTGGATTACTTGATGATGAAACTCGTACAGATGAAAGCCGTATTTCTCTGATATTGCAAGCTACTTTATGAACAGCTTGTCTGTCATCTTGCATATATTCTAAATAAACAAATGGAGCATAAGCCAGGGATTTCTCCAATAATATCCATATTTAAGCCATGCAGTCACTTGGCAGCCTTAAGGAAACTATAATTGCTTAACCCTAGCCCTCCATCCATCTCTGAAAAATGTGAGTAATATCAGCCAGGTGTAGCATGCCATCTCATCCGCATAGAATTATTAGGAATTTTTCCCCCGGATTTGCCTTAAAATAGCATTATATTCTTTCCAAGGAAGTTAATGAAGTGTAAACCATTAAAAAAATTGAAATAAAGATGAATGAAAAACAGCACCAATTTACCATTTCACTGTAAGAGACATACAACTCATTTATGTCTTGGATCCCACTTTTTGTTCAGGAGTTTGAAAGGCATGCCTCCTTCTTCCCACTTCACCCCACAATATCAGTGTGAGGTAGGGTGGGCTGAGCTTAGGACTAGCCCAAAGTCACTCAGTGAGCCTTGGTGGCTGAAAGCAGACTTAAACCCAACATTTTAACCACTACAACCACAATAGGTCTTAGTATCAGCAACAGTGACAACTGCAATTTATAATCTATACCCTCATATGAAGATCTAGTTTGAGGAGTAAATCATTTAAGCTTTGGCACCTTTTTTTAAGAAAAGAACTCTAGATGTTCCCCTCTGCAAAAATTATTAAGTAATGATTAGGCTCATTACTGGAAAAAATATTTAAAAAATTTACTTGTACTTGCCAACACAAGGCTGAACTGCAGGCTCATAAGTAGGGTTTCCATGGCCAATTTTACAGTCCCAACATATTCATACAGCTGTAGAAAGCCTTTAAAATATTTTTCAGTACTTATAATGCAATGCTTTGAGAGTTTAGAAAAATGTTACTCTGACATTATTGGATGTCTGGCATATGTTTTAAAAAGCCCCCAGAACTTTATCTGGCAGAGTGGAGGCCACTAATACAAGTGTTTCAGCTTCTGCTATTCCCCATTAACTGCTAAATGATTCCCGTGAATAACAAATAAATTTTGGATAATTATAAGATATTTGTGGATTAACAGCAAGCAAAGTGATTAGAGGTATCAAATTATTTACTGCAAATTACTTCCCAGTTCTTGTTAATTATCTGCAAATAGCAATTCCAGCCCTGCCATTTGCAGTCTCATATAAAGGGAAATTAAAGTCCAGTGAATGGGCAATAGGGAAATCCAACAAGTTTAAATAGCCTCTCAAGAAAATTAGGACATTTATAAAACATACAATAACATAACATACTAAATTGCTATGGCAAGAGTTCTCTTTCAGAGGTGTGATGTTCCTGCCCATGTTTCTTTATAATTAGTGAGTGATACTCTTTGGCTCTTGAGAGGCCTCAGCTGTCATCACAAAACAACCTCATGTAATTAGTCCTTTGGTCTCAAACAGCATGGATACACTTAGATTACTTTGGTCATTAAACTTGGGAAATAAGTTCAAGTCACTATAACCAGGATCAGTGCTACAAAAATATTGAAATGATATCACAATGCAAATGGAGATCTATTAAAAAGCATGAGTAGAACTAAGGAGAAACTTCCTGACAGTTAGAACAATTAACCAGTGGAACAGCCTGCCTCCAGAAGTGGTGAATGCTCCAACACTGGAAGTTTTTAAGAAGAGACTGGACAGCCATTTGTATGAAATGGTATAGGGTTGGACTAGATGACCTCCAAGGTCCCTTCCAACTTCTTCTTCTTCTTCTTCTTCTTCTTCTTCTTCTTCTTCTTCTTCTTCTTCTTCTTCTTCTTCTTCTTCTTCTTATTATTATTATTATTATTATTATTATTATTATTATTATTATTATTATTATTATTATTATTATTATCTTTCCATAGTTCCATAGAAAGAGACTAGGAACAATAGTTATATCACATGATGGTATAAAAAACCCCAAATTGCATTGCACTTGTGTCACTGAGGTGCTAGGTTGAAGGCATTAACCGGTGACATTGCTGTTGCCCAGGGGATGTCCAGTTGTCCCAAATGACTCTTGTCTGCTGAAATTGCTGATGGGATGCATATGGGATGCACGTAAATTCACTTTTATGGCCTGATGTGCAGAGACACCGGTGTCACAAGTGTCATTTCTATCAAAACACACAAAATTTGAAAACGAAATTTTAGAAGAAATTTTTAAAAAGGGGAAAAAAGGGAAACATCTTTCTCCCAAATATCAAAGTCAAAAAAAGAGGGGAATTTGGAGGTGCCCTGGGCCAGAAACAGGCTTAGTTGCTGCAGATTTATTAGTTTATTCGAACTGCACTAGGAAGAAAAGAGAAAATGAGTGAATGAGTAAAACTTTAACTATTTGGATTTTCCCTCCTGAGAAGCTAAATGAAGGTTTCAGAAAAATCTCTGCTATCAATCTGAAAATCTATCAGAATTATTTCTCTCCGTCTCTTACTCAGCATCTCATTTTTCTTCATGTCACACAAGGCGGCCAGTTCTTTACAGTTCTAGACCTAGAGTAGTCTGCTCAATACTATCCTCTCTATTGTTCTCATACATGCACCTGCACTAATTTCTAGACTTTCAATATGATATACAAGGAGTCCTCGATTTACAACCATTCATTTAGTGACATTTCAAAGTTACAACAGCACTGGAAAAAAGTGATTTAGGACTGGTTTTCTCACTCAACAACTGTTACAGGATCCCCATGGTCATGTGATCAGAATCCAGGTACTTGACAACTGGCAGGTATTTATGACAATTACACTGTCCTGGGGTCATGTGATCACCATTTATAACCTTATAACCTCCTCATCTGACAAGCAACGTCAATGGGGGGAGTCAGATTCACTTAACGATCACATGATTCGTTTAACAACTGCAGCCATTCACTTAACAACAGTGGCAAAATATGTCAGAAAATGGGCACATCTCACTTAACAATGGTCTTGCTTAGGAACAGAAATTTTGGGTTCCCCCGTGGCTGTAAATTGAGGATTACCTGTACACATTCCTGACACAATGTTATCATCTTTAACCAGGATAGCACTGCTATAAAAATTGGGAGATGGGGGGGTCAATAACAGCCAGTTCTTTTGGACAATATAAAACTTGCTTTGAACAGACAAGCCTTGGATGTGATGGTGAGCCTCTTCCTTAAGCTTATTCCACAGTCTGATTCTACTTATACCCCAGTCTGATTCTTCTGTTTATAATCTTTCCATAGATATTAGTTGCTAGTCAGCAACAATAATAATGCCTCCTATAATCAATATTTAAGTGTATATTATTAACATACAATAGAATGTTGTTATATGTTATCAATAAAACATTCTCTTTATAAAGGAAAATATTCTGAAGAATGCTCTTTTTCCCCCCCAGAATTTCCAGAGATCTACAAAGTGCAACAATTCTTTCTGCTGACTGGCTTAATATTTATGTAAGATAGGAACTGGGTTGCGGGACAACCTCCTGCCCCTCCCGATCTTGGCAGATTTTTGATTTATTTCTCTCCCCTGACTCTATCCCAATAGATGTTCAGAATTTTTTCTGGTACTCTTCCAGGCCAAAAGGGGCCAAGTGGAAAAAAGGAAGACTCTGGATGAGATTATTGTAGCATTCAGTACTATAACCAAGTCAAATCAGTGAAATCACAGAATACTTATTTTAATAATGTTTTATTATCCGTTGATCCACTTCTGAGCTCAGATTGTCGTGATGCTACTGAAAATCCTAAACAATCTGGGATCCAAAATGTCTGCAAGAGCATTTCCCTTCCTGATACGAGACAGCCTTTAAAAGCTATAAAAGGAAACTTTGCTCCAGATACCATTTATACATCATCTGAAACAAGAAACAGAGTGCTTTTCTGTTGTGGTGCTCCAAAAATCCTTCCCTTGGATGCCTGGCTGCTGCTGGCAGTATATTCTTTCAGCTTCAGGTCAAAATGTATTTTGTTTTGGTTCGCAGTTTATGAAGCCATTTAATGGAAACTACCTCTGTTATGCATTCCCTGCCTTTTATTGCTGCAGTTTACTGTCTTATCACTTATAGATTACAATGTTTTAAAAACACCAATTCATAACCTGCGCATTGCATTGTAACTTTAAATGTTGTTTCAAATTATTATAGAAATTTAAAAATTAAAAAAATTGTACAAAACTGAAACCCAATATGGTTTATATGCTGAAATTACATGTATGGGCCAACGTCCAGATTATTATTTTCTTTTTTCTTTACACTAGCGTTATAGTGTAGAGGCCACTTGCCCTGTGCATCAATATTCAATTTTGTAAGAAAGGTGCAAGAGACCAGATAACATCATTCAAGAAAAAAATATTTATGCCTAACCCACAGACATGATAGAATTACTGATAAATTTCAACACTGGGTTGGTAATTACTTTCTATTTCAACAGTTTTAATGACATGAAATATTGACAGTGAAATCACTCATGGAATCCCTAGGTTATACAGTATTGTAACTGCCTTTCACCTTGCTACAGCCTCCTTTGACAGCTTAAAATCTTCATATTTTAAGGCCCCTGCAAGTATACATCTAGTCAGTGATTTTATTCTAAAAAAAAAGGTGCCAGAATTCTCATCTTGGCGGGTGCAGGAGGCGGGGGGGTGGGGGGGCGGTGCTGCTGCAGTCACAGGTGCGAAGGGTGTTGGCGGTGGGCTCCCCTCCCTGGGGCCGGAGCCGGTGCGGCTGGTGCTGTGGGAGCAGCAGAGCCCACTCTATATGGCGGGGCTGCGCAATGCGGGCAGCGGAGGCGGTACAGGCCAGGTGATGTTTTAATCTTATGATTTTAAAAATATATTTTTTTCTATTGTAAGTTTCCCCAAACCTCGCCATGTGGATTGCATACAAATATTATATAATTGGTAAATAAAGGTAGAACATATGTTAAATATACATCAAATGATAATATGCTTCCCTACAAAGTCAATTCTTGCTCAATGACAGACCAAGGAGTTAACTCGGAAAGGCAAGAGGAAAATCTAGAAGAGATCTGTGCAGTTCTTCAACATTTTCATCAACGATTTGGATGAGGGGATAGATGGGGAACTCATCAAATTTGCAGACAACACCAAGCTAGCAGGAATAGCCAATACTCCAGAAGATAGGCTTAAGATACAGGAGGATCTGGACAGACTCTAACACTGGGCACTATCTAACAAAATGAAATTCAATTGTGAAAAAAGTAAGGTTCTACATTTAGGCAGGTAAAATCAAATGCACAGGTATAGTATAGGTGGTACCTTGCTCAATAGTAGTAACTGTGAGAGAGATCTCGGAGTCCTAGTGGACAATCACTTAAATATGAGCCAGCAGTGTGCTGCAGCTGCCAAAAAAAGCCAACACAGTGCTAGGCTGCATTAACAGAGGGATAGAATCAAGATCACGTGAAGTACTAATACCACTTTACAATGCCTTGGTAAGGCCATACGTAGAATATTGCATCCAGTTTTGGTCACCACGATGTAAAAAAGATGTTGACACTCTAGAAAGGGTACAGAGAAGAGCAACAAAGATGATTGGGGGACTGGAGGCTAAAACATATAGGGAACGGTTGCTGGAATTGGGTATGTGTAGTTTAATGAAGAGAAGGACTAGGGGTGACATGATAGCAATGTTCCAATATCTCAGAGGCTGCCACAAAGAAGAGGGAGTCAAGCTATTCTCCAAAGCACCTGAAAGCAGGACAAGAAGCAACGGATGGAAACTAGACAAGGAGAGAAGCAATCTAGAACTAAGGAGAAATTTCCTGACAGTTAGAACAACTAACCAGTGGAACAACCTGCCTCCAGAAGTAGTGAATGCTCCAACACTGGAGGTTTTTAAGAAGAGACTGGACAGCCATTTGTCTGAAATGGTATAGGGTTTCCTGCCTGAGCAGGGGGTTGGACTAGATGACCTCCAAGGTCCCTTCCAACTTTATTATTATTATTATTATTATCCATGTGTCTCTTGACTTCACTCACTCCTCAAAAATGACAGTTGTATTTTGTTCCATCTTTAACATATCTTTTTAATTTCACTCCATGTTTTTTACATAACTATTTTGAAGCAGCATACTGTACAGAACCCCTTCATGGATTACTGCCTTGTCGTGGCGAAGGGGCTTGCGTAATTCAATGAAGCTATGAGCTATGCCATGCAGGACCACCCAAGACGGACAGGTCATAGCAGAGAGTTCTGACAAAACGTGATCCACTGGAGAAGGAAATGGCAACCCACTCCAGTATCTTTGCCATGAAAACCCTATGGACAGTACCAAAAGGCAAAACGATATGACGCTGGAAGATGAGCCCCTCAGGTCGGAAGGCGTCCAATATGCTACTGGGGAAGAGCAGAGGGCTAGTACTAGTAGCGCCAGAAAGAATGAAGTGACTGGGCCAAAGCCGAAAGGACGCTCAGCTGTGGATGTGTCTGGTGGTGAAAGGAAAGTCCAATGCTGTAAAGATTTTTTCTCCATAGGAACCTGGAATGTAAGATCCATGAATCAAGGAAAACTGGACGTGGTCAAACAAGAGATGACAAGACTGAACATTGACATCTTAGGTATCAGTGAACTAAAATGGACAGGAATGGGTGAATTTAATTCAGATGACCATCAGGTATACTATTGTGGGCAAGAATCCTTCAGAAGAAATGGAGTAGCCTTCATAGTCAATAAAAGAGTAGGAAAAGCAATACTGGGATACAATCCTCAAAATGACAGAATGATCTCAGTTCGAATCCAAGGCAAACCATTCAATATCACAGTAGTCCAGGTCTATGCCCCAACCACCAGTGCTGAAGAGGATGAAATTGACCAGTTCTATGAAGCACTACAGCACCTTATAGAACTAACACCAAAAAATGATGTTCTTATCATCATGGGGGATTGGAATGCTAAAGTAGGAAGCCAAAAGATAACTGGAATAACAGGCAAGTTTGGCCTTGGAGTGCAAAATGAAGCAGGGCACAGGTTGATAGAATTCTGTCAAGAGAATACGATGGTCATAGCAAACACTCTTTTTCAACAACCCAAGAGACGGCTCTACACATGGACATCACCAGATGGTCAACACAGAAATCAGATTGACTATATGCTCTGCAGCCAAAGATGGAGAAGCTCTATACAGTCAGTAAAAACAAGACCAGGAGCTGACTGTGGCTCAGACCATGAGCTTCTCCTTGCAAAGTTTAGGCTTAAACTGAAGAAAGTAGGGAAAAGCACTAGGCCACTCAGGTATGAATTAAATCATATCCCTGTTGAATATACAGTAGAGGTGACAAATAGATTTAAGGAATTAGATCTGATAGACAGAGTGCCTGAAGAACTATGGACAGAGGTTCGCGACATTGTACAACAGGTAGCAACCAAAACCATCCCAAAGAAAAAGAAATGCAAGAAAGCAAAATGGCTGTCTGAGGAAGCTTTGCAAATAGCTGAGGAAAGGAGGGAAGCGAAAGGCAAGGGAGAAAAAGAAAGATACACCCAATTGAATGCAGAATTCCAGAGAATAGCTAGAAGAGATAAGAATGCCTTCTTAAATGAACAGTGCAAAGAAATAGAAGAAAACAATAGAATAGGGAGGACCAGAGATCTTTTCAAGAAAATTGGAGAAATGAAGGGAACGTTTAATGCAAAAATGGGCATGATAAAGGACCAAAATGGCAGGGACCTAACAGAGGCAGAAGAGATTAAGAAGAGGTGGCAAAATTACACAGAAGAACTATACAAGAATGAGCTTAACGTCCCTGATAATCACAATGAGGTGGTCACTGACCTCGAGCCAGACATCCTAGAATGTGAAGTGAAGTGGGCCTTAGAAAAGCTGAGCAACAACAAAGCTAGTGGAAGTGACAGTATTCCAGCTGAGCTATTCAAAATCTTAAAAGACAATGCAGTAAAAGTGCTACACTCAATTTGCCAGCAAATTTGGAAAACTCAACAATGGCCACAGGATTGGAAAAGATCAGTTTACATTCCAATTCCAAAGAAAGGCAGTGCCAAAGAATGTTCAAACTATCGCACCATTGCACTCATTTCTCATGCTAGTAAAGTCATGCTTAAAATCCTACAAGCTAGACTTCAGCAGTATGTGGATCGAGAACTACCAGAAGTACAGGCAGGATTTCGAAGAGGCAGAGGAACTAGAGATCAAATTGCCAACATACGCTGGATCATGGAGAAAGCTAGGGAGTTCCAGAAAAACATCTACTTCTGCTTCATTGACTATGCTAAAGCCTTTGATTGTGTGGATCATAACAAACTGTGGCAAGTTCTTAAAGAGATGGGAGTACCAGACCATCTTATTTGTCTCTTGAGAAACCTATATGCGGGTCAAGAAGCAACAGTGAGAACTGGACACGGAACCACTGATTGGTTCAAAATTGGGAAAGGAGTCCGGCAAGGATGTATACTGTCGCCCTGCCTATTTAACTTATATGCAGAGCACATCATGAGAAAGGCAGGGCTAGATGAATCAAAAGTTGGAATTAAGATTGCCGGAAGAAATATCAACAACCTGAGATACGCAGATGATACCACTCTAATGGCAGAAAGTGAAGAAGAACTAAAGAGCCTCTTGTTGCGGGTGAAGAAGGAGAGTGCAAAACTTGGGTTGAAACTTAACATTAAGAAAACCAAGATCATGGCATCTGGCCCTCTCAATTCCTGGCAAATAGACGGGGAAGAAATGGAAGTAGTGACAGATTTTATTTTTCTGGGCTCCAAGATCACTGCAGATGGGGACTGTAGCCAAGAAATCAAAAGACGCTTGCTCCTGGGGAGGAAAGCCATGGCAAATCTAGACAGCACACTAAAAAGCAGAGACATCACCCTGTCAACAAAAGTGCGTATAGTCAAGGCTATGGTCTTCCCAGTTGCAATGTATGGCAGTGAAAGTTGGACCATAAGAAAGGCTGAGCGCCAAAGAATTGAGGCCTTTGAACTGTGGTGCTGGAGAAGACTCCTGCGAGTCCCTTGGACCGCAAGGCGATCAAACCGGTCAGTCCTAGAGGAGATCAATCCTGACTGCTCTTTAGAAGGCCAGATCCTGAAGCTAAAACTCAAGTACTTTGGCCACTTAATGAGAAGGAAGGACTCACTGGAGAAGAGCCTAATGCTGGGAAAGATCGAGGGCAATAGAAGAAGGGGACGACAGAGAATGAGGTGGCTGGATGGAGTCACTGAAGCAGTAGGCGTGAGCTTAAATGGACTCCAGAAGATGGTAGAGGACAGGAAGGCCTGGAGGAATGTTGTCCATAGGGTCGCGATGGGTCGGACACGACTTCGCAGCTAACAACAACAACAACACTGTACAGAATTGTCATGGCGATACCCAAATCTTTTGCTTTCTTCTCGATCTTAAAACCTGTTTTATTCTTCAATTCTGTTTGATCTCGTACTTTCATATTTTGAAATGGTATAGGGTTTCCTGCCTGAGTAGGGGGTTGGACTAGATGACCTCCAAGGTCCTTTCCAACTTCTTCTTCTTCTTCTTCTTCTTCTTCTTCTTCTTCTTCTTCTTCTTCTTCTTCTTCTTCTTCTTCTTCTTCAGATTATTATTCTTATTCTTATTCTTATTCTTATTCTTATTCTTATTCTTATTCTTATTCTTATTCTTATTCTTATTCTTATTATTATTATTATTATTATTATTATTATTATTATTATTATTATTATTATTATCTTGTAGAAAGGAAAGGCCCATACTGATAAATTAAAAATCTTTGAGGTCTGCAAAGGAATGCTGGTGGGCTAATCAATGATTTGGTGACTAGAGGAGCATCTACAATGTTGGAGCTTGTGGTCATGGTAAGCCATGGAGGCACGACGCAACATGACTTTCAGGGCAGTGGTGGTGATTGTATTACTTTAAAAAAAAAGTCTGTGCTCTGTCCAAGGGTGCTTGGTAGGCTGCTTGTACAGGCCTGGTCTAGAATTTATTCTGGAGCATTCAACTATCTAGAGCAGGCATGTCAAACTCATATTGTTTGAGGCAACTTTTTATAAAAGAATTGCCATTAATTTGTTTTAATAAAATAATATAAATCAATTTTTCACTTGATTTCAAATTAAATGAATGAGATTTTTTTTTAGTACAATTGCCAAATGCAATAAACTGGCTTTAGGTATATGTTACTGGAGGGAAAAAGCAATCCCTGTTGCATTACTGATCCCAGAGAAACATTTGCATGTATGCAGGTATCCATAGGGTGCCATAGTTATGGATGAGAAATATTGGTTGCAAAGTTGGCATTTCTGGATGTAATACAGATATTTTGGACTTATTTTTGTTTCTTTGCATGTTTGATATTTTTAAAAAGGCATATGCTACTGACTACGCTTATGCACATATGTAACATGATCACCGCTTGTCCAAAATTTTACTATACAGATAATACCCCCAGAAATTATTTTAGCCTTTTTAATAAATGTTGTTATTGATGTTAAGCTCACCAGGGAAAACATCATATATTGTTATGTATATACTAGGTTAATTATTTAAAGACTGAAGTGCAACATAACTAGATTCTAAATAATCTATTTTTCAGAACACACCACAGTCCAAACAGTAAAAGTAAAGTCCAAATTAAGAATATTTCATTCTTAAGAATTGTTTAGATTCAAAATAGTTTTCAAGAGTGTACAAAAGATACTATTTTTTTCTAGAATCAGCTAAATTAGACATATTACATTGAGAAAAATGTTTCTCATTTCTTTCCTGTTACCTTTGATTTCATTGCAGAGATGTTAACATAAGAAATAGATTATTTTGTTATCTAATTTTACCTTCCAAAAGACAGAAGCAGATGAAAAATGTGAGGTACTTTCCTGTTGGCTTTTCTGAATTAGCTGTTTTAGATTCTAAAAGTTTAGTTCCTAAAGAAGTAATCCTGTAAATAATGTTAATGTCCTCCTCTAGTGCAGGCTCTTTTATGACTCAAGGACTTCAACTCCCAGAATTCCTGAGCCAGCATGGCTCAGCTTGGAAACCTCTCCCTTTCCCCTTAGCATGGCTGGCTCAGGATTTCTGGGAGTTGAAGTCCACGAGTCATAAAAAAGAGTCAAGATTGCTAGCCCTGCAATAGGCTTAGGAAAACCAATAAGGGAGCTGGGTTGTTTGTTTGGGGGTTTTTTTGCCAAAAAAAAAAAAAAAAGGTTACGGAACGCCGTTCTGAGCGTTCTATGAGGGAAAAAAGCCTTGCATCTAGTTCTCCAATCTGCAAGACATACACATTCTAAATTTTGATAACCCAGCTGCAGGCACCTGACATCTAGAATACATTGTAATCCATCTTAAAGTTAATAATAATCTATCTACTGTGTTTCCCCCAAAATAAGACGAGGTCTTATATTAATTTTTGCTCTAAAAGATATATTAGGGCTTATTTTCCAGTTGGGTCTTATTTTCGGGAAAATACGGTATTAAATGTGTCCATCTGGCTGATGATCTTAATTGGGGCTTATTTTGGGGGTGGGGTTTATATTACAAGCATCCTGAAAAATCATGCTAGGGCTTATTTTCCAGATGGGTCTTATTTTCGTGGAAACACGGTATATATTCAAATTTATTTGCATGCGACATTCTTATGTACTATAATAAACTAACTGCTTGAACTAGGGACAAAATCAATTCTGATTGAATATTAATTGCAAGATTTTTTCTGTAACATAAAGATAGAAATTTTTTCTGCAACAACAATAATTTATGTTTATAATAAAAACAATTTTCCAATTGGAACTAACCTGTCTGTCCTTCTTGAAGTCTATATCAACTTCAAACCTGTGATGGGGAGGGCAATCCTTTAAATAAACAGCAGCATGTCAAGAAAGGCTAAATTTTTATCTCCCTAGTACGACTGGAATTATCTGTCTCCCAGTACATGGCTAATACTTAAGAAAGAATACCCCACTGGTGTCAGTTTCCCCGATGGGTATTTTTTTATTGATCACATTAACAAGATAACATTGATGTTAGATGTTTGGTGGACTAAGACCCTGGCAATTACTGTGTTATTTGCCAATACATTTAAAAATGATATTCATTTATTATCCATGTCAAGAGAAAAAAATCCCGCCTAGAATGCAATTAAATGGCACTATCATGGAAATACCCCCACAAATTTGCATTAACTTTCAAGAATTTCAGCAATTAAAGGTATCCAGAATAGTTTCTGCAATTAAGTATGAAGTTCATCAGTAATTATTTATAAATATTAGATGGTAAAAAGAGTCTTTTAGAAAATAAAAGTAAAGCAGTATAAGCAATTTGTGTGTGTGTGTGTGTGTGTGTGTGTGTGTGTGTATTGTTCTAACTGTGGTTTCTTTTCCTCCTAATAGACTCACATCTCTGTAGTGGATACAGTAGTTTTTCTAATGCTTGATTGCTAAATACTGCATTGTTTAATCATCTATTCAGGATATGACTTTTATATTTAGACCCTCATAAATCATCCATTCATCCATCCATCCTATACTAAATGCATTTTGTATTAAATACAAAAAAATATTTTTTGCAGTAGTAGAGAAGTTAAAACCTTATAAGTTTCAAAGAAAATGCCCAACATTTACCAAAGGTCTGTTTATTGCTAAGGGCCATTAAATCAGATTTTAAATACTGTATGTATGGTATCACCAGGGGAAATTGGTTTCTGCTAAGTTCTTAACTTTATGACCTACAAGCGTTCTAAATTACCAACAGTGATTTGCATGAATCATAAGCAAATACACAAAGGCTATATTAAAAAGTCCATCTTCGTTGTTTCTATTCATCTGAGTTATATACATTTTTATGTTCATTTTTATGCTAGCATGAGCAAATAAAGATTAAAATGCTGATATCAGAAAGATGGTACATCCTGCATACAGATAACAGATACCAGGAAACCTTGCCACATAATCCAGCTAAAATCTCTAGCCCTTTAAAGACAAAATAATAATTAAAAAATTGCCCTATTATATTCCTAGAATGCTGCTTTCTACTAGCCCAGGGATAGGCAACCTTGGCTCTTTTATGACTCGTGGACTTCAATTCCCAGAATTCTTGAGCCAGCCATGCTCACCCCTCTGGTTAAAGAATCATGGTGTACACTAATTAAGCTAGCCTATATGGTAACAACAGCAAATAGCAAATTTCCAACACAGAACTCCTTCTTAGTTTGATCACTTGTGCTTGTAGTTTCAACCTATGTGTAAATATTTCAATCTGTTGTTTCATTACTTCTCAAAGTGTAACTAAATTTTAGGCACACTTTTCACATATCCACGTATAGGACAATTCATCTAGAGAGAGGTGGAGGAGGAGGAGAAAGAGTCTTACCACATTCAACAATAAACTAAGGAGACAACGCAGAAATACACTGGAAAAAACTTTAACTGCCCCTGGCCAAATCATGGATTTAGTTATTCTTTTGTACCATATTTGTTTTCACACAAAAATGAACTGAAAGTATTTAAGATTTCAGTTGCTGACATTTTTTTAAAGTAACATTAAATAGGAACAATTATGACTTTGTCTCAGGGATAGGCTAGTTTTTTTTTCTAATTGTGACCTAATTAACTGACACTTCATGGCAAGCCTCCTGAAAAAAAGAAATTATTTCTATATTCACAGTTCATGCTAGAAATCTCAGGAGTTCTCATTAACAGAGAATTACAGTAATGCAATCATCAGTGCCTTTGTCATCTGCAGCTATAATAGTCTCCGGAAAGCTGTGAAGTATTTCAAAATTTCTTGTTGCTATCAGAGATGCAGAGGCTAGTTATGCCGTTCTTATTCACCCAGTGGAGCATTTCTCCTTCACGGAAAAAGCCAGACCCAGCCTGTGCCCTAGCCTAGATTGCTTTTATTCAGAAGAAAATCCCAAAGAGTTCAACTGGATTGCTTCCCAGGTAAGGGCCTACAGAGGTCCATTCAGATTAGAAAATGATCTGGAGGCCGACCAGATTTTGGAACATATAATCAGACACATTAATGCTTAGGAAAGTGAGATGTCGACCTGTTCAGATAACTTAGTCTCTGTGCCACCAAGATGCCACATCAGTGGCAAAACTGCAGGTGTGATTTCAGATGGATTTGTGCACCATCACTGGCTGATGAAGGTTTATGAAGGGGCTGGCAACCCAAGCATAAGTCACATGATACGAAGAGCTAGCAGAGCTCTGCTCAGTGCTATAATGCTGTTAAGATCAATCTCCTCAAATAAAAACTTATTACCAAGATTATTTATATTCTAAGAGGGGTTCCAATTTTATTTCCTAATACACAGTTGTATAAGTTAATGTGAAAAACAATTAAGTCAGACTAGAGTCCCACAAAGTTTCTCAGGCAAACTGAAGTTACCTTATGATGACAGTGATTTCAACCTCCCAGATTCTGAGGTATTTCGCTCTGCTTTTATTGTTTATTTAACAGTTTGGATTTAAACAAGACTTTTTATGATTATTATCTTCTGTGGCCCCATTTGTACAGCAAGCACATAACACTGAAAATTTTGATAAGTGAACAGATACAAACCAAAGTAGCACTACCACTAGCAGTAGCACTTAAGACTTATATACCATCCCATACTGATTTACAGCACTCTCTGGGCAGTTCATAATGTCAGCATATTGCCTCCCCAAACAATCTGGGTCCTCGTTTTACCAACCTTGGAAGGATGGAAGGCTGAGTCAACCTTGAGCCAGTAAGGATCGAACTCCAGGCTGTGGGCAGAGTTTGCCTGCAATACTGCATTCTCACCACTGCACCACCAGGGCTCCTTAACCTGAAGCAGCCTGAAAATACCTTTGTGGCTTTCAGTGTAAGAAGCATTTACAGACATGAAATGATAAGCAAGCACAAATGGCTAACTCATTTTGAGTTATTAGAATTTGTCAACATGAATAAAACCAAGAAAAAATCTGGTGGCAGAAGGACATACTTATCAATAATTCTTTTAGGTACAATAATTAGAAAGATTTAAGACAGATAAAAGAAAATCTGATTCTGAACTGTCTAACACTGAATTTGAAATAGAATTGTGTACAAATGATGAACACATTATCACTATCTATTTATTTACAATATGGCATATAACACATGGACTAGTAATATATCTTAACATTTCACCTAGATTAGTAAAACATACTAAAATATAAATGTTAAAAAGATCTATGTTCAAATATCAATGTCTAGAACATTGGTATTTGAACATAGCTCTTTTTAGCATTTATATTTTAGTATGTTTTACTAATCTAGGTGAAACATTAATATATGTTGCTAGTCATATATGATATCCCATGCACTAATAAATAAACAGTGATAACATGTTCATCATTTGTACACAATCCACTAAAGTTTATACAAGTTTATACATAGTTTATACACTAAAATTCATACAGTATTCACTAAGTTTATATAGGTAAAGTAAAGGTAAAGGTTCCCCCGCACATGCGTGCTAGTCATTTCCAACTCTAGGGGCCGGTGCTCATCTCCGTTTCAAAGCCGAAGAGCCAGCACTTGTCCGAGGACGTCTCCGTGGTCATGTGGCTGGAATGACTAGATGCCAGAGGTGCACAGAACGCTGTTACCTCCCTATTTTTCTACTTGCATTTTTTACGTGCTTTCGAACTGCTAGGTTGGCAGAAGCTGGGACGAGTAACAGGCGCTCACTCTGTTACGCGGCACTCGGGATTCGACTCGCCAAACTGCCGACCTTCTAATCGACAAGCTCAGCATCCTAAGCCACTGAGCCACCGCGTTTATATATGTTATCACTAAAACCAGGGGTCTTCAAACTTGGCCCTTTTATGATTTGCGGACTTCAACTCCCAGAATTCCTTGGCCAGTGTGCCTGGTTGAGGAATTCTGGGAGTTGAAGTCCACAAGTCATAAAAGGGCCAAGTTTGAAGACCCTTGACTAAAACGATAAACTTTATTGAAATTTGAAATAGAAGAAGTGAAAACTCATTTATTAATAAGTTAAAAGGTATGAACTTGGTTTTGCCAGTTGTCTTGGGAGTCTGAGGGCAGTTGACAGGGTAAGAAGATCTCATCCTCATGGCCATCCATCTCCATGGTTCTAGGTTTTTTTCATGGTTACTAAAATTTTAATTGTTTTTCTGTTTATCTTTTGTAAGATGCCCAGAGTCACTCCAGGAGAGGGTGACATATTAATTTAATAAATGAGTAAATAATAAAATAAAATGGGGCAAAAATTTTGGTTACAATGTAAAAAAGGAACAGTGGGAGAATATGTGGCTGAAAGGATTGAAACTTACATTATGTTAACATCCTAAAGAGAACTTTTATAAAATTATGTGTCATTGGTTTATGTCACCAGAGGAATTGTCTAGAATTTATAAAGGTAATTCAAATGTATATTGGAAATGTGAACAACTAGAAAGGACTTTTTACCAAGCTTGCTGGATGTGTAAAAAGCCAGAACATTTTGGATTCAAATACATACACTAATTGAGAAGATTTTAAAGATTAATATAAACTTGAAACAGAAGCTTTTCTTTTTGGACTGATCAGTCATGGAACTTTGTTTTTCACATGGTAACTGCAGTGAGATTAATATATGCATAAAAGTGAAAGATTTGATGTTGCTTACAATGTAAGAATGGATGAAGAAGATGATAGAACTTGCTGAAGTGGCCAAATTGACTTCTTTGATCAAAGAAAAAAACATTACAGTATCTATATTTATTGCTTATAGACATTTTGAGTGACACAGAAAAGAATGAACTTATGATTTATGGTTATTATTATTTGAAAAGAAAATGGATAATAAAAAAATGAGAGATGTATGTTGTAACCATACAGTAAGAGGTAAATTTATAACTGCTGTAAAAAATTGGAATTTACTTTTTTATATTTTCTTTCTTTTCTTTTCTTTTATCTACAATTTTGGCTTTGTCTTTCTCTCCTTTTTTCTTTCTTTTCTTTATTCTATATTAGTTTCTCAAAGTTTTTCATCTTTATTTTTTAAATTTTAATAAAATTAAATGTAAAAGATGAAATTTTGGCAAGCTATAGAGTCCAAGTATGCTAAATAAGAATCTTCATTTCCAACAATGAAAACTGTGAAGTTCATTATGTTAACAATGAATACGCAGATATATTTTGTTTCTAAATCACATGAGAGGTTTTACTAGAAAGCTTAAGCTACACAAGGGATCAACGCTTTTTAATTCCTTATAAAATTAAAGTTTTGGTTTCTTTTCATCTGCACGTGTTACGGATCATGATGTTTATTGGACCCCTCAAATAATGTTTAAAAAGAGATTGACCTTAAGACTTTTTATGTTGGCATTTTAAGAAATCTGAAGGTTTCTTAACTCATAACATCTGTTTTTGCCCAATTGTAAACTTGTTTTGGTTTCAAATCATTTCAGGTGTCAATACATGAAAGGGAAAGAAATATCATGGCTAAGGAATTAAATGTGATATTGAACTATATTCCTATAATTTGCCATCTTGTGTAAAGCTTTGGCTCTACGAAGGATGGGTATGGCTGATGATTGGAAAGAAACTCACTCTCCTGAAAGGATCCAGGATACGAGTTGCTTATTGTTGCCTCTCTGTTCTAAACCAGAGGATGATGCAATATGTTTCTCTAAGATCTAGATTTAATGATAAGCTTAAGGACTGAATTATTTTTCTATTGTTAACCACATTTGTTATATGAATTTTTTTTAGTTAATTAGAGATTGTCACATTTAATTTATTCTAATCATTATATATTTACATTTTCTTGCTTCATTGTATTAATATACTTTTTCTTTTTATTTGAGGTGGAGTTTTTTTTCTTTTTTCTTTTGTATTTCACTAATTAAAGTTTTTAAAAAGTCCTGTCAGTTCTAGTTTCGACACATCATGACATCATCTCAGAGGTCCCACCTCTATGATGGGAAGCTTTCTTCCTGGATCACCTCCAAACACATCAATTCCTACAATGCTCGAAAATAATACTGGGAAATTAACATATTGAACAACGGTAGAATTTTTCTTCAGGAAAAAACGTAGCACACAATTCTCATTCCAGTGCTTTGTGAAACTTAAGCTTCAAACCCAAACACCTATGCCAATCTGAAACTAAATATAACCTAGATTTTGATCATGCTGATAAGGACCTAAGGGGTCATGAGACCGTATTTCCTCCCTGTCAAAGATAATCAATAGGCAGTCATGACACAAGAAGCAAGAAATCAATTCAAGATACAAAGCTAGTAATGTCATGCCAGGAATCACAGCAATCAATAGTTACAAGAAGCAGAAGCAGGAAAGACTGCCATTACTCACTTCAAATCCGATCCCAAAGCCCATCTGAATGGATGGAGCCACTCCAGTATCCACGGAGTTTTCACTGGCCAAGAAGTGCTTTTATCTATAGCCTGGGGTGGAGTGACTTCTTTACACAAAACATTTTGGCTTCCTAATTCATTCTGTGAAGTATGACTTATGGAAATAACCCAAACTGAAAAGGCAGGTTCAAGGGAGTGTTTGGATTACAGAAGGAAAGTCAGCTGTGTCCCGTTTTTCGGCACTTGAAATAGGGAAGGACGGATCACGGAACAGCTTCCCCATTTTGCACTGTGAATCTATGTACAGAAGAGCCATAGATGGATGACTCCAAGTCTTAGCCAATTCAGGCACAAGCACTTGATTTTACAAATAACGCAAAAAAAATGTTTTGGGCAATTTGGCCTGTGCACACTGTGAGCCTTAAAAGCTAAATCTAAGTGTCGGAAGGAAGGAAGATTCCTAAAGCTGGATTATTCTCATGCCAATTTTGCATTCCCCGAGGATTCCCCCCCTCCCTTTCAAGTAAGAATTGTTTGGGAGAAGTTCCAAATTTTCTGGCAGCCTTACCACCATCTGCTCCTCGCACCCACAAGGTTATTTAACTCCTGCTTAAAAAAAAACCCACATATCCATTAATTACTGTTTTTCTTTGTGCTGCCACACATGGATCAGGCACTGAGGTTCACTTAAGAGATTTATCATCCTATTTCATGTTCCTTCACAGGCACAGGGCCCGGCTTGCATTTACAGCAGGGGCATCCAATCTTGGCAACTTTTAAGACTTGTGGACTTCAACTCCCAGAATTCAATTCAATTCTGGGAGTTGAAGTCCAAAAGTCTTAAAGTTGCCAAGGTTGAACACCCCTGATTTATAGCATTTCCCCACAAATAGCAAAGAACAGGAAAGAGACCCGCTAACAGGCACCAAGCCTGCAAGATCTCAGGTGTTTCATAAGTTCCCTTTGCCAGAGATGTCAGTAGCTGAATCCAGAACTTTCTCCCCATCAGATATGCTCTTTCACTGAGGCACAACTCTTCCCCCCCCAAAAAAAAAAGATAACATGACCTTCAATGAGGCAAATCAAATGTAGAGTTTTATTGGAAGACTCTCCGAAACCTGATAGACATTTTTCAAATCTATCAAAGCAAACAAAAACATTATGATGTTGCTAGGCTGCGACCTTTAGATTTCTTTTATATAATCTATGAAGTACCAAAACAAAACGTACATTACTTTTTTGCAGTGGGGAAAATGCTGGTAAAAACAGGGAGTTGAGCTTTTTTTTTTTCAATTTTAACATTAAAATATGCTCGCCTTAGGCATGAAAGCCGTCTGGGTGACTTTGGGCCAGTCCCTCTCTCTCAGCCCAAACCACCTCACAGGTTTGTTGTGGGGAAATTAGGAGGAAGGAATTTTAGATATGTTTGCCACTTTGAGTAACTTATAATAGATTATGTAATAATATATAGAATAATATAACATAATTGTAATATATATTATTATATTACAAAATATAATGTAATATATTACAAAATATAATGTAATATAACAAAATATATAATAAATATTACAATATTATAACAATGTAACGTAACGTAACATAACGTAACGTAACGTAACATAACGTAACGTAACATAACTGTTCTGGGCCCAGTGCTCTTCAGCATCTTCATCAACAATGTGGATGAGGGGATAGATGGGGAACTCATCAAATTTGCAGATGACACCAAGCTGGCAGGAATAGCCAATACTCCAGAAGATAGGCTTAAGATACAGGAGGATCTGGACAGACTCGAACACTGGGCACTATCTAACAAAATGAAATTCAATGGTGAAAAAAGTAAGGTTCTACATTTAGGCAACAAAAACCAAATGCACAGGTATAGTATAGGTGGTACCATGCTCAATAGTAGTAACTGTGAGAGGGATCTTGGAGTCCTAGTGGACAAATCACTTAAATATGAGCCAGCAGTGTGCTGCAGCTGCTAAAAAAGCCAACAGAGTGCTAGTCTGCATTAACAGAGGGATAGAATCAAGATCATGTGAAGTGTTAATACCACTTTACAATGCCTTGGTAAGGCCATACGTAGAATATTGCATCCAGTTTTGGTCACCACGATGTAAAAAAGATGTTGACACTCTAGAAAGGGTACAGAGAAGAGCAACAAAGATGATTGGGGGACTGGAGGCTAAAACATATAGGGAACGGTTGCTGGAATTGGGTATGTGTAGTTTAATGAAGAGAAGGACTAGGGGTGACATGATAGCAGTGTTCCAGTATCTCAGGGGCTGCCACAAAGAAGAGGGAGTCAAGCTATTCTCCAAAGCACCTGAAAGCAGGACAAGAAGCAATGGATGGAAACTAGTCAAGGAGAGAAGCAACCTAGAACTAAGGAGAAACTTCCTGACAGTTAGAACAATTAATCAGTAGAACAACCTGCCTGCAGAAGCTGTAAATGCTCCAACACTGGAAGTTTTTAAGAAGAGACTGGCCAGCCATTTGTTTGAAATGGTATAGGGTTTTCTGCCTGAGCAGGGGGGGGGTTGGACTAGATGACCTGCAAGGTACCTTCCAACTTCTTCTTCTTCTTCTTCTTCTTCTTCTTCTTCTTCTTCTTCTTCTTCTTCTTCTTCTTCTTCTTCTTCTTCTTCTTCTTCTTCCTCTTCCTCTTCCTCTTCCTCTTCTTCTTCTTCTTCTTCTTCTTCTTCTTCTTCTTCTTCTTGTATAACAAAATATATTACAATATGATGATATGATATATGATATGATATGATATATGATATGATTGATACGATACGATACAATATGATAGAAATACTAATAGAGGCAGAATAAAAATGTAATAAATAAAATGTGCATTTGACTTTAGTGAAATGATTATTCAGATTTCTAAGAGAACCTAGTTTCAGCAGGTGACATTAACTGGGTGATCTTTTTAGGAGAAAACAGCTGGCTCACTTTCAGAAACCAAACAAAGGGCATCATTCAGGAAATCCATCTGCTGTAGAATATTTAACTGAAGATGCTACAATGGGAAGACAATGGTGGAAGATGGAGGAGAGAAGATTCCCAATATTTAGCAAGATTCCCAAAGGATCTAGCAAGAAGACTACAAAGAGAACAGAATTTCCTATCCATCATCCTATCCAGTGGTGGGATTCAGCCGGTTCGCAACACTTCGGCAGAACCGATAACTAATTTTTTGTTGCCCAGGCCCAGAATGGACTTCCGGAAGCGGCATCCACACAGAGAACCATTTGTTCACATATTTGAATCCCACCACTGATCCTATCCATCCATCTAAATGGAAGTAATATAGAGTTCATCAGTTTTCAGTGTTCACCACAGATACACAGACATGTGCAAATGGACATTTTTCATCTCAGCGTAAATGTTATTTACACATTCAGCCAGCAACAGAGACAAACTTAATTCTCCAGTGCCATATTCCAAGCAGATTTATACAAGGTATGCCTTATTTATCCATGTTTTTCTCTTTTGAAAATGTCACCAGTGCTCCTGCAGGTAACATTATTTCAAATTCATCCCTTTAATGTTTCACATTAACATCCAATAGATGTACAATGCTAAGACATATGATGTCCTTGTCTTTCATCCAAAACCTGGACATTGTTGTGGAAAAGCAGGGATATGCTTTATTAAATAATTAAATATATAAAGTGGAGGAACAATTATCACAAACATTATGAAAATTAAATATTCTTTGAAGGCACTATAGCTGTGAAATTCAATGTTCAGAGCAGTTTGGCATTAGTAAATAAAAATTAATTGGTTGATAACAAAGCTTTTTTAAAACTCCTCTGCCAAGAAGCAAATGTATATTTTATCAGTTTGTTTCCTTTTGCAATTTGAGAATGGATTTGACCTACACTCTACAAGTGATCACGTATGTGTCATATGATTCAATCTCTAATTGATTCCCCCCCCCAAAAAAACTGCTTTTATTGCAGCTGTTTTATTGAACATTGTTTCTCCATGCTACAGAGTTATCTGAGGCTGAAAAACAAATGATTGTGATCTGCCCATCTATTTTTGACTGTGTATTGGTAGAGGACAGGAAGGCCTGGAGGAACGTTGTCCATAGGGTCGCGATGGGTCGGACTCAACTTCGCAGCTAACAACAATTTACACAATTATTCATGTGGGAATTGCAATTTTACTTTTAGGCATACATTCCCACAGCACTCTTTATGTATGTGCATCTATTACTCTATGCAAGTAATCCTTCAATTAGGACACAGCTCAGTAACCGATCAAAGTTACAATGATCCCTCAAAAGCTACTTACAACCTGGATTCTAAGCTATAATGGTTGCCTCCCTGGGGTCATGTGACTGCATTTTGTGTGCTTGGAAAACAGCTCTCATTTATGACTGTTTGCCTGCCCTATAATTGCATAATTATGATTTCCTACATTTTTGCTGAAAACTAGCATTTACTTCCAGTTTCTGGCAAAAAGCACCAATAGCAAAAAAAGGGCTCACTTAATGACCACTGCATTCGTTTAACAACTGCTGCAAAAAGGGCATAAAATTGGGGGCAGTTATGTGATGACCTGCTTAATGACCATCATGACTTATGACTGTAATTGAGGAGCTCAATTATGGTTGTAAGTCAAGGACTACCTGTGCTCTAATATGAGGGGAATTAAAATACGAAGTCAGTGCAGATTTCAGCAGAGAAATGTACTCACTGGATTCTTTGGGAGGTTTACCTGTTTATTTAAAGCATATAGCAGAGCAGGTTATTGACTCAAAATAAAATAAGAATGATAGTGTAATGTATTAGGGTTTTTGCTTGTACTGATTCATGTGTCTGTTTAAATGCTGCATTAACAGTTGCTCATTGGTGTGTATGTGTAACGGCTACTGACTAAGCCAGACTTGTCTCCAGGACTAACATTGGTAGATTTGGGGTGGGAATGGTTTCCTTCAAATCTATTGGCTGCCGCCTAGTGGCCAACCGTATAAATAGCTGTGCAGCAGCCACTGTTTCAGTTCTGTTCTGCTTGACTGCAATAAAGCATGTTACTGTGTGGAACCTTAGTCTCGCTTATTGCCTGCAACGAACCGACTACACAACAGGTAGCATGATATTTTGCTTTTTCTGAAGTTGCAGCATTATAAATAGTTTATAGCATGTATTTATATGGTAATCACAGCGTAATAAGCACTTACACAGACACTTGAGCTGTCCAACTAGGTTTACCTTCTTCTCAATTAAAACATTCAACACTGACATGTAGCACTAGCTGAGCTGTACTGTATTCATTTGGCATCCTTATTCCCATACTTGCCAATACAAGAATTGTGTTGGGGGGGAAAACACTAATGCAGCACAGCAGCAACTAAAAAAAGGAAAGAGACTCAAGTGTAGATTCTGCTCAATGGAGCAATAGACTTCAATGAAACGTGTAGACAATCTTGGAACAAAATGCTGAAGCCCAAGAAGTTTTTATTTTAATAAGATGGGTGGACTTTAGTAAACTGAACTGCAAGTTATTTAGGATATTTTTAGGTTTATGCTATTATTCTTTAGTGCACCAGGCATAGAAAGTTATTATTTTTCCTTTATTTACTTAATTACATTGTATTTCCTGATCTTTCAAAATAAGTTAAATAAACAATGAATTAAAAGCACAAGTAGAAGAAATTAAAATGATGCCAAAAAGAATATCTGAGAGGAAGTACAAGTTTAAGTTCCAAGATTTACTGAGGAAATGTCTCCTATATTATAAAACACCTGTCACAAATAACTCTATAATAAAGTATGATCATCTAATGCAGGGGTGTCAAACTGCTGGCACGCGGGCCGGACACGTCGCAACGAAACCGTGCCCACCCCATTGCCGGCAATGGGGAAAAAGCTCCGATACATCCCACGACATCACATGACGTCGCAAGTTTGACATGTCTGATCTAATGTATCTGGGAGTAAGATTCATGCCCTATCTGTCCTGATTTTTTTTTTGCCCTGGGAAATCTTTACATAATTCATACAGGAAATATGAAATTAAATGTACAAGGCTTAATTTATTTAGGGTCATTGAGTTTTGTTGATTTTCTCTGAATGTACCAGTCTCTTGTGCTTAGATTTAGTGGCACTCTGAATGGCTACAGTAGTTTTCCTCACTTAAAGGTAAAGATAAAGATTTCCCCGCACATGCGTGCTAGTCATGCTCATCTCCGTTTCAAAGCCAAAGAGCCAGCGCTTGTCCGAGGACGTCTCCGTGGTCATGTGGCCGGCATGACTAGATTTTTTTTTTGCCCTGGGAAATCTTTACATAATTCATACAGGAAATATGAAATTAAATGTACAAGGCTTAATTTATTTAGGGTCATTGAGTTTTGTTGATTTTCTCTGAATGTACCAGTCTCTTGTGCTTAGATTTAGTGGCACTCTGAATGGCTACAGTAGTTTTCCTCACTTAAAGGTAAAGATAAAGATTTCCCCGCACATGCGTGCTAGTCGTGCTCATCTCCGTTTCAAAGCCAAAGAGCCAGCGCTTGTCCGAGGACGTCTCCGTGGTCATGTGGCCGGCATGACTAGACGCCAAAGGCGCACGGAACGCTGTTACCTTCCCACCGAAAAATTTGGACGACAGTTACCTTTGTCATCTTCAATTAATATGTCCACTAGGGACCAATATAAGTGACAGGTTATGCACTATGGAAATTAAAATCCTTACAAATACTTATTTCACAATAGGCTGGTAAGGGTTACGGTGGGCAGAGAGTTGATGCAGAGCAGGTAGGCTCCCATTGAGAAGGCTGCTTACCCTCCTCACCTTCTATGTTACAAAAAGTTTGCAAAAATAAGTACTTCGCAGATCTGATCCTGGGCCTCAGGTTGCCTACCCATGATTTGGCTTTATTTAGTTACTTTCAAATCTTCATGTAAATAATCTCAGAATGTCACAGTATACCATACCAAAATGATGCGATTTGCCCGGAAAAGAAGTAGGAAAGATTTCCATAGATTCTAAAATACCAACACCAACAACACCATTCTCAGTCAAGATTTTAGCACACCTATCTTCTTTCCACATTTTATTCAAATATACAAAACTGTCCAGTTTCACATTATGAAGCTTTTATGCATTTTGACAAATTTGGGTCTATAAAAATATACGCTTTTAATCTTGAATGTAGGCCACCTGTGAATATTTATTAGATTTGCTTTGATCTGACAAGCCTATTTAAAAGTACTCCTCTCTTAGTGACCTCTTTTTTTTTAAATAACAACAACAAAAGTTGCCAAATGATTACTTGGATAAATCGCGTCAACACCATCTTATGTTAATCTTTTTTACATAACTGTATTGATTTCCAAAAAGGTTACGAAATAAAGATAAACAGAAATACAAAATTAAAACAAAGGCTCAGGGAACAATAAAAGTGCAGAAAAGAAAATAAGTAAGAAAAGTAGAAACAGAATGTCTTCCAACTTTCTCTGCATTGGATATGGATATAAAACTATATCATTTTTTTATTCTAAGGTTAACATTGGTTTACATTATTTTTGATAATCCCATATAATATTAATTATCAAGCCTCCAAATAAACCCTTGAGATCTTTCAGTTTCTTGCAAAAAGTCCAACAATGCTTTCAAGTACCATGGAAATAAAATCTGACAAAGGTGGTCAATTTCACAATCACAAGGGAGACAACAAAATAACAACCCTCTTACATTTTAAATTAATCTATCCAAATGACCAAGCTTTGTACAAATTATTCACCACTTCAACCTCACTCTTAATTCATGTTTCATGTTGTTATTTTTAATAGGTTGTTTCAGATGCTGCACTAATAATAAAAATGTTAACTGCATTGTGTAAGATAACACATGCATCTCCCCTAAGAAGGAAAGAAGTTAGGGTAAATGGCTTGTTTCAAATAAATTAAATAATAAATTATTTAATTCAGACAACTTGGGAAGTCATAGTTAATTTAAAATGTAAGTGAAAACTTCCTGTTTATCACATTCAAAAAGAAATTTGAGGGATCATTTTCATCACAATGAATCCAATATAGCACTGGTTGATGTCCTTCCTAAATGGCAGTTACATGTACATAATTTTTCATTTTTTAAAAAAAAATCATAGAAGCACTTAATCTTGTGAAATTTTGACTTAAAAAGCATTTTTCTCTTATGTCCTCATGCAAAATAATTTAATGGCATTTGCTGTTTGAAAAGATTCTTAACCTGTACAATAAACTGTGGTGTATCATAACATGATGGATACAGTGATGTTATCCATCTCTCTGCCACATTCAGAGCATTGGATGCCACTAATGAGATTGGAAAAATACCTAGCATGAAATCCTGACATAACTGTTTCTACTTAGAACTGAAAAAACATACTATGCAAAAACACAAAAGACTCAGTAATGTTGTTCTTTTCACCGGCCAACTTGCTGTTTCACCCAACCCTACATCAGGAAATACTCTTGAAGAATGGCCACAGGACTTGGTTTTGGCTAGTCCACAGGTCTGCAGCCCGCGGCTCCGGAGCCGCATGCAGCTCTTTCAGCCGTCTCCTGCAGCTCCCAGTCCTCTGCCATGTGCAGTCCCCCCAAAAAAAGTGGGAGTAAAAAAGTACACCCAATCAATTCAAATATGCAGGGTAGGTGCATATCTCACCTTGGCTCCACTCTTCAGTCAAACCCTGTTCTGTGTATGTGCGCATGTACGCACATGTGCACACATTTTTTGCGGCTCCCAGTTTTTCCTTTTGTGAGGGAACCGGTTCCGAGTGGCTCTTTCGCTGTTTCAGGTTGCTGACCCCTGGGCTAGTCTAAGGAAAAGAAGAAACAGGGGCGACATGATAACAGTATTCCAGTATTTGAGGGGCTGCCACAAAGAAGAGGGGGTCACATTATTCTCCAAAGCATCAGAGGGCAGGACAGGAAACAATGGTTGGAAACTGATCAAAGAGAGAAGCAACCTGGAATTAAGGAGAAACTTCCTACCAGTGAGGACAATTAACCAGTGGAACAGCTTGCCTTCAGAAATCATGGGTGCTCCATCACTGGAGGTTTTTAAGAAGAGGCTAGACAGTCACCTGTCTGAGATTGTATAGGTTCTCCTGCTCGAGCAGGGGGCTGGACTAGAAGACCTCCAAGACCCCTTCCAGCTCTATTCTATTCTCTCTTCTTACTTAATGTAAATGTTTCATTTTGAGTCAAGTAGCAATCTGTAGGTGAGCACAAGTTGTAATTTAATTTGTTATGCAGCTGTCATTAAATAATACCACACAGTAGCCTAACAAAATCTTGTATGAAAAAGAAAAACATTCTGCAGATTGGATAAGTGTATCAACAACATTAAAAGGCTTGGAGCGTTCTTTTATAAGCAAAGTAAATAAAGGTAATGATATTAACAGATGTTCCCTTTCCTTTAAAGCTTCAATATGGTAATTCCAAAATCAACTCTGCAAGCTGCTAGAAAACAAGTTCCTTCTTAACCATTGGGGTAAGCATTGCTGATTTATCAAAATATCTTGCAGTCTCAAAGATGGTTAGCTAACCTATTGAACTGAGCCATGCATAGCAATTATGGATATATCTAGCATTGATGGCTATGGTGGCCAAGCCAGATGGTACTGGGAAGGGATGTAAAAAACAACAACAACAACCAATAATTATAGTGAGGGCTGTTTGGCATTAAGAAGCTCCAGTCTTGCCAGCTATGTGCAGTATAAGGCAGACGAGAAGGAAGTTACAAGTGAAATAACTGGGGATCCACTGTGAAATAAGAAGGGGATGTTTTAATAATCACAAGAATCTGTGCTGTAGTCTCATAATCCTTCAAAATCTTCCAATCTAAAAGTGGTAGCCTTCATTTTTAAGAAAGGAAATTTCCCAGCATCACAATATTTGTGAAATTAACAGAATGCTTAAAGGTACTTATTATGAAAGGTCAAAGAAAAATCAGGGTCCAACCTAAACTATTTCACACATGTTGGTCTATAACTGCTAACCCCAGGCATGCCACTGATTTTATGAGTGAAGGGCACATGCAACCTAAATTGTAGAGGCATAGCTGCATTGATAAATAGGTCTGTAATCATGACTCAAGTGCATTTTATTCATTACCTTGCAGGTCACTAGCAAAAGGAGGGAACAAGTCCAACCTTTTGGATGCAACTTACAATATTCTTTTTTTAGTAGCAAGGAGGAAAAGAACACACTGACTCCTTTTTACCATTCAGTGATTCACAAGTCATAAACATAATCATAATAATCATAATCATAACAGTAAAGTTGGAAGGTACCTTGCAGGTCATCTAGTCCAACCCCCCTGCTCAGGCAGGAAACCCTATACCATTTCAGACAAATGGCTGTCCAGTCTCTTCTTAAAAACTTCCATTGTTGGAGCATTCAGATTCTGGAGGCAGGTTGTTCCACTGGTTAATTGTTCTAACTGTCAGGAAGTTTCTCCTTAGTTCTAGGTTGCTTCTCTCCTTGACTAGTTTCCATCCGTTGCTTCTTGTCCTGCTTTCAGGTGCTTTGGAGAATAGCTTGACTCCCTCTTCTTTGTGGCAGCCTCTGAGATATTGGAACACTGCTATCATGTCACCCCTCACCCTTCTCTTCGTTAAATTAGACATGTATGCAGTTTCTTCTCACTTACAGCTTATCAGACTGGTTGAAACAAAAGTTGGACTGAATAGCTACCATGGTGGAGAAAAACAAGCAATCACCTAATCAATGGGTCGGCAACCTGTGGCTCTGGAGCCGCATGCAGCTCTTCAAGCTGTCTCCTGCGGCTCCCAGTCCTCCTCCGCCATGTGCAGTTCCAGAAAAAAAGTGGGACTAAAAAAGTTCAATCAATCAATTCAAATGTCTCACAAGCGGAGGAAGCGGAGGAGGAGACAGGAGGACCGGAAAGGTGAGTGGGCCCTTTTTCTACCTGCTGCGCGGGTGGGGGCGGCCAGTCTTGGGGTGCCCCGGGCTTGCCTCTTCCCTGACCGGCAGGTCTCCCCTTGCCCGGCTCCGCTGCCACCTCTACTAGCCCGGGGGAGTCCCACCGGGGGTCTCAGAAGCTTTCCCTGTCGACCTCCACCTTTTGGCCGTCTCCTTCTCTCAGCTGGCTGGCCCTAACAAAGAGGAGCCGAAGGCAGCAGCTCTGTAAGCCTCTGCTGCCCCCTTCGTTCGGGCCAGGCAGCTGAGAGAACGGGTTAGAGTTACGGTTAGGGCTAGAAACAAAAACTTTTCAGAGCCTGTCTTAGCCACCGAAATGACTTGGCCAGCTCTAGATATTATAGAAATTGGATAGAAAGGTGGTGCTCCCTCTATTGACACTAGAGGGACAGGACTTACAGTTGGGATGGCGTGCATTGTTATGGTATGGGAAAAATAGAATACACAGCTATTTCCAGAGACATCATATCAGGAATTCTTTATTGATGGTTTGGGAGAAAACAAAGAGAAAGCGTTACTTGAGCATTCCAGATTGGCTCTCAACGATGGAAGCGTTAATACAGCCCCAATATGTTTAACATGGGAAACATTGTAAGATATAAAGACCTACTAACAGACACGGGGAAGCTGAAAACCAAACAACAATTAGAGGAACAAGGCATAAAGATGGATTGATACATGAGAACGCAAATACAATCTAGATATGAAAAAGATGTTAGAATAGATGATTTTAATTTGGGGAGAACAGAGTTAGATGAAATACGGGAACTGAAGAAAAATGGATTAAAAAAATGTATAGCTACTTACTATATAGGGAATTAGAGGAGGAACAAGTTAAGGAGTCAATGATAAAATGGTCAAGAAACTTTGGATATACGATTGAATTAGATAGATGGCAGCAATTACGGGAAAGAAACTATAAACTGACAATGGCGACAGCGTATAAAGAAAATATGTACAAGATGTTCTACAGATGGCATACGTCTCCAGAAAGACTAGCTAAAATGTTTAAGGACAGATCTATGAAATGTTGGAAATGCCATCAAATACCAGGCTCTTTCTATCATATGTGGTGGATGTGTGCAGAAGCTAAAAGCTATTGGAATATAATCAGATCATGGATAGAAAAGATGATACAACAACATATAGAACTAAGACCAGAAATATTCCTGTTGGGTATTTTACCAGAGAAATATAGTAAAGAAAACACATATTTGATTATTCATATAACCACTGCAGCTAGGATTGTGTTTGCACAAAACTGGAAGGCACTGAAAGCTCTTGCAGAAGAAGAGGTGGTCGGGAAAATAATGGAATGTGCAGAAATGAATAGATTAACAATGATAATTAAAGATAAGACAGAGTCAGTATTATGAAATTTGGGGAAAATTTTACGAGTGGGTGAAAAAGAGGATATCCTTAAAAGATGGCTAACACTAATTTAGATGGAAGAAAAATGAGGAGATAAGGAGGGAGACCCAGGCGACACAGTATTTCATAACCAAAGGTAGTATAAAAATTTATAGAAGTGTATACCGACTGCTCTTTAGAAGGCCAGATCCTGAAGCTAAAACTCAAATCCTTTGGCCACCCAATGAGAAGGAAGGACTCCCTGGAGAAGAGCCTAATGCTGGGAAAGATCGAGGGCAATAGAAGAAGGGGACGACAGAGAATGAGGTGGCTGGATGGCGTCACTGAAGCAGTAGGCGTGAGCTTAAATGGACTCCAGAAGATGGTAGAGGACAGGAAGGCCTGGAGGAACGTTGTCCATGGGGTCACGATGGGTCGGACACGACTTCGCAACTAACAACAACAAATACTGAGGCCAGATTTATAGAAATATTGATGTAATAGAAAATTAATGTTATCATACCTAATATAGATATTGAAAATCTAAGGAGAGGAGCTGCTCGGACATCACCCCTGAATTGTATTGGAAGAGGAATGGGAGGGAAGAAAGGAGAGGAGAGAGGGAAGAGAGTAGAGGAGGGGGAAGGAAGTAGAAAGGTTGGAGGGAAAGAAGAGGAGAAGTGGGAAGAAATGGGAGGGGAGTGATGAGGGAAAGAGGAGAGGAGAGGAACAAGAGGGAAGTAGGAAAGAAAGGAGAAAGGGAGAAAGAAAGTAGAGAAGAGGAAAGAGACAGAAGGAGTGTGGATACGGTGAAAGGGGAAATGGACGAGCAGCACCCAAACTTATGAGTATGTATTTATGTATTGCGTTATATGTGTTGATTTGTTTGTGAAAGAAATGGAAAAATAAAAATGAATATAAATAATAATAAAAAAGAAAGGTGGTGCTATTGACTATTCTGAATCTCAGCCTATGCCTTCAGAAATTCAGAAGATAAATCTGAATGGCAAAAATTAACTCTGGGCTCCCAGTCTGATAAATCAAAAGACAAAATGCTCTAGATGTCAAAAAAAAGGAGAGTTATTTCCATTTTCCATTTCTTAACCAACATCTGGGTCCTTGGTAGAACTGATTGGCTTTTTGGCATACTCTTCTACTACAGAGATTTTTTTTAAAAATGACCCTTTTCACATCCCTATGTTTATGTCAAATTTGTTCAGGTTAGATATGCTCAATACTGTAAAAGTTTCTTAATTTGGAGAAAGGGTGCATTAATCTAAATCCACAGACTGTAATATTTATCTTTGGAAAAATGTATTTTTCTAAACAGAATTTGAGAGAAGCAGACAGAATGTATTTTTCACAATACATTTGTTCCTCAAATATCACACACAAAAATATCATTTTAAGCCAAAGACCTGAAACAAACCCAATACCTAGCACTATAAACATACAGCGCTGGTCTATAATGATTAATTAACACACAGCACTGGTCTATAATGATTAATTAGGCTAATAATACATGCTCATTTTTATTATACAGAATAGTAATACATAATGAAATTATACCAATAAAAAATCAAATCACAGAAGAAAAATATTGTCTCATTCCACTTTATGGAGAGTAAACAACAACAACAAAAATCTATGTTGATTGTGGAGAAAAAAGGTGTTATGTACTGGGTTTTTGGAATATCACCACGTGCATTGCTGAAGAACTAACGGTTCTCCAGCAACCCAGACAGGACGTCTCCGGTCCTGCCATTGGTCAACTTTGGGCGGCAAGTATAGCTTCAATCCGATGGGTTAATACCATAGGGCCTGGCTATATATTGAAGCAGGGTGAATCCAATCTCTCAGTACAGTTTCTGCTTAAATAAAGTATGAGTTTGTCTGTACTCATCTGCGTGTTCTCGTTCCTGCTCATCAGAGCCCACGACATAATAAAAGGAATCCAAAATTCTCATCCAGCCATTGCTTCTTTGTCCCAGAATGCTAGAAATTATCTGATACTTGCGCTATTGATTTATGAGTAATACATTCAGTGTGCCAGCTCCATCCTAACTGATGTTAAACTTCAGACTTAATAAATAAAACACTTGATCCAATTTTTGGACATTTCTGTTTTTTCCCCCTGACTCGATAATACATTCTGGGAAACATGTACAATACATTCTTTGGAGACATTTTGTAAAATAAGTGTTATGCAATCATGAACCTTGGAATCTCTCACACAGTGACTGGTCAACTTTGCTGGCAATTAAAATCTTCTTAAGGGCAGGTGTAAGTGCTGCCTAATGAAATCAAAAGCATCACTGAAAATGAGTGTTTCTTATTTTTTCTGTCACTACATCTTGTTCTGTACCAGCCTGCTACCGGCCCTGCAGAAAAGGCAGGGACAACCCCTTTTACAAGAAGGCAAGGAACTAAGCCTACCAAATTTATGGATACAAAAGAAAACAAGACACGAACCATGAAACAGGAGCTATTCAAGCAGTTGCCTTCAGCAAACCAGCCCTCCCACGCATTCCCCTTTTATACAGTTTAGGGCGTGGCTTCTCTCTGCCTCCTTCCGAGGTGCCCCATTGCCTTCCTCTGTTTACTCCTGATTGACTGCCTCCTGCGTCGGGCATCCTTGAACAGGGCCAGCTGTGGGTCATCTTCATCCACGCTGTCAGGCTCACACAGCTGGGTCTGCGTCGTGACCAGGTGGGAGGGGCCTGGCTGAGGGCTCTCATCAGCAAGCTCTCCAACCCCCTCAGCAAGCTCTTCAACACCCCCTTCCTCCTCTGAGTCGTCCGACCCAACTGCCGAACCCACAGGCTGACCCTGAATCATAACACATCTAGTGCAGGCATGTCAAACTCACGACGTCATGTCAAACTCGCGACGTATTGGAACTTTTTCCCATTGCTGAAAATGGGATGGGCGCGGTTTCTCTGTGATGCTCCGGCCCACGGGCCGGCAGTTTGACACCCCTGATCTAGTGCCTCCAAATTTAAAAATGAAATGAATACTTTTATGGAATTTGCAACATAGATTAATTCTGATCACTTCCATGCTTAATCTAATGAGAGTTTGTGTTCACTGGAACAGATACAACTTCTTTTTATATATAAGCTTTTTATTAATTCTTTTTTTCTTTACATACATATGTTAATTTTTCAACCAGCGTGCAGTCTGGGTTCAAAAGCGCTAATACATAATCAAATCCTACTGTTTGGTTCTTTCCTCTAGCCATTTGTAGAATAATTTCCAGCTTTGGTAATATTCTGTTTCTTCTTTATCTTTCAATCTCATAGTTAGTCTGTCCATCTCAGCGCATTCCAGTATTTTTTTTTAATTACTTCTTCCTCTGGTGGTATTCCTTCATTGTTCCAGTATTGTGCGAAGATTATTCTTGCTGCTGTTGTAATATGTAGAACCAAATATAAACTTTGCTTATTAATCTTTTCTGGTATTATACCTAATAGAAAAAATCAGGATTAAATACTACATGTTCTCCCAATATTTTTTCTAACCAAGCATGTATTGTTTTCCAATAAGCCTTTGCTTTATCACATGTCCACCAGATATGATAGTACATGCCTGAATTATGTTTACATTTCCAACATCTATCTGACATATTTTTAAACATTTTTGCTAATCTTTCTGGTGGCAGGTGCCATATATAAAACATTTTATATAAATTTTCTTTATATGCAGTTGACATTGTCAGTTTATAATTTCTCTCCCATAATTTTTGCCATTTTTCTAGTTCTATATTATAACCAAAGTTTTTCGCCCACCTTGTCATTGTTTCTTTAGTTTGTTCACTTTCCATCTCTAAAATTAACAAAAAGTTATACATTTTAATTACTCATCAGAGGTTAACAATATCTTATCAAATACAGTTTGTTCTTTATAAAACCCATACAGTTTCACATCTTTTTCATATCTATTTTGTATTTGTAACTGTACCCACCATGACATGTTGATGACCTGATTTTCCAGCTCTTGTTTCGATTTTAAGTCCCATCAGTATTTAAAATATCTCTATATGCCCAATTTTTTTCAAAATCTACCAAATTTGGATGTGAAAAAGCTTCCATTGTTGATAGCCACCCTGGAATTTTTACATATATTTTAGTTTTGATTTTTTCCCCATACTGTTATCAAAGCATTTCTAATATAGTGATTTTGGAAATACTTATGAATTTTGTTTTTCCCGTACCACAAAAGCGTGCCACCCCAATTGTAAGTCATGTCCCCTCCAAATATAACAACCTTTTATTCCTAAGAGTTATCCATTCTTTCACCCATGTTAATACAATGCTTGATAATACAAAGCCCACTCGGGTAGTCGAAAACCTCCATTTTCCTTAGCATCTTGCAACGTTTTCATCTTTATTCTAGCTTTCTTTCCTTGCCAAACTAACTTCAAAATTAATGAATTTAACTCTTGGAAGAATTTTTTCTCAAGCTTTATCGGAATTGTTTGAAATAAAAATAAGATCTTAGGCAATATATTCATTTTAACAGTAGCAATTCCTCCTAATAGTGACAATTGTAGGTTCTTCCATTTTTCCAAATCTAGCTTTATTTGTTTCAATAGCCTTATATAATTGACTTCTTTTATTGTTGAGCATTTGGCTGATAAATATATACCCAAATATTTAACCTTTTTCACTATCTGTACCTCTATTGATTCTGACAATCGTTGTTTTTTTTGCTTATCCATGAGATTCTTCTTATTCCTTATTATCCAGTAATTAACTTTCTTAACTAAATTCAGCTCCTGGTGATTTCACTGCTGTAGATAATGGCCAGGCTGGTGGGGTCAAACATGTCATCAGTTTTGAGTCCAGCCCTCCTTGAATTCCATTGACTTTTATCTAGCGCCAATTTGCCTTGACACATTCTTGTGTATAGGTACTATGGAATAAAACTGAAGTACTTTGAACTAAACTCCTGCTCCTGGTTACTTGCCTGACAATATTCAGGTAGGTTGTTTGGGAGAAATACCACTTGCCACTGCCTTCTTTTAGGATACCAGACAATTATTCATCCAAGTACTAAATAGACCCAATCCCGCTTAGCTTCCAAGCCTAGACAGGTTATCCAGTAAAAATTTCATTGTTATGTTATTATATTATAACCTGTTATTAATATTAATAACATTATAATATTTCTTGTTATTATATATTATTATTTAAAATTGCAGACCAGCTTACAGAAATAAAAAATAAAATACCGAACCATAATTAACTGTATGAGTTCTGCTGGTAACCTTCTACCGTTGCTCCATCGAGAGCATTCTAACCTATTGCATTTGTGTGTAATTTGGTTGCTGCACAGTAGCAGACAGGAAAGCACTCCAGAGGGTCATTACCATCGCCCAGAGGATTATTGGCTGCCCTCTCCTCCACCCCCGCCCCAGACAAAATGTACAGTTCCTGTTGTCTTAAGGCAAAGGTAAAGATTCCCCCGCACATGTGTGCTAGTCGTTTCCAACTCTAGGGGCCAGTGCTCATCTCCATTTCAAAGCCGAAGAGCCAGCGCTTGTCCGAGGACGTCTCCGTGGTCATGTGGCCGGCAAGACTAGACACCAAAGGTGCACGGAATGCTGTTACCTTCCCACCGGAGTGGTCCCTATTTTTCTACTTGCATTTTTACGTGCTTTCAAACTGCTAGGTTGGCAGAAGCTGGGATGAGTAACAGGCGCTCACTCTGTTACGCAGCACTCGGGATTTGACCCGCCAAACTGCCGACCTTCTGATCGACAAACTCAGCATCCTAACCCACTGAGCCACCACGTCCCTCTTCTGTTGTCTTGGGAAAGCTCAAAATATTCTTAAAGACTCATCTCATCCCGGACATTCTTTTTTTGAACTATTACCATCTGGCAGATGGTACGGGATAATAAAAACAAAAACAAATAGGCTGAAAAAATAGTTTTTATCCCAGAACTGTAACCATATTAAATACCACCGTATGGTGCAACATTGAAGTGCAATATTAGGGGCAGCACAATGGTGAATAGAATGTGAAGGATATGTGTATATAATGTATGTTCTTATTTGTGGTTTTTGCTTGTGTGTAGTGTGCACTGTGGATAGCACTTAATTTCATTGTGAGTTACACAATGACATTCTATTCCTATTCTATTCTATTCTATTCTATTCTATTCTATTCTATTCTATTCTATTCTATTCTATTCTATTCTATTCTATTCTATTCTATTCGTTAATAAATCACATGTGTGAATTAACAGACAGCTCTATCAAAAGAACCTGAAATTTAGGCTAAGTCTGAAAATCAATTGATCCCAAATTTACAAAGCTAAATGCTTTGAGCCTGTGTTTCTGCACAAGTGCCAGCAGAACGAGGGGCCTTGTATTTCAGCACAAGCACCAAGGAGATTCTTTGCTTCAGAGCAATAGCAGGCACCAGATTTTTCAGGGAGGGGAACAGTGACAGCAATATGTTGTCTAGGGACAATGAGAGCAACTCTGCTTTTCTCCTTCAAAAGATGGGGAGCGGGAGCAGGTGTGGACAGTTCTGCTCCACAGATCTGTTCCTGTAGCTTCCGCAGTGAAGGCTGCAAAGTAAACAAACAATTCCATAACTCAAGAGTATTCTTGCTATGGAAGCTGATGGGCAGTAACAAGCTCTTCGTTAGTAAAAAATAACATCATGCTGTGACAAGAATCATATTGTGAAAAATGGTGTGTCAGATGAAGTAAACAGAAGAATAGTTAGCTCTAAGACAAACAGTGCTCACTTCATGGCATGAAAGATGATTTAGGGCAAGAACCGCACACAGTGTTCGCCAGTGGGCCAGAAATAGCCCACTAACTGTGTGCAGCTGCTGAATGCTTCACAGGTTCACGCTTCTCTTTTCATAGACCAGGCACACAGCAAAATCAAGTGATTTATCAAATTCCAAAGGGCAGCCAACCAAAGGAGATGACTTTTGGCCTAAAGTGTTAGGATTGGGGAGGGACTTCCCCAAGAACAGCTGCCAGCTAATGATGGAGTCCTCTACTGAAAGAAGATATATATCTGGGCCTGCCTGCCAATCCTGAGAATGGGAATGGGAAACACCTTGCTCAAATGTAGACACAACATTCAGAAGTCATTAAGGATCCCTTCCAGCTTAATTTAGGACTAGGGTTGCCACAGAACCACTGGCTCTTTCTGAAACACACTAGCCTAATTTTGAATTACAAAATGTAAGAGCAGTTTGTCAAAGGAACAGCTTAGCAGAGCTGTTCATCTACAGCAGGGGTCTTCAAACCTGCCCCTTATATAACTTGTGGACTTCAACTCCCAGAATTCCTAAGCCAAGCACACTGGCTGAGGAATTCTGGGAGTTGAAGTCCACAAGTCATAAAAGGGCCAAGTTTGAAGACCCCTGATCTACAGTAACAATTCTGACAGTCAGTAGAGACATCTGACAAGGGAACATTTTGTTTAGATTATCCAGCATCGCTTTTGCTAGAGGAATTACAGGATGCCAAACTTTAAAATCCACAATTCCATAAAAATTCACTTCTTGCAGCAATCTATATTTTAAAGCCATCTTCCACAAATGGTGGTTTCAAAGTACAATGAGCTCGCAACTCAGAATTCTCTGCAAAGGCTGAGAATTTCAAGTCTGATACCTGTTGGCAATATCAAGTTGAGGAAGATGATTTACTTAAAGACTGTGGTAATGTTACCATTAAGGTTTGGTCACACAAGTTATGGCTTTGCACATACAAGTCAGAAGCTGAATTAGAAATTGCTCTGGACTTTACTTGGATAAGCTGGCTGTGTGTTCTTATGATGATTTGGGTTGGATGCACATGTCAAAAGGCCTATTAGACCGAAACCTGGAGTCCTATCAGAATTTGCTCTGGGGTTGGCTTGGACTATCTGCTAATCTACATTATCTATCTAGCTGTATCAAAAACCACAGAATGTTTCTGAGTCATTGGAAACAACGCCATGGGAGATTAGCATGGACAATCTCAGGGAAAATAGCTTTTGGTTATTCCAACTCTTTTTTATGTACATAATAGAAGCAGGATAGAGGTGGAAATATTATACCAAGTTATCCTTTCTCCATTCTGCACCATAAAAGAAAGAATTTGCTAGACAGGAATGATATATCATATATTTGTGGGGGAGCACCCAGAACCAAGTGGTTCTGTGTGAGAGATAGACTCAGGAAGCGGGTCTTTTTGGAGGAGGAGAACAGGAAGGTGAATTATCTGCTTTTTTTTGGTTCTGGCGACAGTGTGGCTGAGATTGCCAGGAACATTTTAAAAAATGGGGGAAGAAGGAAATTAATGGTATGTAGGGTACTGACCAAGCAACTATGTTAAGCTATAGAAGAAAGGGGGCAGGAAACCCAGGAGATGATCCAAGGGAACAGTGAATGATAGATTCCATTGATCACAAGTAGGGAAATATATAATGGGAGGCACTGGGCAGATCCTTTACAGCAGGAGTGTCAAACTGCCAGCCCACAGACCAGATGCATCATGCCGAAACCACGCCCACCCCATTGCCCGCAATGGAAAAAAAGTCACGATACGTCACGACACGTCACGTGACGTTGCGAGTTTGATACCCCTGCTTTACAGTATAAGGGAAAGCTTTTTCTTTACAGTATAAGGGAAAGCTTATACTTTACAGTATAAGGGAAAGCTTGGTGGTGATCAGGAGTTCTACTTAGAGGAGGTGGTTTATGAGTGCCTGTATGAGATAATGAGCTCTGTTCTTTCTGATGTGCTTTTTTCTTTTGTGGGGATTATAGTTTATAACATGGGGTTATATATCATTAGTGTATGTGTGTATGTGTGTGTTCTTAATGCTTATGCTCTGCCCAAAGTCATTTGTGCAAGACCTGTAGCCCAGCGGTCCCCAATCTTTATAGCTTGGTGGCCTGGTGGGGGGAGGAGAGGGGAACTAGCCCGCGCAAATAGCGGGCTGCTGCATGCACACGTGTACACACATGTTAGCTCGCTGCAAGTGCAAGTTGAGCTATGTGTGTGTACCTGTGCCAGCCAGCTGCTCACACAACCTGGTTCCAAACAGGCCATGGTCCAGTAGTGGCTCGGGGATTGGGGACCCTTGATGTAGCCAAATAAATAAACCTGGTGTTATTTTACATACTTTTCTTTAAAGAATAATTTTGCTTGTAATTGTGTCTAACGTGCATTTCTGTGAATCAGTTCCTCAATATATGTAAAGCATTTTTAAAGCTTTAAAGCTTTCTTGAATACACACAGTCTTGCGCTGATTTTCCACTAACATCAATTTTAATTGCTGATTTTGCATTACAATTTTTGGGAAAGGAAGAATTTTGAAATTCACTTTATATACTGTTAAAAAGGTAAACTTAGATTAGTGAATTTAAATAATTCATCCTGTAAATGTTTAAAACATGATAATTGATATGTACATTCATATCAGAACTAATTCTTCTCTACTTCAGAATACATTACACCTTATGACTCAAGAGTTTTAGGAAGGAAGTCAATTAAGTTTCTCAAAACAGGATTTGATGAAGGCATACAATTATTTTGAAATGAATATACTGACCCTCTCATATTAAATTTCTGCTTCTGTCCCATTTTTATGTAGGCCTTTTGTATAAGTAAAAAAGCAACCAAAGAAAGGCACATTAAATCTAATTGTTGAAATTGTGAAGGATTACAATACTTGAAAAATACAAAGGTATGAAATGAACGATCCTGGGTATCCCAGTTTTACATTCTTTAAAATGTCAGATAACACTAAGAAGATTGATTGGTTTAATTTCAAAAGAAGCAAAATGTGAAATTACTTTTCTTTTTTTAGGACTGGAAAAACTTAATGGGATTTGCCACAGTGACTGGAAATCAAAATCAATCCAGAGCATTTTAAGCCAACAAATTTAAGCAAAGGTATTGTGTCCTATTGGAGGTACATATTCCAACAAACATACTGGAGATGCTTGTTGCAGAATACCTTTAGATATTTCCACTAACTTGTGATTATAGGAATCAGTTTATCAGTATCACTATTTAAAAGCACATAATCTGGGCCCTTCTTGTTCCTACTTAAGTCTGATCCCTGCTGTCAAACTGGACACAATCTATTCAATGAATTCATACATCAAGACCAACTGGTGGTACATATACATAGCTTTGGTCAATACTTTTCCTTCTCTGCTGTTTGATGAAGACATTCTAGAATGGAATTAATAGTAAATGGTTTCTGCTGAATGTTGAGAAAGGAGTGTGTCATGGAAGATAGCTGCATCAGTTATATGCAAGAAGATATATACAGTGGTACACTGAATGGATGGATGGATGGATGGATGGATGATGGATGGATGGACAAACCAATCCCTTTCATTCCAACACTATGTTTGAAGTGCAGAAAATACCATGGGATTCAATCCTAGAAAGTTCTGCTGAACAACAAAAGAACAGTGTTGGGATTGTGGAGTGATATAACAAATGAATATACAGTAGTATCCATAGCCAATTATCAAAGCTTTCTTTTCTCTGTTCCCATCTCTATTCTGCAATCCTTATGATTGCATAAACTAGACAATTGATCTTTTTCAGCCAAATGATTCCAACTCTTCCTATCTTCCTATTTTGCAATTTGCTTAGTGGAAATAATGTTTCCACAATGTAACATTTGGAAGATGAATCTTGGGACTCCTCTGATTAGCCCCAGGAGACTTTTAATCTCACAGCACTTTGGTAATAGCAATAGCACTTAGACTTATCTACTGTTTCACAGCCCTCTCTAAGCGGTTTACAATGTCAGCATATTGCCCGCAACAACCTGGGTCCTCATTTTATCGACCTCAGAAGGATGGAAGGCTGAATCAACCTTGAGCCCCGTCAGGATCGAACTCCTGGAGTGAGCAGTGAGTTAGCCTGCAATACTGTACTCTAACCACTGTGCCACCATGGCTCTTATAAGATGCTCTTGTATGCATCTTAGATTGATGGGTCTGCCACTGTGCCCTGTGTCCTTCCCAAACAACATTACTTCCCCAGCATCAGAAAAGGATTACAGTGGCAACTAATGTAGTAATAAGACATTTCAGATTTTAAAGGGAAAAGAATACATTTGCCTTTTTCTGTACTTTCCTGGCTAAGTCATAAGCAAAGATACCAGGAATATGTGTGGGTGTCATGGATGGAAGCACTGCTCTAAGTTTGAAGGAGTGCAGTTCTGCTCAGTGCAGATAATGGTTGGTGAGACAATACTTGCTGTCCAACACTGTCAATTAATTGCAAAACTGAAACCAGGATGTGCTGTGTCAGGTTGTCAGTCCCACCTACATCATTACTAGTATCTAACCACTACTATGTGCGCACACATGCACAAAGTCTCTTTCATTAGAGTCAACAAATTCACTAGAGTTGTATAATGTGCTGTATTTCCCTGCTCACCTTGCCAAATAAATTCTAGGAAGGTACAGAGACCTTACAGCAATAAGAAAAATACCCAATATACCTATTGCACTTTAGGCTTTATCAAATCAAGAATGAGGGAATTGAGTTCACGTATTTCATTTTCTCTTCTACTGTAGATTCTAACAGCATTTCCAGGGTTTGCCAAACTCCGTTTTCTCATCACCTCAAATCAAGGAAATGAGAAAACTGCACTTTGATTAGAGATCAGAATTCTTCATTTCTAGTCAGAATTTAATTCACAATTTCCAGGGTGCATATAAAAAAATAATTTTAAAAATCCTGGATTCTTTGTATTAACCCATTTGAAAAAAAAATGCAGAAGAATGGGAATAACACATGGCCACATTAGGCTGATTAATGAATTAGACTTCTGTACTCTTATGCAGATGGACCTCTACTTACAAACTTTCAAATTAAGAACTTTTGCTGACACAACAAACCTGTGCACAACTCTGACCTAGGAGATCCCAGAAGGCAGGGCAAGGTGGGATAGGTTTAGTTTTCGGCATCCTGCAAGTCTCCTGTTGAGAAGGACAACTGCATCCCACACCTGAGGAGCTGACAGAACACCTTGGCCAAGGAAAGTGGGCACAGACCCACCCAAAAGTGGGTTCAAGCATCCTGACAGGGGAAAGGGTCACGGAGGCAGGGAGGAGTCTACTCCACTTGAATGCTGACCCAAGAGGAGGCTCAACTGGGTGAAGAAAAAAATAAAGATCAGCTACTTGCAGGCTTGCAGTGGGCAAACAAGGTGTGTGAGAACGACCACCACAACCTGGAGCTGGAGGCCTCCACTGCTGGGAAGCCTCCGCCAAATGCACGACTGCTTATCCCTGTGAGGAATAGAATAGCACAGGGCTGCTCATAAGGACAAGCCTAACAGCGTGTGCCTCATACCCTGCTTGCAGGTCGCGCACAGTGGCAGTGCCCAGTTGTCTTGCCAGCAGCCCTTCACAACATGAATCCCAATAGCCCATGGACTGACTGGCCCACCCTGGCGCCAGTGACTAAATCAGCAGATCAACACAGCAGACACATTCAGGACCCCATTGCCTTGAGGAAATCACCTTGGCTGCTCCCCCCCCACCCGTGAGGAGTAACAGGAAGCTGAGGTGCTCATTACTGCTTGGAGGGCATACGGTAAGTATGCGATCGATTGGAAGGGAAAGAAATGTATCTTAACTTATGTAAGATAAGAACTGTATTGTGCATTTTTTTTATACGTAGTTGGAGTTACAAACAAGATGGACCAATAAACTTCCCCTTAGAACATAAACTGTTCCTTAAGTAGGGGACTGTCTTATTTTGTGCCTTAAGCTATGGTTGGTTTTATCACGGCAGTAGTAACACAGTCCATCCAGCTAAAACTCATAATCTGCAAAACAGAATAAACAAAAAATGACTATCTTTATACAACTTGCTAAAGCACAACTGAGTAAATACATTGTAATTTATTCGGTAGGAAACATCTAATGGAAAGAAATTCAGCACTTTGAGTGGTTTTTGCAGGCCTGTTAACATCAGAGATAAGACACTAAGTATTCAATCAAGGTGAGAAAGCAAAACAGAACTAGCTCCTCTTTGGTTAAAATTCCAGCAATTAAACAAGAATAAACTTAAAATTGAGATCCTCACATGCAAGAGACTATTTCATCTAATGCACATTTTGTTTGGAATTATGTTCTCTACTCTTTTTGCCTTATCAGGCGCCTGATTTATAACGAATCGAATGCTTAATGTTGCTTGATTTTCTGTTTATGAAATGGTATGTAAATTGTACAAAATTTCCACCAGACAGGTGCTGCCATGTAACTTATTATCAGAGAAAGCACAATTAAGAACGCAAGGTATCATTAACTGAAATGTAATTTAATCAAGTTTCACCCATGTAAACTCTTCAGAGAAATAGTTGAACAACCTGGAAAACGGTAGCAAAAACTGATTTAACAGCTACTAGACTAGGTAACGGTGTTGACTCAGATGGATATCCAACTCTTGTTAAGTGTTTAGGCACTAGAAACATGTCAAGAGTCAACAAACATTCCAGATATAGAGACTAATAAATGTAGATTTAAAATAAATAAAATCTTATTCCTAAGATTGCACATGATTTCCTACGTGCCCTAAAATCTCATGAAATTATTTTTCAGATGGTTGGGATCTCATCAAATATGGTAAACTCATGAGATTTCAACCATTAAAACAAAAATCTGTAACCAGTGAGGCCATGATCACCTTGTCCTGCTCCCTCATTTTTAACCTCTACTCTGTATCTGGTATGAATATTTTATATTGCTTGACTTCTACCAATACAGCAATGATGAAATGTATTGTAAGCAATGACAAAATTCTCTGTCTGGAAGTGGGAAATTGTAATTGATATACAACCATTAAAAAAAAAGCTTCCAAGTTTACAATTTTGTACAATTGTTTATTTAGGGCCACTCTTCCTAGTAATAATGTGTTTTAATCTCTGCAATTCTAAATAAAGGAGCATTCAACCATTTATATATTATTCTTTGTTTTGTTCTTTGATATTTAACAATTTTAACTTGTTGGTATTTTGTGATTTGGTCAATTTAATTTTTTCATGAGCCACTGTTTATCTAAATGTATCTAAAAAGAAGGTCAGCAGTTTGGCGGGTCGAATCCCGAGTGCCGTGTAACAGAGTGAGCGCCTGTTACTTGTCCCATCTCCTGCCAACCTAGCAGTTTGAAAGCACATAAAAATGCAAGTAGAAAAATAGGGACCACTACGGTGGGAAGGCAACAGCATTCCGTGCGCCTCTGGCGTCTAGTCATGCCGGCCACATGACCACGGAGACATCCTCGGACAAGCGCTGGCTCTTCAGCTTTGAAACAGAGATGAGCACCGGCCCCTAGAGTTGGAAACAACTAGCATGCATGTGCGGGGGAACCTTTACCTTTTATCTAAAAAGTGTGTGTGTGTGTGTGTGTGTGTGTGTGTGTGTAAAATGACCAGTTCTATATATAAAGCTCTTACTCTCTTTAGATTATCTGCTTGTTAACCATTTTTTGTGGAAAATCAAATTATATAAAAAGTGTATATGTACACACACACACACACACACACGTGTGTGTGTGTGTGTATGTATATGTGTATATGTGTGTGTGTGTGTGTGTGTGTGTTTGTGTGTACACACACACACACACACACATAACACACACACTTTTTTGATACTCACATATACACATAAACAAATTAATAAATCAGGACAGCCAGCTGGGTCCAATGTCAATTTGATTTTCCACAATATTTGTCAGGTAGTAGAAAAAAACTGAAATGGTTAACAAGCAGATAATCAAAATAGAGTAGGAGCTTTATATACAGAACTGGTCATTTTTCTTCCTCCAGATCTCTCATTCTACTCTTAGATAAATGTACCCTTGCAAACCAGGAAAGAAAAAGAAGCAAAGTTCATGGCAGCTTAGCTTTATTTACTTATGTGTTTGTTAATTTTTTTTATGCTGCCCATCTTCCCTATATGGTGTCTCTGGGCAGCTTACAAGTTATAACATAAGTAAAAATTAATTAAAATATTAAGACATTAAAACTATACCAATTTTACGATTTTAAAACTATGTTTGCCATTTGCCAGCCCAGGCACGGTATTCTTGGAGTAGAATCCTTTGGGCTGCCATTTTCTTCTGCAGAAGTTCCAGGTTAAGGTGCAGTAAGACAGTTGCCTGATTCTGGATATCATGAGAAGCCAATAGATTGTTAGCACTTTAATTTGTCATTAAGGTTTTCCTATGAGTAAGGAAAGCTTTTTAGCAAATATTGGATTAGTCTACCTAACTAAACATGAACCAGGCTGCAATTATCTCTCAAACTGATCCTATTCCAATTCTTACATGGAAGTGAGCACTTCTATCAAAGTTATCTTCCCAAGGACTGACTTGATCATATTACTACTCCAGATAAATATTTTATTGTGCCATTATGGGAAATTAAAAGATAGGAAGAGAGGAGACATAGCTGTACCTGATGTTGCTAAGATCAGAGTATATGGAGAAAGAGATTTAAGGAAGGAAGGCAAGAAAAGGCCTTGGTGTCAAGACCAGAACGCCTTCATAAAGAGCTGGGAGCTGATTTAATCTTCCATAGGATAATACAAAAAGTGTGGTGGAGGTATTTTGTACGTCAGATGATGACATCATGTAAAAATAGACTACAGTCTACTCTAGGTGATATTTTGAGTTTATTGTTTTTTCAAAACCCGTGCAAAATATACAAATTGAAATAACATGAATTCACATTTAATTGTTTAATTTACTGAGCAATTATAGCAACTACAATTTCAAGATGATAGATATTTCTTTATACCAGGACACATCTTCCTCTCTGATTCACCCAAGCGGTTAAAAATGGTTTCCGGGCAGCAAACTTCCTGCAAAGTGGAAAAGAAATACATTTTCCCTCAAAAACAGGAAATTTCACCTTCTCCTCACTCCTACATAATTTCTATGACTGATTCAGGGCCCAGAGACGTGAACATATCCCCCAAAGGACTGAGGATTTGGCTAGCAAGCACGATTTATACCTCTCCTATTGATGCTTATGGGATGAATTGATCTCTGTTGGCTAAAGGAATTCGACACATCAATAGGCCCTAGGTTCTGTGAAAACCTCTCTGAAATCAAAATTTTTCAAATTTAATTGATGCATTTCAGAAAGAAGATGTTTTTTCTGCTGAATGATTAATACACTTGGGAATCATAGTAGCCTAACTGTTTCAAATGATCAGAAGATATAATGTGCAGAACATAAAGACACACCAAATTAGAAGTGCCAGGCAACACAACTGTATACTACATCAAAACTTTTGAGTTGAATAAGAGCAAATAGTAGAGCTTTTCTATCTGATTTTCTAGATTCTTGATTCCCGACATGGTGCTTGCCATGGACTGCAATGTACATCTCCATGACAACCACTATACTCATTGCCCCCCTTGATTTTTTTTTCTTTTTAAAAAGTTATTTTAAATTAGACAAAATAAAATTGGGTACTTATAAAGCAAGACATCTTTATTTTTAAGCATGACCTTTGTACAAACCTCAGGAATTTCTTAGAAAACAAAAATGATCAGGGTCTGTAGCCAGGATTTTGTTATAGACATGGACATATCTCTGCTTGCAGATAGGACATCTGAAATGATGAAATATTTAGAGGACTAAAGGAAGAAAGCTAACTATTTTGGGTTTCAATAACTAGTTGCATTGTGCCATGACCTCCATTTTGGAATAGAGCTTTTAACATTTAACTTAAAATTCCAAGTATCCCACTAGAGTCAAAAGGTTAGGGATCTCTATTCCAGGCAAAGGCTGGGAATGGATTAAAACAACTCTGTTTGAATCCCTTCCTAGACACCTTCAAGGATTGTGATTTTCAAAATAGACTATAAAGAAATTAAGTAAGTTTTTTTCCTGTGCTAACTGCCTATTAATTTTTGGTTTTCACCCAAAACCCCTATTCAGAATGAGACTGAGTGCCATATATGTACACTTGAATGCTGAAATAGCCAATCAAAAACACACAAATAAACAATACAGATTGTGTTTATTAAAATAAATTACACTCATTAACAATATGGCAAGATTTCTGCTCTACTATGGATGGTATTTATGTTCCCTTGTTATAGATTATCACATATAAAAGATTTACCAATGGTACACAGGCGTGTGATTTTTATAATAACGTTTTAAAAGCAACCCCACTATCACTTCTGGAAGCTGCAAAGGGATCTGGAGAAGGAGAACATCAAGAGGCTGAAGATGGACAGACAGAGGAGAATGGTGCTGGAGGAGACCAGGCTACAACTTCTTTGGCTGATCCTGGAGAGCAGAGGGTGATGCGTGCTGCTTTAAAACGAACAAAAAAAATAAAAGAACAAGATCAGCAGAAGTCTATGGAACTTCCAAAACGTACTTACAGCCAAGCAGTGGGAGGAGCACGGCCTAAAAACGATAGTCCTTTTAAAGAAGTGCTCCAAGAGCTTTGGGATGATATGCATGGCAACTAAATTTTTAACTTGGAACGTTAATGGACTAAATTCACCACAGAAGAGGAAGAAAGTTTTTCAATATTTAAAACAATTCAAGATAGATGTTATATGTTTGCAAGAAACGCATATTAGGGTTGTGGACCAAAAGTATTTATCGAACTCAAGGTTGGGCACGCAATTTGTTGCTTCTGCAATGAATAAGAAAAATGGAGTGGTTGTTTATGTTAAAAGTGCTTTAACAGCGGACTTAATTGAAGCAGATAAGCATGGAAGATACGTTATGATAGAGTTGCTGCTAGAAGGTAAAAAGACGCTTTTAGTTGGATTATATGCACCTAATCAACAACAAGCTGACTTTTTTAGTTCACTTCATACAAAGCTTACTCAGTTGGATTATAAATCTTTTATTTTTATGAGGGATTGGAACGGTGTTTTGGATGTACAGATGGACAAGGCTGGATCTTTTAAGCGCGTCCCAAGTCATGCTAGACTGCCTAAATCCTTTTTTGAAATGAAGGATGACTTGGAATTGAGAGATATTTGGCGTGAAAGACATTCGCATGAAAAGGATTATACTTTTTTTTCTGATAGACATCAATCTTTTTCCAGGATCAATTTTATTTTGTTGACTAATGACTTTTTTCAAGGATTAAGAAGGTGAAGATATGTGCAAGAACTATTTCTGATCATAGCCCAGTCTGGCTAGAGATTAATAAGGAGAATAGAGATAGGCGCTCGTGGCGCGTAAATGAGAATTTGTTTAGAAATCAGAGAAATGTGGAAGAATGTAAACAGCGGATGAAGGATTTTTTTTGAAATTAATATGAATAAGGGTACCTCTATGGACATGGTTTGGGATGCTAGCAAGGCCTATATGAGAGGGGTGTTGATATATATGAACAATAAAGATAGACGTGCTGTGGAAGCCAGGAGGAAAGAATTGGAGAATGAAATAAAGGAAAAAGAAAAGGCTTTGATTTTGAACTCAGAGGATGTGAAGACTAAGGAGGTTATTAAGTTGTTAAGAGGACAATTTGATAAACTAATGGCTGACCAAGTGGCAACCAATTTGCGGTTTGCCAGGCATAATACCTTTTGCAAAGCTAACAAACCAGGCAGATGGTTAGCTTATAGACTGAGGAAAAAGCAAAGGGCTTCTAATATAGACAAAATTGAGCATAAAGGAAGGGTTGTGTTTCAACAGGACCTTATTAAGGATGCTTTTGTGGATTTTTATTCTAAATTATATGCTAAGGAGAAGATTAATGAAAAAGACATTGATGTATATTTGGAGAATGCTAGCATCCCGGTTCTTACGCAAGTACAAAAAGAGGGGATTAATCAATTGATTACAGAAGAAGAAATTTTTATAGCAATTAAGGAATTAAAGGTGGACAAAGCACCAGGTACGGATGGTTTGACTGCGGCTTATTACAAAAATTTACAATTAGAGATGATAAAACCGTTAAAGGAACTGTTCCAGACAATCCAGAGGGGGGGAAAGGTGCCTCCGTCTTGGAGAACTGCTTTTATTTCTTTGATTCCGAAGGAAGACCAAGATGCTACTCAAGTTAAAAATTATAGACCGATATCGCTTTTAAGTTGGCTAATAGACTGATGAGGGTTCTGCAACAGGTGATTCATGGGGACCAAACGGGGTTTATTAGTGGTAGGCAAATGAAAAATAATGTGAGGCATATAGTTGATGTGTTAGAGTTTTTGGAAAGGAACAACCAGATCCCTGCGGCGCTAATCTTTTTAGATGCTGAAAAAGCTTTTGATCAACTGAATTGGCAATTTTTGATGAAAGTTCTAGATAAAATGGATTTTGGGGAAAAAATTTTACAACCGATTAGGGCATTACATCAAAAACAAACTGCCCGAATTATAGTTAATAATAGTTTGACAGAAGCATGTAATATTGAGAAGGGCACAAGGCAAGGGTGTCCGTTATCGCCCTAGTTATTTGTTTTAACATTGGAGATATTATTGGTTAAAATACGGAATTCGGAAAAAATTAAGGGTATACAAATTAGAGATCAGGATTATAGATTGAGAGCATTCGCAGATGATCTGGTTGTTACAGTGACCCAGCCAGAGAATTCTGTTGTGGACCTGATGGAGATAATAACACAATATGGGAAGGTTTCTGGATTTAAAGTTAATATACAAAAAACCAAAATTCTGGCCAAAAATATGACAGTTTCGCAAAAGGCTCTCTTAGAAGGATTAACTGGATTTGAGATTGTTAAAAGGGTTAAATATCTGGGGGTGCTTCTGTCGCCCTCTAATACAAAGTTATATAAAAATAACTATGAAAAACTATGGGGGGAAATTCAAAAAGAAATGGAGAGTTGGGGAAAATTGCAATTGTCTTTGTTGGGACGGATCGCAGCAGTGAAAATGAATGTCCTGCCTAAATTTTTATTTTTATTTCAAATGATACCGATTCTTAAGAAAGATTCTAATTTGGAGGAATGGCAGCGAGGTATCAATAAATTTGTTTGGGCAGGGAAAAGGCCACGAGTTAAACTTAAGATTATGCAGGATACTCATGAGAGAGGTGGTCTTAAAATGCCCAATCTTAAACTATATTATGAAGCTGCTGCGTTAGTAGGAATAAGTGATTGGATTAATTTGACACAAGAGAGATTATTAAATCTTGAGGGCCACGACTTGTTGTTTGGCTGGCATGCATATTTGTTGTATGACAAGAAGGTTGACAATGTGTTTAGAGTGCATATTTTAAGACAGGCATTGTTGAGGGTTTGGAAGAAGTACAGACATAAATTAGATTGTAAGATACCATTGTGGGCAATCCCAAAACACACAATAGAAAATATACATGCTGGTTTCAAACATGATGTGACTACGTACAAGGAGATTCTAAGCTTGGAAAGAAATGTCTGGTGTCTGAAACCATATAGCCTCTTGCGAGATGAGAAGATTGTTCAAACTTGGTTTCAATATATTCAGTTACGGGCCAGGTGGAAAGAAGATCAGAAAAATGGATTTACAATCACTGATGAAAATTTGATAAAGCAAATTAGAAACCAGGGTCCAGCACATATCAAACGGATATATCTTGCATTGATAGAAATTGACTCAGAAACAGAACTTGTTAAAGATTGTATGATTAAATGGGCCCAAAATATCCAAGAAGTTATTACAATGGACACGTGGGAAAGGATTTGGGTGAGAAACGTAAAATTCACACAAGCTCAAAATCTAAGAGAGAATTTTTATAAAATGTTTTACAGATGGCATTTAGATCCTAAAAAGCTTGCAAGTATGTATCCGAATTATCAGCCTAAATGTTGGAGGTGCGGTGACGAAGACGCAACATATTTTCACATATGGTGGACTTGTAAAAAGGTTAAGGCTTTTTGGATAAAAATCTGGTGGAATATGCAGAAGATTTTTAAGCAAAGGATAAAGTTCTGTCCGCAACTTTTTTTGTTGGGAATAATTACAGATGCTACAGTTGTGGACACTAAGTTGACGTTGAATTTAATTACGGCAGCAAGACTCTTAATAGGTCAGTATTGGAAGAAGGAGGAACTGCCGACTATAGAAGAATGGACTTTAAAGGTTTCTGACCTGGCAGAGATGGCAAAGATATCGGCTTATTTGAAAGATCATTCGCAAGAACGCTATATTATGGAGTGGAGAAAATGGATTGAGTATATCCAGAACAAATATGGGACTAAGAAGTTTCATGTAGCATTTGAATAAGTCTTCCTTTTTTTTTCTTTTTTCTTTTTTTTATATATTGTATATTAATAGTGTTTGTAGTTATCCTATATGAGCTAGAGAGTGATAGATTTTAGAGTTTATGGTTGTTAGCATACGGATGTTTATGATTGTTTTTTTTTGTTTTTTATACCTTGTACTTAGCTCTGGGAAGTCGGGGGGGAGGGGAGGGAGGGAGGGGCAAGGAGGGAGGGATAGGGTAGGGGTAGGGGGGACTGTTAAAGATAAAATGTATGATAAAACCTTTCAATAAAAAAAAAAGATTTACCAATGGTTTGCCTTGGGGACTTCCTTAACTGGGATTCCAGACCACTGGGAAACAGACTGTGACATTGACACTCAATGGGATGCTTTACCTTGCTTGCATTCGTATTGGAAGCACCAAGGCATTTCTTAGTTGAAAGGATTAGCTGGTGACATCACTGTTGCTTGGGGGATACTTGATTGGGGGCTGCTTTCATGTCCCCATTAATGTGCCTGCCAAAATGGTACCTATCTACTTGTGAATGCACACTTTCAAACTGCTAGGTTAGCAGGAGCTAGAGCGAATAACTGGAGCTCACCCCGTCACACAACAGCACTTGGGTCTTGAACGGGGGCTTGTTGATCATCCAACCAGCATCCTAACCATTTAGCCACCATGGTCCTGGTGCTTCACTTAACAATAATTCATCCAAACGAAAACCTCTAAAGGCATATATCCATATATCCATGTGCAATGATAAGAGCATTTCTCAGTTACAATATAGCCCTCTTTGTTCAAGAACTTATGATCATGTTGGGGCAATGCATAAGATCACTGTACTATGATTAAAACTGAAAACACACACACACATACACACAGGCAAACAAAAGAATTTTATTTCTGATTAGCACCACCACCTATTGATTAAAGAGGATAACAGAAATCCTCTCATTTGATCTACATAACTGCCAGCGTTTCAGAAGAAAGCACTCATATCTTGTAAAAATGCAGGTTAATAAAATTAATTAATAAAGAAAAGATACAGAATCAAAGACACACATTTACATTGATAAAATAGAGCCCACCCTGCATATGTTCTGCAAGACCTGAATAAAATTAGACTTAGCAAACAAGTGGAAGCTGTAGGGCAGTGGAAAGAAATGTGTTAAAAGTGGCAGAGAACCTTTGTACCATAACCTTCAGGTCTCTTGAATGGCAACCACAAGCCACAGAGGAAAACAAAACTCTTTTAGGACCCTATATTAAATTAAAATATCCCAAGAGCAGTGATGGGATTCAAATACCTGAACAACCAGTCCTCTGCATGGACGCCACTTCCGGAAGTCTGTTCTGGGCCTGGGCGTCCGATGCCCAGAACAGACTTCCGGAAGTGGTGTCCATGCACTTCTGGTGGGCCGTTCTGGGCCTGGGAGGCCTCCCCCAGGCCTCCGAGGCTCAGAATGTATTTCTGGAAGTGGCATCCACGCACGTCCGGTGGGCCATTCTGGACCTTGCGAAAAAGGGCTAGGGCTTCAGCTGGTTCGCCAATGTCAACAAAAAATTAGCTATTGGTTCTGCTGAACTAGTGCGAACTGGCTGAATCCCACCACTGCCCAAGAGGAATAAATAAATAAAACTGCAAAGACAAAGAAAGCCAAAGGTAGGAATGAGGAACTTACCACGCATTGGAACAAGGGAAAAGAGGGCAAAGAGAAACACCTGGCAGAAATTGCAGGGTGTTTAAGTCAGAAAAGGAAGCTAAAGACAATGAAGGTTCACAGAGGTGTATCATAGAGTCGGGAGGTGACAGGGAAGTATAATTTCATAAAGCAATATCAAGACAAGGGAACTGGTTCATATTCATCAGAAAATGAATAATAAATTAGGGCCCTATGTCCAGATACAACCTGTCCAGGGACTGCAGCTGAAATCACCCAGTGGTCTGGAACAATGCTTCATCAAAAATAAATGTTCTTTCCAGAGCTGATTGTTAGTATTGGTCTTTCACTCAAACAGCAGAAAAAAAAAGAACAGGCAATTTCACCCACCCCTTTACCTCAAATCCCCTTTTCCAAACTCACTATAAATTTCTGTTTCCCAAAATTTGGCCTAGCAACAAAGAGACTAAGCTCTTCTTATACATAAAATGTTGCTGATGAAAAGAACTGGAAAGAAAGAAAGAAAGAAAGAAAGAAAGAAAGAAAGAAAGAAAGAAAGAAAGAAAGAAAGAAAGAAAGAAAGAAAGAAAGGAAGAAGAAGAAGAAGAAGAAGAAGAAGAAGAAGAAGAAGAAGAAGAAGAAGAAGAAGAAGAAGAAGAAGAAGAAGAAGAAGAAGAAGAAGAAGAAGAAGAAGAAGAAGTAGTAGTAGTAGTAGTAGTAGTCATATACGGACTAATATATTATTGGAATGCCATATTGATTTTTAGGCAGAGATGAGAATGGAGGAGAAATGTGATCAGGTTTTTGTGCATTATATACTGTAAAGAAGTATAGCTGTGAAGGGGTATTGTCCTAGCAAGAGAAGTGACTGAGTATCTACATTATAGAGCAATCATAAACTTTAAGAGTTAATTGGCCACACACACACACACACACACACCAACTACTCAAATTGTTTTCTGATCAGTTGTTAAGTCTGCAAGATAAAAAGTGAAGATTAAGAATGATTTAAAGAATATTCTGTAATAAAACTGAATTGTATCATGACTGGCATTATGCCAACACCAGACAGCCAGTGTAGTCTCATGGTTCAGGTGTTGGATGACAACTAGAGAGATGTAGGTTTATGTCCATCCTGATTGTTGGGTGATTTGGGGGCCAGTCTCTCTCTCACTCAATTTACCACCCAAGTGATTCTTTCTTTCCTTCACGTGGGAAAACGAAGGATGAAGGCTATTGCTAAGCACATTGATTTGTGCTTCTTAGATTGTAAGCCGCCCTGAGTCTTCAGAGAAGGGCGGGATATAAGTGGGATAAAAAAAAAAGTATATCACCTTGAGCAGGATATGAATCTAGCAAGAAAGGCAGGATATGAATCTAGCAATAGGAAAATAAACACCGCTAAACAAGAGGTTATTTTTATAGTAGAAACAAGGTTTGGGACCTGTTGACCCACCAGAAATTGCTGAATTGCCAGGGCCATTTGCCACCGGACATACTCTTTGGGACTCCCAACCTTTACAATTCACCGAGAGGCAGTTTGGGCATGAGTTTCATTCACTCCGTCGCATGTATTATAATTAACACACACTGCATCTAACAAACAAACAAACAAACAAGCCGTTTCTTTTTTTAAAGAAAACAACATTGTTTTAATAAAGGATATACGCATTACTGAACAATGGAAAAATATCACAATAAAGACAATAATGCAATAAGCAGCTAAAGAAAAATATAGACAACAATTTCATCTTTACATGCATCGAGGAGTCTAAGACCAAGTACAGACTATCCCCGAAGAAGCATTATATCTCATTTCCATTTCTTTTCCAATTCTTTCGGTCAAATTTTAGATGGTAAGCATCTTGGGGGCAAGAAATTCACTCCTATATTTTGAAAACAAGATCATATTAGGCCCACAAGATCATCTCCACAACCTCAACACAGTCAACGCTGTGCAATCTTTAAGACAAGTGCTGAGTGCCCCTACTTATGAAAGGTAAAAGGAATGGGGACACAACAATCTTGGTCCCCAAAATAAAGAATATCCTCAACCACGTGGCCTTTAGAAAGTCCTTGAAAAACCTTCTTCTATCAAGTGTTTGATAGAGGTTGGGCTGCCTCATTCACTTGGACAGCTGAGCTTGTTATTTTTGTTGATTAATATTATTGTAAGCTGTCTTAAATCCTTGTGAAATGGGAAGTCTATTAATCATCGTGCAGTCATTTTTCACTGACTAAATTTCACTGGTTGCATTTATCATTCTGCCAAATAAATTCCATTCTAATAACATATTGTCCAATATTGATTTTAAATTACAACAAAACACATCCATTTATCATCTGTAACATCCAGCTCACTTCTTGAATATATCTTCTGGAGTAGCATATCCATTTGCCCATTTCTATGAGATCAACACACTTCAGAAGTTATCTTCATATTATAAACAAGCAAAGAAATTTTATACTAAGGCAGTGAAATAAATTTTGTAAATCTTAATAGGACTACAATATTAAACCTTAAAAGTTCTAGTAATTCAGTGCCTCCTTAAACTAACGAGATGTGTGATCTTAATACAGATGGAAGAGTATTTTAGCACTACCTTCTCTAAACTTTCAAAATAAAATTCTGAAGTAAACATTCTTCGGCATTCAGCAGGATGACACTGATCACTGATTACATGCACCTAGCAATGACTAACTTAGCATGTGTACCGTATAAATACTAAGACCATGAGGATGTGTTTCATATCAGGGATGTATTTTTTATTTTATTTATTTATTTTAATTCCATTTATATCCCGCCCTTCTCCGAAGACTCAGGGCGGCTTACAAACTTAGCAGTAGCCTTCATTCTATGTATATGCCTGCTTGTTAGGGCTTTCACACACACCCCCAAGCGGCATTATTACAAAGTCAGCTTAATTGCCCCCAACAATCTGGGTCCTCATTTTACCTACCTCGGAAGGATGGAAGGCTGAGTCAACCTTGAGCCTGGTGGGATGCGAACCTGCATTAATTGCAGGCAGCTGGTGTTACTTAAGGAGGCATTAGCCCACTGCTCCACCAAGGCTCTTTTAAAATCACACAACCTAGGCACCTCCCATGTACCAATTAAAATTGATTATTTATATTGTATACATTATGACATCTGTACAATATCTAAAAGATAATGCCGCTTGGGGGGGGAAGCCCTAATAAGCAGGCATATACATAGAATGAAGGCTATAGCTAAGCACATTGATTTGTGCTTTAAATTGTAAGCCGCCCTGAGTCTTCGGAGAAGGGCGGGATATAAATGGGATTAAAAAAGAAAAAGAAAAAAAAGAACCACAAATATAGCATTGTCTTAATATATATACATATATACACATACACACATACACACATACACACACATATACATACACATACACATACACACACACACACACACACATATATATATACATACATACATACATACATACATATATTCTCCTAGGTAAAACCTGGTGCTTTCTCTGACATCTCTTAAGGAACAGGCAAATACCCTCCAGTTCACTCAGATGTGTTAATACATTTAAATGTTGTATGCATCTAAGCCACTGTTTCTCAACTTCAGCATCTTTAACATGTATGAACTTCAACTTCCAAAATTCCCCAGCCAGCATCTTCTAAGCTGGGGAATTCTGAGCACTGAACTCCATGCATCTTAAAGTTAGTGATCTAAGCAACTTTTCTTGCTATTGTCTTTATTGTACTCTGAAGCACTGAATTACTTTATGCTTATCCCAGGGGAATAATTTATATTGTGGATTATGATTTTTTATTGTACTATATACTTTTGACTGATTAATATATGCCACTAGGTTAACAACTGCAAAATAGTAAAAACAAATAAAATATAGAGGCTTCTTGAACTGCTAATCTGTTGAGCCTTTAATTTTTCATATCTTTAGTCTAATGCAAGCAGTTCTTGCTTACCAACTGCAATTGGGACCAGCAACTCCGTCACTATGTGACATGGTCATAGAGTGAAAAGGCATGAGACTACACCTGACTAACTAGGGCAGTTTGTCAGTTCTGGATGCAGTCGTTAAATGCGATGTCAAGAGACTGCAACTTGCAACTTCCGGCCTGACTTTGCTTGTTGGAAGCTAGCTGTGAAGGTCATAACTGGCAACCCCATGACTACGGGGTGCTACATCCATCATAAATGTGCACCCATTGCCAAGCATCTGAACTGCAATCACATAACCACAGGAACACTGCAACAGCCAATTTCAAGGACAGGTAAGTCTCCTTATTCAGCACCATTGTAACTTTGGATGGTCGCTAAATGAATGGTCAGTAAGCAAGGACAAATTGTAATTCCAATGCATCCCTCATTTTCAGGTTCATGGAACAGGAAACTTTTGCCATTTTGGACCTCCCTGGTACATTTTGTGACTGGAAGCAATCTGGGAAAGGGAGAAAAATAATGGTGACAGAAGCTATTTCCCAAGGCTCCATCTTTTTCCAAAGCCTCTCAGTAAAATTTGACCCTCACCCCTCAGTTTGGGCAAACTGAATGAGTACATAGGAGGAGCTCACCCATTCCTATTTAGCATGCTCTAAGCATACTTATTTTCAGCAACATTAACAATAATAAATACACTGTACTTAGAAAAAAGCAGATACATGCTAGCAGTTAAGGATCATTAGTTTCCCACGTGCCTTTCTTGATGTCAAACAGTAAAGAAAGGGGGTTTGACATTAAGGGAAGAATCACTCCCTGTTACCCATAGAGAGAGACAATTGTTACATTTTGTGGTATGTTGAAAATTCAGTAAAAATTCAAATTCAAATTCTTTTGTCGGCAAAAATAACAACCCAAGATACTACTTTAAAGTGGCAACTGCAAAAATCAAGCTTCCCAGGAATTTTTATCCTGAGATAACCGAACACACACGTACTGGCTTTGTGGACTGTATTAGTGATAAAGTAAAATCTTTTGACAGCACGCTATTTCATTTATCGACAAGTTTTTTGCTGAGTTTTCAAGAACCCTTTTTAAGAAAAGCAGATCTTAGATTCTAAAATCATCACTTTCCAAACAGTTTAAATGTCCCCAGCCTATTCAATTTAGTGGAGATTCAGAACAAAGCACTCAGAGGTTGACAATGGGATATTTTACAGCAATTTTATCCCATGCTAGGCTAATACATTTGTCTCTTTGTATCTTCTTTACATACTTGACAATATGATCTGCAACACATTTACTGGAGAAAAATCCTTTTGGAGTACAACTGATTTAATTTCAAAATACATCTGGACCAATTTCAAACCAGGACAAAGCTTTCTGGCTTTATTTTGTTAGGAGGATGAATGTCTTGGCTTTGTTATTCTTGTTTGATGTCTTGCTTTGATGTTCCCACATTCCATTTTTGTACCAAGAATTTAGCCCTGTTTGCTGATTTTTGCTTGGGCTCCCGAACAGTAACACTTGGCTTCATTTGAAAATGTTGGGTGGAAGATGAGATGCTAGTATCTCCCATCACCTTGCTTGTCTCCATCCATCTTTGATGACAGCCATTGTGTTTCTTCACCCTGCGGGCAGAACAATTAACCCAGAATGATAGGTGAATTCCCACCTGCTCTGTTGCACTTACAGGCATCCGTTTGCAAGAGTTCAGTTCAAGGATTTGTTCACCTCTGTCCCTTGCAAACTGTTGGAATTGCAAGTCATCTTATAGTGTATGATTTAGCAACTTTCTACCATCTTATCAACCTGCTTCACCCTTTTCCAGGACCTATAACTCTCCTGCTGACCCTGCTGTTGAATTCTCCTTAATTTTAATCAAGGCCCATTTTATCTGAGTCTGTTGTTATCTTCTTTATGCCTTTTATCATCTAGTTTCACTAGTTTGGGCTTTTCAGTCCACTGTGTCCTCATCGCTTTCTAACTCTCGATATTTGTTCTTGCCATAGTTATTTTCACCTTGTCAACAGAACATATCCCTTTATCTTTTCGCATGGACTCCAGCTGTTTAGCATTTATGCAACTCAGTATTTTTCTGCCCTTGCTTCCCTTAGCCATTTACTTCCTTCAAATGCCTTCCTTACAAACAGCTATCCCACCACTTATTCTCCTTCCTACTTTAGCTGTCAGATTTAATTCTTTAATATATTAAAAAAAATAGATGGGGTCATACTTCCAAATTGAACATGTATCCTCATCTGCCTACATTTTCTACCTCCCAGCCATACTTTGATTATTATCTAGATGGCTTGATTTTTTTTCATCTTCATCCTTACCTATTTCCAGTGGATAAAGATATACCTGATTATGATCCAGAAAAGTAATACCACCTGACAAGTTAATTGCACTTTTATCCTTGTTTACTACGGACATAGATTTACAAGAAAACAAAGATAATGAGAAGGGAGTTATTTTAAAGTAAAGGAAGTAGCAAATATGGAAAACCACTAATTTTAAAGTCAAGTCACGTGAAACAACATATTGCAATGCTCTCTACATGGGGCTTCCCTTGAAGACCACTCGGAGGCTCCAACTGGTACAGAATGCGGCCGCGAGAGTTGTCTTGGGAGTTTCCCGGTACTCCCATGTTACACCTTTGCTCCGCGAGCTGCATTGGTTACCAGTTGTCTTCCGGGTGAGGTTCAAGGTTTTAGTGATGGTTTTTAAGTCCTTACATGGCATGGGTCCGGAATACCTCGGGGACCACCTGCTGCTGGCGTCAACTCCCCTCCGCCCCGTGCGTTCCCACAGAGAGGGCCTCCTCAGGGTGCCTCCAGTCAGAGAATGTCGGCTGGTGGCCCCCAGGGGGAGGGCCTTCTCTGTGGGCGCTCCGGCTTTGTGGAACCAGCTGCCGGTTGAGCTCCGGATGGCACCGGATCTCCGCTCCTTCCGTCGCGGGTTAAAGACCCATTTATTTGAACAAGCTGGCCTGGCCTGATGGGGAATCACTTAGGGTTTTAATATTTATATATATTTTTATTGTTTTTATTGTGGGCAATAATTTAATTCTTTTTTAATTTTTGTATTTTTGTAGTTTTAAGATATGCCCTGTTCACCGCCCTGAGTCCTTCGGGAGAAGGGCGGTATAAAAATTTAATAAATAATAATAATAATAATAATAATAATAATAATAATAATAATAATAATAATAACAACACATGCCTAGAACAAAGGCTTCTGTTAGTTCTGTTAATTCTTATATAGGGGAGAGTTAAAAGCAAAGACAGAATAAGAATTTGTGGATATATGAGTGTGTGTATGTTATGTTTTATGGACAGACAGAGAGTGAAAGAGATGTCAAGCACATTTTCTGCATAAAAATATTCTGCTTAGCTAGATAACAAGTTTAATTATAATGGTCCCTTAAAACTCTTTGCGAAATTCAGTTTTCATAAAATGCCCATCTTAGGATATATTGAAAGTCAGATTGATCTCTAAATGATGTTTCAGAGACAAAAAACTGTTCTTTCCACTTCTTTCAAAAAGTGTAAGGAGAGAAACTGTAAGTGTAAGGAGAGGTAACCTTTTACAAACTTGGCAATAAAATGTTCCCACACCATATATGCTGAGACAGAATATGTATGATCTTATCTGGCAATCCAACTGAGTGCACCAGGGACATCTGTAATAGTTTTATGTATGACAGAGATTTTGTTCACTGAATCCACAAACAGCGCCCAAAAATGCTAGTATCACATGGTCATTTACTCACTACTCTCAGTCTGATATAAACCAGAATTTTAAACAGTGCATCTAATAGGATATTTTCTTAGGAACAAAAATGGTTTTCTTATAAAGGTCACCTTCATATAGGTTTTACCTATATGAATGTGAGTTTTCTAACTTTTTGAAAGCAAAGCTGAGTTGTAAGCTATGCTTTGAAGATACATTTTATAAATTATGGCTCTTCCTATTTTCAGATGCTGGAATCATATCCAAGTAATTTTGTCAAATCAGGGTTGAACTATGTGTAGCAGATAATGGCCGCAATGCTGTGCAGCTAGGTTACTGTAGTAACAATTATATATCAGGGAAATTCCTAATGATTTTCTTTAGAAGACTGTTTGGTTGCTAATGAACTTTCAGCAAAACAACCGAGTGTGATAATGCCTGGGTTTAAACATCATGTATTTAAGCCATGATGGGATTCTGGGTCAGTGTGCAGTGTAAACAAAATCTCTGTAGTCTGTAAACCATATTTTGTGGCTTGGCATCTTGTGTCAATCTAGCCAATGATTAAGGAAATAATGGCATAGGAGGTTGTGTGAACTCTTACATGACGTCAAATATCTCTAAATAACTTTTGTTGTGCTCAATGCATTCAAATTTGATACATACCAGTTTAGAATATACATGTCAGTGAGAATCAGTGAAGTTGAATTGAATTGAATTGAATTTATTAAATTTATATGCCGCCCTTCTCCCTAAGGACTCAGGGCAGCTCACAACAATAAAAAGGTAAAAAACATAACATACAAAATTTTAAAAAAGAATTAAACCATAAATGTATTAACAATTAACCCAATAAAACCAAATTTAAAACTATAATCAGTCCAGGCCCGATTGTTGGAACATCCATGTCTTCAGGTCACGGCGGAAGGACCGAAGGTCAGGGGCCATCCGCAGCTCCGGAGGCAACTCATTCCAGAGGGTCAGCGCACCCACAGAGAAGGCTCTCCCCCTGGGGGTCGCCAGCCGGCATTGCCTGGCCGACGGCACCCTGAGGAGGCCGACTCTGTGGGAGCAAACAGGGCGATGGGAGGTTGACAATGGCAACAGGTGGTCTCGCAAGTACCCCGGGCCTAAGCCATGTAGGGCTTTAAACGTAATTACCAGCACCTTGAATCGCACCTGGAGGGCAACCGGAAGCCAATGCAGCTCGCGCAGGAGTGGTGTAACATGGGAGTATCGAGAAACTCCCATAAACACCCGCGTGGCCGCATTCTGCACCAGCTGAAGCCTCCAGGTGCACCTCAAGGGCAGCCCCATGTAGAGAGCACTGCAGTAATTCAGGCGAGAAGTGACAAGGGCTTGGGTGACCGTGCATAGGGCATCTCGGTCCAAAAAGGGGTGCAACTGGCGCACCAGGCAAACCTGTGCGAAGGCAGCAGTTAGATGATCCCCCAAGTTAAGCCGTGAATCCAGGAGGACACCCAAGTTGCGGGCTCTTTCTGAGAGGGGTAATACCCCCACCCCATCAGAAGAGATGGAACATGTTGGACAATACGAGATGCCAGTATCCACAGCCACTCAGTCGTGGAGGGGTTCAGCCTGAGCCTGTTCTTTCCCATTCAGACCCGCACCGCCTCCAGGCACCGGGACATCATGTCAAGGGCATCACTGGGTTGGCTCAGGGTGGAGATGAACAACTGGGTATCATCTGCATATTGGTGATACCTCACCCCAAAGCCACAGATGATCTCGCCCAGCGGCTTCATATAGATGATAACAGGAGGGGGGAGAGAACCGACCCCTGAGGCACCCCACAAGTGAGGGGCCTCAGGGTAGATCTCTGCCCCCCTGCCAATACAAACTGTGAGCGGCCCAAGAGGTAGGAGGAGAATCACCGAAGAACAGTGCCTCTCACTCCTAACCCCCCGAGCCGTCACAGCAGGATACCATGGTCGATGGTATCAAAAGCCACTGAGAGGTCAAGTAGGACCAGGACAGAGGAACAACTCCTGTCCCGGGCCTGCCAGAGATCATCTACCAGTGCGACCAATGCCGTTTCCGTGCTGTAACCAGGCCTGAAACCAGACTGGTGCGGGTCCAGATAGTCCGCTTCATCCAGGAATTGCGGGAGCTGATGCGCCACAACACTCTCAACAACCTTCGATACAAAGCGAAGGTTGGAGACAGGACTATAGTTATTCAAGGAGGCCAGGTCCAGGGCAGACTTCTTGAGAAGGGGCCTCACCACTGCCTCTTTTAAGGTGGAGGGGAAGACACCCTCCATCAATGAAGCGTTGACAACTGCCTGGAGCCAGCCCCCTGTCACCTCTCTGGTGGCCAAAACCAGCCAGGAGGGACATGGGTCCAATAGACAAGTTGTAGCACTCAGTCTACGTATAATCCTGTCCACATCATCCAAAGAAACAGGGTTAAACTTGCCCTAAATAGTATAACCAAGACCTGTCCTCTCCACTCCACTGGATTCCACCCAGTTGGAGTACAAACCAGTCCGGATCTGAGCGATGTTGTCCTGCAGATACTGTACAAATTCCTCAGCCCTACCCTGCAAGGGGTCATCTCTCGGTCGCTGATTAAGCAGTGAGCAGGTCATTCTAAACAGGGCGGCTGGGCGGTTATCTGCGGACGCAATGAGAGCGGAAAAGTAAACATGCTTTGCCGCTTCCATCGCCACTAGGTAAGACTTAAGATATGTTCTTAGCTGTGTTCGGTCAGATTTGGATCTGCTGGACCTCCAACAGCTCTCTAGGTGTCTTTTCCGGCGCTTCATCTCTCGCAGTCCCTCAGTGAACCAGGGGGCCACCCGGGATCTGCGCCGGGTCAGAGGCCGCAAAGGTTCAACTCGATCCAAGGCCCTAGCAGCCGCCCTCTCCCAGGCTTCTACTAGGGCCTCGGCAGAGTCGTGGGCAAGGGAAGCAGGAAATGTCCCAAGCTCCGTCTGGAACTTCTCAGGGTCCATCAGGCGCCTGGGGTGGAACCACCTGGTCGGTTCTGCCTCCCAGCGGCGAGGGTGGCATACTGAAAGTCTAGCCGGAGAAGAAAATGATCGGACCATGACAGGGGTTGGATGCTTAAATCCCCCCTACCCAGATCATTAATCCACTGTCCAGAGATAAAAACCAGGTCGAGTGTGTGCCCTCCATTATGGGTCAAATCTTGAATTACTTGAGTCAGGTTCATGGCTGCCATGGAAGCCATGAACTCCCGAGCCAACTCAGACGCCTCACCCGCAGAAGGCAGATTGAAATCCCCCAGAAATATAAGCCTGGGGAACTCAATCGCCAACCCGGGCAAGACGTTGAGGAGCTTGGGCAGGACCGATGACACGCAGCTGGGAGACAGGTACGTAATCAATAGGCCCAACTGAACTCCAGGACCCACTTCAAAAGGAGAGACTCACACTGCCTATCTGAGGGACAGTGGCCACTCGCGGACAAAGACTCTCCCTAATAATAACCGCCACCCCCCACCCCTGCCCTGGGCCCGCAGCTGGTTTAGCACCCGGAAGCCTGGTGGGCATAGTTCTGAGAGGGGGACCCCCCCTCTTGGCCCAACCAGGTCTCCGTGATGCAGGCCAGGTCCGCGTTCTGAGATATATGTATATTTATTGTGTCATGGTTTCACATATCAGTGATACAATGAAATGTATGAATTATAGAAAAATGAACTAAGACCTTTTGATTAGAATCTAAACATGTGTCTCTATACTAGCATCACAATTGCACCTAAATCTTGGAAAAGATAACGTTTTTCATAGTTTTTCTATAAGTGTGGCTCCAACTGACAACTGCAAATATTGCAGTATTGCAAAAAGATTCTGAAAAGCAACATTTTGATTATACTATATATTTCTCATACTGTATTGCCTGAAGCATAAGATAGTATCTCCTAGAATCTCAGAGATCAATACAATAACAGAAAGGAATTTGGTAGTAATCCAAATTTGGTCACTATTGTAGCATGTAGCTAAAACATTATAGCGTGAGTAATCATAGCGGTGATTATAAAAATGATGAGATGTAAGGAACATATATGAACTTTGAAATTATGTTGAAAAATAATTAGTGAAGAAATGTACTTTCTGAAATACATCAAAGATTTCTGTGTGATGGGCTGAGTGAACAAATGCTACTGACTATTGACTAAGTCCACCAGAACATGCAATGCAAACCATCACTTAATTCTTTCAGTGATTTCATTAATGCAACATTGTGGAGCACATAAAAAAAAAACCAAGAAAGAGAATGGCTTCCTATTCCAATTGCGCATAAGAACAGGCACTTAAAGCAGGCTGTAAAATCACAATGAGAAGCATTTGTAATGCTGTTTCGGACTACCTTCAAGGAGGGGGTGTGATGGCTCAGTGGTTAAAGATGCTGAGCTTGTCAGCTGGAAACCTGACAGCCTGGGTTTGAGATCCGAGCGCTGTGCAACGAAGTGAGCTCCCGTTTCTTGTCCTACTTCTGCCCACCTAGCATTTCGAAAGCATGGAAACATGAATAGATAAACAAGTACCACTTCAGTGGGAAGGTAACAGTGTTCCATGTGCCTTGGTATATAGCCATGCTGGCCACACCACCACGGAAATGTCTTTGGACAGCTCTGGTTCCCTTGGCTAAGAAAACAGAGATGAGCACTGCCCCCTAGAGTTGGAAATGACTGGACAGGGAAAATTTTATCTTTACCTTCAAAGACGTTAACCTTACCTACTCTACTACAGCTGATATATGCAGTTTGTCCTTTTGAAAAAGCCCCCCCCGCCCAATAATCGTCCCAGATTGACAATTGTAAGCATTCATTTTCCTAATTTCTAGAAGGACTGTATTTTAATAACATGTTGGTGCTTTTTGGACAGAATACAAATGGTTTATTTATTTATAAAGCACAATATAAATACTTCCATAATATCCATATGAATATACATTTGGCTGTACCATTTTGATAAATAAATAAATTGCAACAAGATCAAACCATTTATTTCAAGACCATATGATAATAAACTTGATGCCTGCTTATTAAAAAGAGCAAAATATTTTGTCATAATTGATGCTGAGGAATCACTATACAGTTACGCCTCTTTTCCCTATACAGTCTACACAAAAGGCCAAGGAACCAATGCTCTTAATTACTCAGGTGGTGAAAATGGAGGCTACATTTGTTGAGAATAACCATGTAACTTTGAGATCAAGAGTCAGATCATACGGCAAATTTCTTAAAAGCAATTTCTTAAAATGATAACATTTTTATATCTTCGGGAGTACCTGCTGCCAGCATCAACTTCCCATCGTCCTATGCACTCCCACAGGGAGGGCTCCTCAGGGAGCCGCTGGTCAGGGAGTGCCGGCTGGTGGCCCCCAGGGGGAGGGCATTCTCGGTGGGCGCGCCTGCCCTTTGGAATCAGCTGCCTGTGGAACTCAAGTTGGCTCCCGACCTTCGCTCATTTCGCCAGGACCTAAAAACCTGGCTATTCGAGCTTGCCGGCCTAGACTGAGGGTTTGGGTTTTTAGTTTTTAATTTTCGGGGCTATTTAATTTAATTCTATTTTAACTTTGTATATTGTATTGTTTTAATTGCCCTGTAAACCGCCCTGAGTCCTTCGGGAAATGGGCGGTATATAAATCCAATCAATCAATCAATCAATCAATCAATCAATCAATCTCAGGAGAAATCTTCTATTCAGTGTAGCCTCCACAAGGTGAAATTGAAATCCCTATTAGAAATTCAGTAGAACTCTACTTGTGAGAGATGTTTCTACTTTCTTTTTGGGAGTTACCTCCTTTCACTTACAGGCCCATTCCACATGATAGAGAATTTATGAGAAGATTTGAGGGGATGTCACCAGAAGAAGTAATAGAGAATTCCTATAGACTTACGATTACAACTTAAGTCTCGATCCGAGACTTACCCTACTATGTTCAATAGAAACTGGATCCAATTTCGGTCCTTTAGTGTGTTTTTTTCACTTATAATAGTGGCTTAAAGCACATTCTGAGGTGGTTATTAAAAAATGAAAACTTAATTAAAGACTGCGGAATGAGAAACACACCATGCTGAATGCTGGGATTTATTCAAGCTCCTGCAGCTCTATATATCATAATAAACCTGCCTTTGTCAACTAAATGAAATAAAAAACCATACATCTGCAGCCCTATTTTAATTATTTCTTTTTCATCAGAAGTGCCTCTTAGAAAAGAAATAACACTCCAACACACTAAAATATTTCATTCTAGGGCTCTTTTACGCATAGCTTGCTCTCGTAATGAATTCCCTCTTTCTTCTGAAGCATTCTGAAGGAGAGAAAAGGTTTGTCAACAAACTAATCTGCTGTGAAATGAATACCAGAAGGGTGTTGACAGATTACAAAATATTTTTTTCCTTCATTGAATATATTCTCCCAATTCCAAATTAAAAACTTGGGCTTCAAATTACTTTTCAAGAAAGCATAGATGTCATCTATTACATGTTGGTGCTAAGGACTGCAACAGAAGCCTTTACTGTTACAGCCTCTGTGCTAGAGATGTGCAAAATATTCTGTGAACAGTTTCAAGAACAGCTGCCTTTGGATCATAACATACACAACAGTTGTCTGGTCCATGCAGGGAACAAAATAAGTTTGCTAGATTATGTGCAGGGAATGGGGATGTTCTGATTAGGGCAGATGTGACCTGGGGAGAGAAAGGGAAGAAGCCATGGACATCAGCAGGTGAAGAGAACAAGGAAAACAGCCGCAAACAAGGAAAGGAAGGACCACTGGTCTAATTTAGATGGAAATTTATCGTGTAGATAATCTGCATGTTTATACTCTTCGTTCTTTTATTTTTGCGATACATAGTGGTCATGCTATTCATATCCCAACAGGTTCCATTTTCAGACACACGAAGGATGAATCGCCACAGCTTAATATTCATTCTCCTTTTGTCATTCTCCATTCATTTAGCTCGGAACAATATCGGCACGTTGAGCATTGTGAGAAAACAGACTTTGCCTCTTGAGGTTTTAGAAAGCATGGTACAAATACGTCATTTCCATGTGCTTCCAAGAATCAAGTTTAAATATAATTTTAGATTTCAAAAAATCTGTTGGACGCTTAGGAACATTGATATCCTTTCAGGCTGTTACATTTATGTATCTTTTCAAAGAAGATATACTTGCAAGATTTCTGCAAAGTGCAGCTTTGGAGGATTTATGACCTCTATAGCACTAAAAGACTTCAGAGAACAGGATATATTAAGAATCTGCCTCTCATTATCTTGTCTCCTGCTCATAATTTTAAACTTATAATAATACCTTTCATAAGGATTTTCTCTATATTGCAGATAGGAAGAAAGTTCAGCTTCAGAAATGATGACCAATTTTGCCCCTTAGCCTCTCTCACAGGGTTATGCCACATGACACAAAAAATATTTCTTTAGGCAAATTTTTGATGGGTTTAGTTGGATGCCTCTGAGGTCTGATATTTGTTTTATTTTCCAGCAAAAAGCAGCAGCTTCAAAATAAAGTTTCAAATCTGGCAGGGAAAAGCCCCCTCTATCTTTTGAATCTGTTAATAGCTTGAGCTTAATTCTAGGTTTTTTCCGCTGCCAGATAAATTTCGATAATACCTTTTGCCATTCTTTAAAACAATTCAACTTTTCAATAATTGGAAGTAATTGAAATAGAAACAACATTTTTGGCAATACATTCATCTTAACAACTGAGATTCGGCCCATCAAAGACAAATTTGTCCAAATTTGTCTTTCAAATTTGTCCAAATATCTAGATCTCTCTTAATTTCATTCCACATTTTGTCGTAATTATCTTTATACAAATTCAAATTTTTTGCCGTCATATTTACACCCAGATACTTCACCTTTTTTACAAACATCAAACCAGTGGCTTCCTGTAACTTATTTTTTTCCTCTAATGACAGGTTTTCCCCTAAAACTTTGGTTTTACTCTTATTCAATTTAAAACCTGCAACATGTCCGAACTCTTGTATTATTTCCAGTGCTTCAACTGCACTGGTTTTCTGGATCTTGTAACGTTAACACCAAATCGTCAGCAAAGGCTTTTAACTTATATTGTTTCGAACCCACTACAATCCCTTTCACTCCTTCCTCTTTCCTTATCATATTCAGCAAGACTTCCAGAACCGTAATAAACAACAGAGGGGAGAGTGGGCACCCTTGCCTGGTACCCTTTTCAATTCTAATTTCCTCTGACACCACATTATTAACTATGATTTTTGCTTTTTGCTCAAAATAGATTGCATTTAAAGCATTCATAAAACTCTGTCCAACCTCCATATTTTCAAAATTCTTCTTCATAAAACTCCAAGAAATGTTGTCAAAGGCCTTCTCCGCATCAATAAACATTAACATAGCCTTAAAGTTCTTTTTGACCTCTAACCTCTAATTTGTTTTATTTTCTGACCTGTTTCTGCTGTTATTATACAGACTTTTTCCAGGAGCACTCTAGAGCCAGTTCTAATTATTGTTTAGCTCTGCTTGCTGGTGTATTAAAAAAGGTGGAACATAAATAATGTCACTTGCAGCTAATTTTATTCGGCTCTGCAGATGAACTGAGTACCATTTTCTAGTCAAGAGTGATTGGCAATAATAACTACTGACCATGGGAACAGAATAGCTGAGTTCTACAACTCCTCCACTTACCTACAGGAATGATTAAACAACAACAGAGAGACACTCAACAAGTACCTTTAAAGTTCCTCTTGTTAATTCAAGGGTACCATTATATTTACTATACAATGTTTGACAATTACTGAACATGATTGTATTTATTGCTTTTATTTATATCCAGTTTTAATTATTGTTCATAAATATTTCAAGGCGGCGAACATATCAAAAACATCATTCTCTTCCTATTTTCCCCATAACAACCATCCTATGAGGTGGGTGGGGCTAAGAGAGAATGGCTGGCCCAAAGTTACCCATCTGGCTTTCATGGCTCAGGCGGGACTTTTCCACCCATTAAATCCAAATATGTTTGTGCAACGAAAAACTGGAATAGGGCAGAGAAATGGGTTCTCCCCGTATTTTGTTGTGCCATCACCCACGCCTACTTGGGGACTTTCTAGAAGAGAAACAGAAGATGTAAAGGGGGATTCAGGAGAGTTTTGGGACATCCCAAAGATCAAGGAACGCTACTGTGGGAGGAGCCAGATGGCAACACGCTAGCAGCTGCTGAAAGGTCTTTAGGCCTTGACACTTCTGGCTGAACTCAACACCCCCCAAAATGCCACTCAAGAACAAGAAAAGAACTCGGACCAGTCCCAGCAACATTATTGGAACCCATGAATGGTATAGTCCTCATCTGTTTTGATGCATTGTTATGCATCAAAGCAGATGAGGACTATACCATTGGGGGGAAAGAGGGGGAGGGATCTATTAAATAGATAGCATATTTGCCTTTTCAATGTTGTCATCACGCTGTTCATAAACTTGCCACCAATATATATACAATATTTTAAATAGCCGTAAAATAAAAATAAAAATCAACCAGTACAAAATGTGAGCACCAAAAGTTTGGAAAGAGAAGGCTCACAACAACCAAAAAGCCAGTAGAACATGCTATAATCTCAGTGTAGTAGTTGCACCGTACTTTCCTCGTATTCCTGCCTTTTATATAAGCCATTTAAATATAATGTGTTGGCAGCCCACCAACCACGCTCAGTAACTCTTCTATGTAGCTGCTGATGTGTTTAACCATGTCACAATCCTTTATACTGTCTTCTCTTATTTTAATCTAGGCAAGTGGAGGTCCTTGAAAGTAATACTCAGCCTCAACCTGCTTCAGAGCAATTATCAGCCTAGTATATTTTCCATTAAATGACACCGTGCTGATTTACAGCTCCCTTAGCAACTGCAGCCACATTACAACACGAGGCTCCCGTTATTTGAATCCACTAATCCCAACTTAAAATAGAAAATGTCCGTGTTGTTTTTAAACAATACAAACCGAATAGGATTTGTTCTTATCATCTTTCTCTCTCTGCAGAAACCATTGATAGACAGACCCATTTAAAGAAGAAGAAGAAGAAGAAGAAGAAGAAGAAGAAGAAGAAGAAGAAGAAGAAGAAGAAGAAGAAGAAGAAGAAGAAGAAGAAGAAGAAGAAGAAGAAGAATTCTCCCTTTCTTCCGCCTAGAACTCCATTGGTCTCATCTCACCGGGAACAATGCAGTAACCCTCATCAGATTTTAAAGCAGCCGTCTCTCATCTGACACCTTCCAAAATTCCATCTGGCTCTGTTGGTTAAAAATCCTGGGAATTGCAGTTTCAGCTATTTGGGAGGCTGCTTGAAAGATTATTGTCAGCAGCAGAAAACCTACAGGAAAACATCTGTGTACCGCAGTTCATGTAATATTTACCACACCAACCTGTAGTTTCCTCCAAGGTTTGCAGTAACCCAAGACCGCAACCACCATTAAAATCATCTCCACAGGGAGACTTTTCACCACAGAGGAGTAAGGAATATTTTACTGGTGGCTTTATGGTGAAGAAAGGACCATGGGATCATTATACTAGAAGACCAGACAGACACAATTGCTTCTCTAGCCAGACCCATCATATTTAGCCTTAGTACTAAGGAAAATACAGGAGAAGCATTCCACCAAAACATCCTTATTTTGGCTACAAATTTATTTAATTGTGGATTGGGAATTGAAGAGTTCAATTGAAGAGTTCAGTAAAAATGTAGCAGTATTATAGTATTGCCACCATCAAACTTTTAATTCTGGGTCTTGCTGTCTTTTTCTCCTCTTCTTTCACCATCTCTGTCTCTCTCTTTCCTGGATCAGTTTTCTTTCCAACTCTGAAAATATGGAAAGGAATTTACTTTATTATTTTATTTCTTTAGTATTCCAACAGAGTTTTGGTCCATCTGCTGCTGCGTTGCTCATCTTAGTTGGCATTTTATCTAGGCCGGCCAGGGATCACACCTACCTGAAGCAACGGAAAACAGACCATCGCCTACCCATAGAGCCAGTGCACCAAACAGTCCTGATATAAATTATCCAATGTGAGCAACCTGCCTACTTTAAATTAACCATTTCATCCTAGAGCTCTCATTTAGCCTAGGAATTGCTTGGAAGTGCTTTTGTGATAACTTGCCTTGCTGGGTCTAATAGCTTGTGTGGAGTGGTGCTGTCATAGTTCCCTTTCACAAGAGCTGACTAAAACAACCCCAGCAAGAATGCACAGCAGCCAGGTCTACTTGCAAACAGAAATGAGTCAGTGGCAGTGCAGCTTCCACCTGATTAGATTTTGTGGGATTATTTGCAACTCTTGAGACCAAAAGAGGAGAACAAGCCTTTTTTTTTTGCTGGTTCATCAGACCAGTGTCTTCTTAACCCCTGCTCTTTATAACTGACAATTATTATCTAGATTCAGATTTTTTTTTAAAAAAATCCCACTCTTATTGTTTTTACAAGTAATTCAAGATAATGAACATACCTAATAGTTCTTCTTCCTCCTAATTTCCCCACAACAACAACAACCCTGTGAGGTGAGTTGAGCTGAGAGAAAGTGATTGCTCCAAGGTCACCCTGCTGGTTTTGTGCCTAAGGTTTTCTGGTTTCTTGCCTGGCACCTTCATTGGCCACATTGGCTCTCAGTATATCTCAGTCTAGATATGAGGGGACTGGAGTGTAATAAAACATTTTTGCAAAAGTGTAAAATGTTAGAGTCTTGAACAATTCATTACTGCACCACTTATGAAGCCTACTCTGGTCCCTTAAATTTTCACAACTACAATTTAGTTAACATCCATTTTTAAGGGTAGATGTTGTACAGATGGAGATGTGTTCTCCTGAGAAACTGATTAACTGGAGCCAATCCACTAGAGTTCAGACCTGCTGAGGACAGGATCAGCCTTGGCCACCTATGAATGATTTATTCTGGAACGATAATATAAGGGTGACTTTTCATTCCACTGACCATGGAGATTCTCAGTTATCCAGATCATGGTTGTCCCAAAGGTGCTTTTTCACGACGCAACTGGACTTTCTTTTTTCTCTTTGAAAAATACGTTCTCTTTACATTACAGGAATATCAGAAAAACTCCGGAGGATCTTCAGCCAACCCAAGAACACCCTAAAGCAGAAGCTTGTCCACCCCAAGGATAAAACACCCAGACACAAAACTTCCGCTTTTGCGTCGCGGCAAAACAGGACACAGGAAGGCAGAGCTCTGCCTTCCACACCCTATTTTGCCCTACTGGGGGCCCTGAAAAGGGCCTAAAGTTGCCCCGAAGAGGCAATGAAGAAGAAGGGGTGCCTTGTCGATCACGGAGAGACAGCGGTCTCTCCATTCGATCCAAGGAAAGCCCTTTAAATCAGCAGGAGAAAGACCGGCGACACCTCTGTGGTCAGCCATCAGCTGCTGACAACTGAAGAACAAAAGCTTTAACTAGCACATCATAAACAGCATGTCTGGACTGGGTGAGAATATTGATCCTTTCTTTAGCATTTTACAACTGAATTTCCTGGGAAAGGCTCCCAAGAAGTTTAAAACCTCCGGATGTGAACGGAAGCTGTGTTTTAATTTTTTTATGGTGGACAGAAATAGACAATACTGAAGTGAAAGTAATACAAAGCTACAGTTTTGATAAATCTGAGAACTGAGATAATTAGGATTTTCTCTTTGGGAAAAAATTATTGAGGTGAAATATAAGAAATGTAAGAAATCAACCCTTTGTTTTAAGAGTGGAAAATGGACTTTGAATGTCATCTAGTGGTGGATTTCAGTACAGCACTATAACTAGCTCCTTGGCTGCTTTGTGACTTTCAGCTTAAGGGAGAAGAGCTGGCAATAAAGGAAAACATTTTGGCATATTTATCATCCTGACCTTCATGGACTATAAATACCTACTGAGCTTGGACTTTTAATCTCAAGAGCTAGTGGGAGAGAAAGAAAAATTTGACGTTTGAATACATCTGGCTGCAGGAAGGTTGAATATTTTGAACACTGGGAACATTGTGGATTACAACCTTGCCTGACTGATAATAGTCAGGACACCTGAGACAAAGGATTACTATAAAATATTGTTATTAGGACTTGATTATAAAGGCTATATATAAAGACCAGAAAACTAAAGGAAATTTTGTTGCACTCTTACTGAGACTGGTGATAGTAGAGGATTTTTAGGAATGATGCCTCAAAAAAAAACCAAATACCTTTCAGAAGGAAACACTCTCTTGTTGTTAGTTGCAAAGTCGTGTCTGACCCATCGCGACCCCATGGACAATGTTCCTCCAGGCCTTCCTGTCCTCCACTATCTTCTGGAGTATATTTAAGCTCACACCTACTGCTTCAGTGACTCCATCCAGCCACCTCATTCTCTGTCGTCCCCTTCTTCTATTGCCCTCAACCTTTCCCAGCAATAGGCTCTTCTCCAGTGAGTCCTTCCTTCTCATTAGGTGGCCAAAGGATTTGAGTTTCAACTTCAGGATCTGGCCTTCTAAAGAGCAGTCAGGATTGATCTCTTTTAGGACTGACCAGTTTGAACACCTTGCACTCCAAGGGACTCGCAGGAGTCTTCTCCAACACCATAGTTCAAAGGCCTCAATTCTTTGGCACTCAGCCATTCTCATGGTCCAACGTTCACAGCCATACATTGCAACTGGGAAAACACTCTCTATGCTACAGTGAATTCATCAAACAATTCTTGCACATAAAGAGGACATAAAAAGAAACCATAATGAGACTAAAAATAATCTACATGATATAAAGGACCAAATCTCCAAATTGAAGCTACAACTGGAAAGCTCCCAGACAACGTCTACAAAGTATGAACAAATAAACCAGAAATCAGAGAGTGAAGCAGAAGAAATAGACCTAGAGATGGAGGAGATAGGAGAAGGGAAATATGGACTGCCATACACAAATAAAATACTGCAAGACCCACCTATAACAATGAAAATACAAAAGACTCTTTACTCCAGGGGTGTCAAACTCAATTTCACTGAGGGCCACATCAGCATTGCAGTTGCCCTCAGGGGGCCGGGTGGGTATGGCCAGGGTGGGAGTGGCCTACTGGGTGGGCGTGGCTAGAGTGTGTATGGCCTGCTGGGTGGGCATGGCCAGCTCTACATCATTCGCATCAAGGGTGCCTGGGCCTGGGCAGGAATGGGACAGATCTGGGGGTCTCTGGCAGAAGGAGGGTCTTTGGGCCAGGGCCAAGGCAGTGGGGGCCGTTCCCTCACTGTTTCCAGGATGGCTTCGCAGGCCGCATGAAACCACTTCGCGGGCCGGATCCGGCCCCCGGGCCTTGTGTTTGACATGTCTGCTTTACTCCTTTCTCCAAAATATACCTGATGACAAGGAAGAAGATTCTAGAAAATGGAACACAGAGCAGGCAGGGGAATTGTCTAGGGAATGTGGATGGGTGGAGTTCCTCCCCCAAAATACTCTACCTAAATTGTCTTTCTCATGCCAAGCAGCTTTCACAAAAATAGAAAGAAAATTCTCGGGCGATTTAATTGCCTTGGCCCAGAAAGCTGCTTGGCAAAGAAAGAAAGAAAGAAAGAAAGAGTTAGACTTAAAAGAAACAGAGGATTTTATCTATCAGAGGGGCACTATCTGTTTAATATACCTATTTGAATATGATTAAAAGAACAGATGACCCTTAGATATAACTAGATTTTTATAATGGAAGATATGATTTAGAATTAAAATAGAATTTTTTCTTCTTCTTTTGATATAGGAAATTTGAAAATAAGAGGATTGGTATGAATAAAAATTTTTAGCGATATAAATGTAATTAATATTGAGGAAATTATAAATGACAAAGTTACTTTAAATACTGATGGGAAATCAAACTTTAATAAGAGCACAAAAAACAGGATATTGACTTATGAATTGATATTATTATTTCTATCATATTAGTAAAATGTGATGAAGATGTCTATATCTAATTTTGTATATATAAATAGTATTAAGAATTGTAATTGTTTAATGAGGGGAAAAGGGAAAAAATATGGGGAAGAAAGGAAGGTTAAGGAAAAAATACTGGATTGTGCAGTACTGAATAGATTTATATTGAAGAAGTTAATGTTAAACATGTGAACCCAGACAACATGTTGTTTACTAAGCAATAAAGATTGTAATTTTAAAAAATTAGTAAAACTTATGAAAAAAACCACCCAGACACAAACTGAGCAATGTGGTATATGCAGTACAATGCAGTGAGCCATGTACAGATCTGTACATTGGGGAAACAAAACAACCACTTCATAAATGCCTGGCACAACATAGGAGAACAAACCCATCAGGACAAGATTCAGCAGTCCATCTGCATTTAAAAGAGAAAGGCCACTCTTTTGAAGACAACAAAGTCCACATTTTGGACAGAGAGGACCGCTGGTTTGAAAGAGGGGTTAAAGAGGCCATCTATGTCAAAATTGAACAGCCCTCTCTCAAAAGAGGGGAGGGATATGACATCATCTATCTTCAGTCTACAACACAGTCTTTTCAACAGTTCCAAGAGGCTCCACATCCATTTGCACGACTCAGGTAAACCTGATGACACAGATAAGCCTGATGACACAGATAAGCCTCCAGGTGGCACCAACAACTCTCTAAAACAGACATGTCAAACACAAGGCCTGGGGGCCAGATCCAGCCCGCAAAGTGGTTTCATGTGGCCCGCGAAGCCATCCTGGAAACAGTGAGGGAATGGCCCCCACTGCCTTGGCCCTGGCCCAGAGACCCTCCTTCTGCCAGAGACCCTCAGATCTGTCCCACTCCTGCCCAGGCCCCCATAGGCACCCTTGATGCGAATGATGTAGAGCTGGCCATGCCCACCCACTAGGCCATACACACTCTAGCCACACCCACCCAGTAGGCCACGCCCACCCTCGCCATACCCCCCCTGAGGGCAACCGCAATGCTGATGCGGCACTCAATGAAATTGAGTTTGACACTCCTGCTCTAAAAGATTGCAAATGACCAGCTGTCTGCAAGGAGTATAAATCCTTCCATTCCCCACCATCCAGTCACAGCTGAAGAAGCTTCTTGGATGAGAAGCGAAACGTCTTCAAAGAAAAACAAGGAAGTCCAGAGGCCTCGTGAAAAAGCACCTTTGGAATGGCCATGCTACACTTCTGGACAATTCTATAGAATGAGACCTGGAGGTACAGTGTTCACTTCCAACTATAAGGCTGTCTCCAGAAACTAGCACTAGATGATCATATGCCAGCCTTACAGCAATGAAACGGTAGAGCTCCACAAGATTCCACATTATACCCAATATTGTTTCAACATGCATACGAAACTATTGGAGTGAAATATTATCACTATAGTGATCATCAGGGATTGCCCCCAGGCCACTGCATAAATATCCCTTGGAACACTTGGTGCACTCATCAAGAACTTGGCTTGAGTAATTAATATTACTGAAGATTAATATTACTTTAATAAACCAGCAAGTCATCTTAATTACAGTGAAAATCAGCTTCTATCAAAACTTAACAATTTGGTTCCAGACGTATGACTAGTCAAAAGTTTAAGTTTTTTATTTATTTTTCCTATCTTTGTTACAATGAACTGTGTTTCTCATTGTTGGCTAGTTACTTGCATTAGCTTATACTGACAAAATGGTCCTGCTTGGTCAAAGGCTTCTTGTTTCCCAGCTTGCCATCTGTAGTCCTTAAATTTGTAACAAACAATTTATTTCTTTATAATACCCAAGTCAGGAGACCCTTTGCAGGAATCAGACCCGTGTTTGGATGTAGCTACTGATGAGAAAACTGAAACGGAATCCAAGCAAGATGGCAACACGGATGATAGCAGTGGTGGGATTCAAATAATTTAACAACCGGTTCTCCGCCGAAGAGCAACTTAAGAACCCGGGCTTCCCTGAACGCTAGAAGTAAAGGAGGGGGACGGAGGAAGAGGCAGAGAGGGAAAACTCTTGCAGGGTGGTCGGTTTCACCCACCACTACCCAGGAACAAGCGGCCCTGAGGAGCAACGGACGCCAGGGTCGCACCCACTTGCACGAAGCAGCAGCCTGTGTGGACTGCCTCCGTCCCAACCAGGAAAGGGAGGAAGGCAGCTTACGGTAACTTCCTTTGCATTCCCCGGGTGTCCTTAAGTCTCCTTTCCTTCTTTCCTTCCTCCGCGCAGTGATCGCTGGTCTGCACTTTCTTGCTGTCCTGCATCGACTGGCGTCTCCCTTCCCCGTTCTGGAAATGGCAGCCCCGTTTTCTGCCACTTCTCGTCCTGGGAGAGAGGAGGAAAAGAAGGACGCTTCATATGGAAGGATGCTAGCTCTGGGAAAACTACGCCAGCTGGAGCTGGGCGAGGAAGGCCAGGCTCCCCTTCCCCGATGGTTCTGCAAAGGCCATGGGAAGTGGATCCGCTTCCCGCAGGGCTGGCTCGATCCGCAAGTGTCTCTTCGCTCAGGGGTTGAAAACCTGGCTTGGATTTTGGCAGGGAATTTTTTCAGCTTGTGCAATAAGGGGCGTGTTAGGGGGGTGGGGAAGGTCCTGGGAGGCAATACACAGACCACGAGAGTGTGTTTCTCCACTCAGGGGCTAAAAATCCTGCTCCTCCAACACTGAGGCATCTAGCATTCCTTACCTGGGACTTAACAACCTGCAAGATTGCTTAACAACCACAACCAGAAATGCCAGCACTGAATGAAGCAATCACACGGGCATCCCACTTAATGACCACTTTGCTCAATGGATGAGAAGGGCTACCCATAAGAACTTTTTGTACCTGTTTTGAAGGTACAGGGCCAGGTTTTCTTTATTTTTTTACATTTCAAAATCACCTCTCTCTCTCTCTCTCTCTCTCTCTCTCTCTCTCAAAAAGGGAATTACCAGTTTGATACAAAGCAAAATTCACGATATATGATAAACATATAAACTCCTGAGAGCCTTCTCACAAATGTATTGGCCAAGTTCCTAAACAACCAATATTTGCTCAAGAATCCTTTACTGATGACCGAAGATAAAGTGTCTTCCATATAAATTCTCTGGTTATGGAATTCCATCCCTGTTAAGAGATGGTTGGTGCTGAACCTCATCAGCTTTCGACAGTAGCTTAAGTTGTTCACTCATACATTTGCCTACACTGGCACTGCTCTGCTTCTCTGATCTGTCTTGTGTTGTTCTATACTTCAGAGTTTTTACAGTCATTTTAGATTTTAGACATATGCTAAAGAGCTCTATTGTGTTTATATTTGATTATTCTTAAACTCATTCTTTGTTGTTTATTAATGATTTGCATCCCACTTTGGTATAATTCATTACTGTTTCTAATAATAAAACAGGCTAGAAATGCGATAAATCAATACATTTTATGAATCAAGGCAGGGCCACTTAGTCCCCTGAACGCTGCTTACTTGTCACTTAATGACCGTATAAATAGAAGAATGTCAGCAGGGAACAACATCCTGCTCATTTAATCGGCCTAGATGATGGGCAATGAGTCTGAGAAGAAGCACATGGACATCAAAGATTAGGGCCAAGAATGTACTTCCTTTATCCCTTCTATATTTAGAATAAACGGGTAGATAAATTCTTTTTAACAACTGTGAAGTACTGTAGAAAATTTCTAGTTACAGAACCCAAATTGTAATTTGTTGCTGCTTTTACTTGACAAAACTCCATAAAATTAGAAGCAGACACTTAATTACACTAGCCTCTTTCAAGTTGAGCAGAACTTATGATTTTATGGACATATCAATGGAATTTTCTTCACTGTAACACTGAAGTAGCTTTTCATTGTCCTCTTCCGTATATATATTTTTTTCCAATTTCTCAATGTTCCCTACAGCCCTGGGGTTTTTCTGGTGAACTCCATCCAAGCCTTTGCCAGACTGGAGCCTATTTAGCTTTCTAAGATCAGACAAGGCTGGCTAGATAACAGCCACTTATTTGGGCAGTAGCAATAGCACTTAGACTTATACACCGCTTCACAGTGCTTTAAAGTCCTCTGTAAGCAGTTTTACAGAGTCAGCCTATTGCCCCCAACAATCTGGGTCCTCTTTTTCCCAACCTCTGAAGGATGGAAGGCTGAGTTAACCTTGAGCCGGTGAGACTGGAACTGCCAAACAGCTGGCAGCCAGCAATCAGCAGAAGTAGCCTGCAGTGCTGCACAATAACCACTTATGTTTTAAGGTTCATATAAAATTGAGCAGAATAATGATTAGGAAAAGTGCAGAACAAAAAAAAAAAGCAATTTCTCTTATAGATAATCCTGGACTTACAACCATAATGGAGCCTGGCCATTGTAAGTTAAGACAGTCCTGTACGTGGGTCACCCACATGACTGACCCAATTTTACAAACTTTCTGCGGTGATTAAGAACCGCCGCGGCCATTAAGTGAATCAAGTGTTCACTATGGGACAGATTTGTAAATACATGCCGGGTGTCCAAAATGCGGTCACATGACCGGGAAGCAATAAGTATCTCTTTATAGTTCCAATTCCCCTGAGGAAATTAGAAACATATTTATATGTACACATGTGTAATAAATTTGTATAAATTTATTATTTAAATGTGTATAAATTTTCATCATGCAAAACTCACCTTCAGTTCGTTCACATTTGTACTATTAATATTTTTCAAAACTTCATTAAAGTTCAAAAAAGTATAAAATACAATGTAAAAAAATGTGGAAAGGGTAAGAAAAAAGCAAAATTTGGGGATGCAGAGAATAAGGGAAAAATACTACAGAAAAAAGTAACTTTTTTGATACAGATAAAAACCTAAAAAAAATCAATGATCCTTTGGACTAGAATAAACTATAGCAAACAGTACTTGTCATCCTAAACAAGCCTAATCATCAAAACTGAACACTGAAATTTAATTTCTTTGAATCACAAGGAAAAATAATAATCCAAGAGTGGTTTCCAAGTAGAAGCCAAGCAAAATAATGACTTTTTGCCCTCTCCGCCATTGCCATTAACTTTACCATCCATTCTTCCATTGTGGGTATATGTGAGTCCTTCCATCTCTGTGTACGGAGAAGCTTGCTGCTTTGCCATATATAAGAACAATGTTTCATAGTTGTTTTCAATCTGTTTGTCCATCAAACCTAAAAGAAAAGCCTCTGGCTTCAGTTATACATTCAGTTTAAGTATTATTTGGGTTAAAATACATATCTAATTCCAATAAGTCTTAGCTTTCTTACATGCCAGTGGTGATAAAAGTGCCTTAAGGCTGTTTACATTTCCAAACATTTGTGTTATCTAGCAATAGCATTTAGACTTATATACTGCTTCACACTTCACACTTCCCAACTAACAACAACTGCTTCACAGTGCTTTACAGCCCTTCTCTGAGTGGTTTACAAATGTCAGCCTATGGCCCCCAACAATCTGGGTCCTCATTTTACCGACCTCGGAAGGATGGAAGGCTGAGTCAACCCTGAGCCGGTCAGACTCAAACTGCCGAACCGCAGGCAGCTGGCAGTCAGCAGAAGTAGCCGGCAGTGCTGCATTCTAACCATTGTGCCACCAGGCTCTACATCTATTAATGTAGAGTGCACAACAATGCCAAAGACTGGGTTTCTGGTCTGCATTAAACATATTTTAGAGTTTACATGATGGTTTCATGTGTCAAAATGTGTAACGTCTTTTCCCAAATTGCTTAGAAAATCATGTCCTTAATGAGAAAATTAGGCCTGCTCAAAAATTCTTAACCACATCAGTCCAAAATTTCAGAACGTCAGCACAATGCTTAATGATTGCCTATTTTGGTACTGCAGTCCAAAATGCACGCTTAAATCTTAGACTCATACCAGTAGTCTGGGACTGAACCACAACTAAGGTTGGACTTTCTGTGATAAGTTGTTCTCAATCAAGTCAGAAATGATTTTATAACAATTTTCACAGAGGTCATTAAGCGAATCACATATTCATTAAGCAAATCCAGCTTCCCCAAAGGCTGTGGGTTGTTGGTTGTTGTTTTTTTGTGCCAGAAATTGGCAAAAATGTCACATATCAAATCATGTGACCACAGGACCAGTCATAAATGCAAGCCAGTTGCAAAGCACCCAGATTGTGGTCATGTGACTTCAGGGGTGGTGCAACAGTCATCACTGTGAGCACAAGTCATAAGTCACTTCTTCTGAGGATGTCGTAATGTTGAAGCATGGTTAAACAAAAGGCTGTAAGTTGAGCACTACCTGTAACTTGTTCACATGCTCTGTCAATGCAGGAGATCCCTGCATCTGGTACTAAATGATGTGACTCATTCTGTTTTTTGGGATGTTATAACATACAACATTTGTATAGAGGTCAGCTTAGGATACAAATTAAACCAGTCCATTCTGTATATGGGGTATTCTCAAAAACATCTTGGAAATGTGCATTCTCTTAAAATACCATTATCATGTTATTTTTCCAAGCTCACTTTCTACAGAATGTATCTAGACAATGGTTAAACATCTTATAAAATATGCAACTGTAAATTAAGCTATTGATTATTTCATTTTAGGTCAAGCTCCAATCATCTGGATCATAAAGTTAATTAAAAAAAGACAACTTAAAACAATATAGATTTTTCTAAATCTGGACTTGTATTTAATGACTACTGGAACATTTTCTAGAGTACAGAGAATCATTAGTGATTGACAAACAACAACGGTTATTTCTTTCCATTTGTCTTAACATGAAAAAGAAAATGCTCTATACACTAACCAAAATTAATATTGGCCAAAATGAAGAGCTACAGCTGATCAAATTTGCTGACATTGTTGTAGTTTTATCATTAAAAAAAGACTAATATTGAACACTTTTTGCCTTAAAAAATTATTGAACATGCCTCTATAAAGAAATCTGATTTTCCAAGTTAAAAATTTCACAGCAAACTAGCCTTTCCCAGTGTGGTACCTTCCAGAAGCATTGGTCCAATTTCCCAAATAAAGGGTAAGGGATAACAGGCCAGAGAATGCCTTGAAAAAAAAGTGTGAATCATAGTTAAATGCAAGAATGTTTGCAATGTCAGGAATGCTCTGGGAATAGCCAACTCTGGTATATTTTTCATCCTTCATTTATTACCTGCCTAAATACTGTCTGGTTCTTGGAACCCAATAGCTCCAGCGAGAAAAAAAACTTGTGCTAATTGCCACCTAAATTTCATAAACAAGTAAAATTGTGACCTGTCCATAAAAACAGCTAATGAGGAATCACCATCTCAAGGGAAGGTCCTGCCTTCTCCACTCAAAACCTTATGTGTGACCTTGCTTGGGAAAGGAGAGGAAGGAAGAAGGGTTGAGACAGGATGATGGTCCAGAAGATAGGGCAGGCACGTGCCAAAAGTTTTTCACATATCATATTGTGCTCATCATCTCACTTTTTTCATTGTTCCTATAGAAATGCTACAGATACTCCTGGTGTATCTGAGTAAACTTTTTCTCCCCTGTATTTTCTCAAGCATCCACCTGAACCCTGTGGCAGACTATGAACCAAAGTCCAATCTGCTATACATATCGAACAGCAGAACACAGAAGAATAGGGCAGGCTGTGAAGGAAACACTCAATTTCATTTGTGAAAGAGTCCCTGGACAAAAAGAAAAAGAAAAAAAAAAGAAAAAAAAAGACTTTAGTGGACTTCAACAAATGTTAGTGGATTTCTAGGCATGTGTTATCTTATGATAGCAGAATTAATTAACCATTTTAATTTATCATAATATCTGAATGATACACAATCACTCAGATGCTATTTGAGCCACCCACACTTGGGTAAGACGAGTGGTCCTATAAATCTTACAAATAAATAAATATTGTGGGGAAATACATTGCCATTGTTAGGTAAACCCAAAGCAGTTGATAGTATCAAGCGGGCTATTTGAGGGAACAACAAAAGTTTATTAAAATGTAATAGTTTGGGCCCAAAACACCCCTTCTGTTCCAGATACAAATGTTGATTGTCTTTTGAGATTTATTCACAACTGGGCAAGGATTCCAGCTGTACTAAGGCAGCAAGCTAGCTTCTGAAAGAGATCATCAAAGGCACACATTGCTCCGTCACTGGAAAGCAGGCAGAGCCAGTAGGCTCAGGAGGAAGAACCCTACTCCGGTATCCTCAACTGCCTCAACTGAGTTGCTTTAATTTGTGTAATAATTGGGCTGGCCCTGGATTCAAGACCTCTTTGAAAAAAACGATATTTTGAAAACATGATGGAGGAATGAATAAAATAGAACAGGAGGGGCCAGGGTTATCAGGAAATAATCCTGTATTGCTCTTATCACGGTAATAGCTCTTTATCCTGCTTCAACTTCCTTATCTTAATTCCTATTATTTTATATTATTATGGAGATTTTGCCCTTTTGAAAGATTAAAAAAGAGAGATGGAACTCCTTCATCTGGTTAAAGGAAGCTCTGTAATAATCAAACATAAACCATCCCAAAGTGATTTTCAAAAATAGAACTCTTAAAGACAATAGTCTGCCTCCCGTTCTTTTTAGGAAGGCGTGACACAATGCTAACATTTTTTTTCTTTTTCATTTTTATAAAGTGAGTAATAATTGTCCTCCTTTTGCTGTGCTATAAAGAGGCAGCTCTGCCATATGTGCAAAAACAAAACAAAACAAAACAATTAACATTAAGGATAACTGAACTAAAGGGGAGAAGGAGTCCCTAAGAGACTCCTAAAATTATTTTTTGGGGAAAAATATTACTTATTAGTTTATCAATGTACAATATTGTGACTATTTTTTAAAAGAATTTTAGTTCCTAAGAACCATGCCTGAACTAGAAAGTTAAATCACAGTAATTGAATGCCTTCCCATTAATGTTTGAGTGTCTCTTAAAAACACATGTATAATGTTGACTTAATTAGACTTCAAGTTTATATTTAGATATCAATATATAATCTTCTAAATCACAGTTCTACACTATGTTTTGGCACATACAGTATCTTCATGCTCATAAAAGTGTAGACTTAGTTAAATGGCAACATCTCAGACAATGGAAAAGAGAGCATCTGGTTTATTCAGACAGACACTCTTTATCAGTCAGTACTTCAAGGTTGAGATCTATTAATATAAAAACAACAACACCACTGTGGTATGAGTACTGTGAGTACTGTACTGAATGAGTACTGTGTTTTCAACTACTGTATATGCACCTAAACAAGAGCTTTAAAGAGGCTTGGCCTAGCTTTGTGGTCAGTTTCAGATAGGTGGAGCTTATAGGTATTGTGGGAAGTCAGCCCTCCCCCCCCCCGCACCCGAGAAAGAAATATTTTTGGGAATATTAAAAGGCAGAATATTATATTTCTCCAAAGGATCTTAAAGGCAGAAACACCCCAAACAGAAACCAGGTCTGCAGAAATGCAGATGTGATAATCATGTCAGAAAGATTGGAGCCAGGAAGCTGGGATTAGAGACAAAGATTCCTAGAATCAACAATCCCTCACACCAAAAAAAAAAAAATCCAACACTCATCAGCCATAACCTCAGGGAAGCAGGATACGACCTTTGGGACATACTAGGATTAATCCACCACCATCAGAATACCAGAAAGACACACTCAGACTCAGGTCAAAGTTCATGCCACAAGGAACAACTCCAAACAAAAGCCCCAGAAGGTATAAAAACCCACTCCTTTCTATACTTTTTCCCCAGAGCCATCTTTCTGTCTGGCTCTCCTCTTCAATAAACTGCAATCTTCTTTCTAAAGCAGTCTCCATCTTGTTTATTCTCGGCTTGGACTGGACCCTTTCAACAGTATGTTGTTTTCAGCAGCAGTCCTGTCTTTATGGAGGAACCACATCTCAGTGAATAATAATAAACCTTTATTGTCAAAGTACAACATGTGTACATTGAGATTAACTGAGCCTCCCCCCCGTGCTCTCTCCCCCCAACACACAGTGACAACAAACCCTCCATCCTACCACACCATGTGAACCAACTACACCACACACCGGTCTCCCAAGTCAATTCTGCATAGGATTATGCCCCATTTAAAAGCCTAACAGATTCATGATAATAGTTGCCAGATTCATGATAATAGTTGCCAGTTTTTTTTGAGCTATGTTGCTTTAAAATCTTAGCTATCTGGAAGCGGTATTTTTGATGAAGTCTGCAGTTGGAATAACCCCTTTTTTAGGAACATCAATGACATTATTGCAGAGAAACAGGTTGAGGGGCAGCTGTACAAACAGAAGACGTTCTTTTAAGGAACAATGATATATTCTTCTAAATGCTGTGAATAAATTGAGGCTGTGCACACATGTAGCTAGGCTAGATACAGGCTGTTAAAATAATTGGAGTCAATAAAGAAAAAGAGAGTGCTATATAGGAAAAAGAAAGCACAAGATGGAATGGACTTTAGAATAAATAATACTCAATAATTAAATCACAAACCACACTACGTCCACTACAGAAACCAAATTAACGCAGCAAGCCGAAACAGCTAGCAGTCAGCCTCAAAGAAGAAGACCCATTTGTAACCATCCACTGACTCAGAATGAGCAGAGGAGATCTTAATAAAAGGAGCCATTCAGGAAGATGAACTACAGATAGTCATGCTCATGTGATCACTAGATGCAACCTGGTCTGAAGGGATTCCTGCAAGAGCGCCTTCCATACGGTGATCCACATGCACTGAAAATCTCAATATCCATTCTAATGAATATGCATCTCTTAAAGATTATTTTAGCAGTTAAGGTTCATATGTACACCATATCGTGGTATTTGCCACAGGAGGACCAATATAAGCTTAGGAGGATGGGCTCACCTCTTTGCACAATTATAAATTAGGCCTGCAACCCCTAAAATTTACACACAGCACATTGGGTACAAAGTTTTTAACATGATCCCATACATATCCAGTCAGGAGTATGTAATATTTATTTGACTGGGGCTTATCTCTATGTAAGCGAGAACATTTCTATTTTAAGTACTTATGCAAATCACAGATATTAAGAATTATTTTTTATCTCAGGCACTCTCCTTTATTATATAAATACGGGGAAAAAACTTTCCTGCAAAGTCTACATATACTAAGATCAACTATGAAGTGGCTATTATTAAAATACGTGCATTTTAGTCAATTAAAATAACACACTAATTTTCAGAGATTTCTTTAAATGAGTAACATTTCATTCTCTCATGTTTTCTCTCTCTGAATTTAAGCAAATACATTTATTGATAAAAGCTTTCATTCAGCCCAGTTGTTTATGAACACTTATTAATAAGATATATATTAGATTAAAACAACTGAACATAATACAGGAGGTCCTTAATTAATGACCATGTGTTTAGCAGCTGTTGGAACTTACAGTGATGCTGAAAGAAAGGTACTTATGACCAGCCCTCAAAGTGCTGGCCTTGCAGCATCCCACGGTCATATGATCATCATCTGGGCCCTTGATAACTCTCTAGGATGTCTGAGGGCCACAGAGTCCTGAGGTCACGTGTTCACAATTTGCAACCTTCCTCGCTGGCTTCCTACAAGTAAAATCAATGGGTGAGCCAGCAGGAAGTTGGAAGTCTCCATCACATGAGGGTCTCACTTAACAACCCACAGTGGTTTCCTTAATGACAGTAACCAGGGTCTCCTAGAAGTGCTGGAGTAAGTGGCATAGTCATATGACATCACGTTTTATGATCACTTAAGTGCCAGAAATTCCAGTCCCAATTACCATTAAGCGAAGACTGCTAATTTTCTTTATATATCAGAGTGCAGTTATTATTCTAGAAAGAAACAAGAAATATTTCTGCCTTAACCCAATGAATGAAGCCAAAGAAGAGTTGTACATACATTTAGACTGAATAGCAATAGCCAGAATATGGAATACTTTGTCCAGAAAAGGGATAAGTTCTCTTATCACTGGTGAGCTTTAGGGAAATAAGACAGAACTCTATGCCAAATTTCTGCCTCGAGCTTGGACTAGAACACAGGTGAGGAACTATGGCTCTTTTATAACTTGTGGACTTCCAACTCCCAGAATTCCTGAGCTAGCCATGCTGGCTCAGGAATTCTGGGAGTTGAAGTCCACAAGTCATAAAAGGGCCATGGTTCCCCACCCCGGTCTAGAATAATGTCTGCTACCATTAGTTTTAGCAATTCTATTGGGTTATACTTTACAATTCTGCCAGCAAATATAGCAAACTGAAAGTTCAAGCATGGTTAAAGGAAATAATGTGAAATAATATTAAAATCTTTTTGTAAAAGGTAGACAGACTATCTGAATAATGCTAAGTACTAAAGCAGGTGATTTTGTTTCTAGGACCTGGATATTTGGACTTACTGCAAAAATAAGCCCACACTGCAAATTAAGTAGACTTCTAAATAAGATTGCACTATTAAGAATGCAATTTACTGTGTCATTTTCGTGTTAGGACTTATGAACATGAACTTGTATGAGGACTTTGTGCTAAAATAGACGTGCTAATACTGTTTCAACCAAAATAACTGAAGAAGAAAATATAACAGTGGTGAAGATCAATTATAAAGCTGTCATGAATTCTTAAGATATTATTTGCCTCTTGCTGAATATTAACAGTTTATATCTGCCATTATTCTACACTTCAAAGAAGAGGAAAGGGAAATTATATTAAAATAATATCTTCCTAAAATTTAGAAAATAAGGGTGGCTAATCAAAGCTGCCAATGCTAAGCCTCCATAGAAATAAAATGTGGGTACAGAATACATCATAACAACATTAAATTAATGAGCTGTTCAAAGAAACATAAAGGAGTAATCATACAGGGACACACAAATGAAGTTCTGTACTTTAGACAGTATTTTGGATCAGATATAAATTAATTGATGGCTATGTATTACCTCACAAATTTCTAGAGAATTTGTGCTGATTATTCTCTTTGCAAAGTGTCTGACTGGCTTCATAGAAATAAATTGCTAGAATAGATGGGAATTTGAATTATCCAGACACTTATTTCTTGTACTTCTATAGTTTAAAGTGGGATTTTAAAAACCTTTTTCTTGCTGCATAATTTGTTAATTTTAAAAAAAACCCAAAACAAAACAGAAAACCCAGGATCCTGATCAAAAGAATAGAAAATAGTAATAGAAAATTGGCAATAAAATTAAACTTGTGCTTGTGTTTATATTACACTTATTTATTACATTCATTTAAGCACTTATGTTGTGCTTAATATTACACTTATTTGAATTTCACAGTTCCTAATTTCAGAACTGTGATGAGTTTCACTTTTTCTGTTTCACCTTTTTTTTACTATTTACAATTGTACCAGTTTGTATGTAGCCAATGATCCATATCTAGAAAAGGTATAATCCTTTAAAATTAAAGCATGCAAGGACTTAAGTAGCCTGGGGAAAGCTGTGCAAAGCTCTCTATGTATGTATGTGCATATGTATGTATGTATGTGCATATGTATCTATGTTATACACACACGCACATTGTATATACATGCACACATTCATACTTCTTATGATACTTTAATTTAATTTAATAATTTAATAATTTAATTTGTATACCGCCCTTCTCCCGAAGGACTCAGGGCAGTGAACAGGGCAATACATAATAAAAAACAGGATACAAAAATTAAAAAGTAATTAAACAACTATGCCCATAATAATTAATACATATTAACAGTTAAAACTAATTTATAAAAGACCCAACCCCATCCCATCAGACCAGGCCAGCTTGTTCAAAAAAGAAGGTTTTGAGATTGCGCCGGAAGGAGCGAAGGTCGGGGGCCATCCGGAGCTCGACCGGCAAGCGATTCCATAGGTCTGGTGCACCCACAGAGAACGCTCTCCCCCTGGGGGCCACCAATCGGCATTCTTTGATTGGAGGCACCCTGAGGAGGCCCTCTCTGTGGGAGCGCACTGGATGGAGGGAAGTTGACGCCGGCCGCAGGTGTTGCCGTAGGTAATCCGGACCCATGCCATGTAGGGCTTTGTAAGTCATCACTAACACCTTGAACCTCACCCGGAGAGCAACCGGCAGCCAATGCAGCTCGCGGAGCAAAGGTGTAACATCGGAGTATCGGGAAACCCCCAAGACAACTCGCGCGGCTGCATTCTGCACCAGTTGAAGTCTCCGAGTGGACCTCAAGGGCAGCCCCATGTAGAGAGCATTACAGTAGTCTAGACGAGAAGTCACGAGCGCATGAGTGACTGTACGCAAGGCATCCCGGTCTAGATAGGGTCACAACTGGCGCACCAGGCGAACCTGGGCAAAGGCCCCCCTAGTCATAGCTCCAATATGCTCTTCCAAAGACAGCTGTGAATCTAGAAGGACCCCCAAGTTGCGCGCCCTATCTACGGGGGGGGGGAATAGTTCACCCCCCATGGCCAGAGATGGGATAATCGGAATTTCCCAGGATGCCGGCACGAACAGCCACTCAGTCTTGTCAGGGTTGAGTCGAAGCCTGTTCCTCCCCATCCAGACCCGGAACTTGTACTGATTTTAACATATTTTATTATTGTTTGCTGTCCAGAGTCACTTATCTGAGATGAATGGATACAAAAATCAAATGAATAAATGAACAAATAAATGCTGGTAAGAAACAAATGATGGGAAAGGCAAGAACAGCAAGAATGAGTGAGTCTGAATTTTAGGATTTGGTTGTTTTTTACCCCTCTTTAGACTAAAGTAGAGATCCCCCTCCATCCCTTAATTCCTTGCAGAGTTTGGGTTTTGCTTTAGCCTTACATTGGAACTCTTGCAAAATCCTAGGCTTCTGTGGAATCTACTTTGAAAAAAACTGGGTTATTGCTCAGACTGTTCTTTTTTAAAAAGGAAACAAATGGTTTAATATCATATGATTTCAAATACAATTTAAGGCTTCCAGCTTAAATCACACAATTACTTACACGTGAACCGTGCAACTACATTTAGTCCTACAGCTCAACAGAGCTGCAACTATTTTCTCCTTCCCAACTGCAGTACTCTGGCACATTTTCAAAATCCTTTCCAGAGACTCTGGTGGCTGTCTGTTGTGGATTCACAAAACCTATAAGGATGTAAGGACCTGCCTCAACTAGGTCTCCCAAGAAAGCAGAATTCTTGAAATAGGCATTGTCTCAAAAGGAACTTTTATTAGGAGTTAGTGATAGCAAGGAATCAAAGCGAGGTCTGAAGGAAAAACCTGCACAAGCAGTATATCAAAAGCAATATTTGTTACTCCTCTCCCCAGGGTCCCACTGTCCGTTTGAATCTCAGCCAATCCACAGGCGGTATATTGTGTTGGTAACTTGATCCTTTGGTGTGCTCCTCAAGATCTCTCTCGGTTTCATTTCTCTCCAGGTCCAATAATCTTCCAGATAAGGGTGATGGTATTCAGCCGCATTCCTTCCCCTGGGGGAAGGGCAGTGTGGCATAAGCAATGCAAAGCACAACGTGTATCCTCAAAACAGATCCTCTCTCCTAACAGAATGGCAGGCCCCCCAAAATGGTTATGAAAGCATGTATAGGTTAGAAAGAATAGTAATACATTTCTTTGCGAATCTTACAAACGAGAAGGAAAAAAAATCCTATTTTATAAGCAGACTTTCATTCACATGTCATGGATTTTGTATCTTTATGCAACCCATTCAACACCTGTCAAACCTGAAGAAATGTCTTTCTCTGTAAGATCAGGATCTGCCTCAAAGCACCATTATGTGTGCTGGTCAACAATACAACAAATAATTATAGTGAACTTTACATATTTAAAATCCAATTCCATTTATATTTCTTGGTTGACTACCACAGTCTGTTCAATTCTAGAATGAGCATCCATGAATCTGAACTGAAGTATGAATAGATACACAAGTTTAGGTCATGCCCGGGTACTTGTTATGGATGATGGAAAGGTCAGGTTCCATGACTTTTGTTTCCAAGTATTTGGGATACAGTTGATATTGGCGCTAATAACATGGCTATCCAAGGTTTGACTCATCAGCTCCTTTGTATCAATGTTTCTTTTCACATCTCCCTTCAAGATAAATGTGCCTAATGCTTCTGAACTTCTTTATACTGTGATAATAAGAAAATGCAGGATTGGAGGTATAAGGCACTAAGTGTTATTTAGCGAAATACTTTTCTGAGAAGCACATGCCAGCATATTCATCATAGCTTATTCCAAAAGAAGTTTCCATATAGGAATGGGAGCAATCTCATTTTCTCCATGCTTTGACAAAACAGCCAGTTACAATGAAACACAAAGATACAGTAGTTTTACAAGAACACAATTAAAAAGAAGAATTCACTCTCCCATAGAAGATGATATAAAAGCGATATATGGATGTTGGAAATGAATACTAGGAAATATGGAAAAAAAATAAAAGCAGCATGCATGGATTCAAATGAAGCAACACCACACAGCAAAGTATGTTTATTAGATTTATATTTGACTGCTTCTGCTTCGAGTAATTATTTTAATTCAAGCCTGTTTGTTTTTAAAATTGGAAATTCTACTCGGTATCCTTCAGACCTGTGCAGTATCAGTCTGACAAGATTACATGAAGGCAGCTCAAGCTGATGCTGTTTGAACTGCTGGCTGATATTCTTGCCAGAAACACAAAGTTTATTTGCGCTCAAGGATGTTTATGTGAAAACAGAAAAAAATTGAAAAGATAATGAAACTTCTTCAACCTTCTGCATTACTAAAAGTTTTTGACAAACAACATAAAGCACACCACCAATCAAAGAAAAAAGATTTGGTTTATATGTGCCGAATGGTTTCTTGGTGACCACAAAACCAAATGAATTACTGGCTGATCCGAAAAAGACAAAGTTCTTTTCATTCTTTTTTATTTTTTTAAATCCCACTTTTATTACTTCTGTTCCTTTATTTTGTTTTTTCTTTCAAATGACATTCCATAGCTGTCATTTCATGAATTTTGCAGGCAGGCAACTGCATATATATAAAAAATCACTCTTGCAGCATACACCTTTTCTCAGTAGACATTCCCATGATACTGATGGCCTAATGAACAGATATCCTACGAGTATATACAGTGCATTTCTAAATACAAACCAATTTCCCTCTTAATTATTCAAATGGACTTTAATCAAATAACACTGAGTACTGTCATTTCAATGCTTGTCAAGTGTTTGAAATGTCCAGAGATAAGTAACATTAGGCCAATATTTCAGACAGATCATTTGCTTTTTTAAAATGATTCTTTCTCATTGCCAAAGCAAGTGATTCAAGCAAGATGCTTCTCTCATGATATTTACCATTACAACCTGGTATCTGGATGTTATTTTGCCTCATGGCTGTTAAATTAACATTTTCTATGCTATCTTAATAACAAAGGCCCCAACTACTGTATATCATGTGTTAGCTATCTGCTATAGTAACCATGTAGGTATTCATGTTTAGGATAAATGTATAATTCTGAATTATACTTCCTAATCTTCAACATTTCCTTCTACAATGCATTACATCTCTAGCATTCTGAACAGAAAGTTATAGTAAGACATCCAGGGAACATGTATAAAAGGTGACAGCTGTTTACTTTACACATAATGCTAAGCCAGGGGTCTTCAAACTTGGCCCTTTTATGACTTGTTCCTGGCTGAGGAATTCTGGGAGTTGAAGTCCACAAGTCATAAAAGGGCCAAGTTTGAAGACCCCTGTGCTAGGCTATTTATTTATTTTAGGTGTAGAATAATGGTCAGCCATTGTGGTTTACCCTACAAATGATGCTTGAAAAAAATCCTAGCTTATACTTTTATGTGAATGACATCACCACCAAATGTTTAGTCAAAGCTTATAACAGAATTATACACACTTTGATTCCCAGTTACAGTCAACATATTTGTGCATTTTTGAGGATCATCACATTCAGTTAAGAATCCAGTAGATTGACTGGGCTCCAACTGGAGATGTTACCAATTGTGGGACTATAAGGCTAATGGCCTTGTCCTTCAAGACTCTCTGTCATGGGCTTATCTGGAATTGCTACTACTATTATGAATTTGTTCAATTAGAGCACAAGAGTAAGTTGCTTACTGCAGATTGTTGAGACCAGATGACAATGAATACAATCAATCTATTCAATGCAAAAGGGATATGCAAGGCAGCCTAGCCATTATCATGAAAAACCTAAATCTGATGATTCACCATGGAATTAAGGAACAGACAAGTTTAATCCAAGAGAAAATGCTTGGATCTCATTAATCATTATTTTACACAAATACTTTTATTTCTGACTATCAGAGGCATAATTTTAATATAATGCGGGCACTTAATGCATTTAAAATAGTAATGAATGAGGGTGCACTCCCCAGAACTCTGAGTTGGCTTGTAAAAAGTACACTTCTGCTTGGGATAAGAGTACCTGACTTTTGTATTCTCCACCACTACCACTGCTCGTCTTTGGGAACTGCCTTCTCCTCCGACCTCAAACTCTCCAAATATTTTCTAGCTTCCTATAATCAATTTGTATCATCAGCTGGAACACCTGGAACAATGTATTGGGGAAGGAGCATACGGCAAAGTACTACAACACAGGAGAATTATCAAATGCCTTAAGTAAACCCAGGCGTCACAGCTACCACTTGAAATAACAGAGACATGCAATCACACGCAAGTATTACCAGAAAAAGTACTTAATGCATAATGCTTTTTCTGGCATACTTAACTCTGAGTTCCATATAGTGAAGTGAAAAAAGCAAGTTATTTTTGCTTCTTTCATTATTCATTCCTCATAAAACTGTATAATCCACTAACTTCCCCCATGTTTGAATTTTTCTCTCCATTTTCATATGTTTTTTAAAAAGACCTCTCTACCAAGGTGTACTAGTTTACCTACTTCACAATTGTCTATTCTATTTTCCCCTGACAAGCTAAACTACCTTGGTTTTCTATACATTAATTTTCAGATCTATATTCCTCATTCCATCATACAATCTTAGTAACTTTTGCTGCAAATCACTCAAGTTCTCAGCCAAACAACACGGGACCATCTACATATAAAAGTATATATGTTTTCATTCCCAGAGTTTTGACTTCTGCAGACTTCTTAGACAAGTTCCTGCAGTTTTATTCGCAAGTTTTTGGAAGTAGTCTGCCATTGCATCCTTCCCCAGGCTGAGAAAGAGTGACTTGACCAAGGTCACACAGCTGGCTTTGTACCTAAGATAGGACTAGAATTCATAGTCTCTTGGTTTCTAGCCTAGTGTCTCAACCAGTAAGCTGGCTCATTTGTAGCACTACCACAAACCTTTCTTTCCAAAAATACATTAGGAGGTATCACATATTCTTATCTTATTCTCTGCTCAATGTTGAACCACTAAGTATTTATACTTTACTTCCATCATGTGCCATTCTTATTCAGCAACCAACTTTCAAACTTCTTATTTGTATAAAGCATTTTATATTTCAGGTCTGGTCATGCTTTGCCTAAATCAACAAACATGCAATCAACGTTCTTTCATTTGATATATTTCTCAATGATCTGCTGAAGAGCAAAATCTGTAATTGGCACACATTGATTTTATTTCAGTCTCCGGTTCAGCAGGAGAATGAGTGTTAGTATAGCAATACCCCCAGATTAAAACTAAACATTTTCAATCCATAGCGGTTTCAGGGAAGCCACGACTATATGCCCAATCCTTATTTTGACATTTTTTTAAGCAGAAATTATAGCCTTAGAAATCAGCCATTGGCCACCAAATTTCAGAGAGATGATGTCAACATGCTCCAAAATTCACAAACTGAAATCTGAATGAAAGTATATACACCTTGTGGAGCAATAGATTGCCCATCCATGACAAACAATGTATCTTTCTTTTTACTGTGTATCTCCATATACAGTATCTATGTTTGGCTTCAGTTTACAAAATAAGTCTAATAATGTAGAGCCACGATCTTTTAAAATACAAAAAAAATATATATTGTTCTCTATATTATATGGCAGGAGTCCCCAACCCCTGGTCCGTGGACCGGCACTGATCCACAGAATGCCAGAAAACGGGCCGTATAAACAAGGGAAGCCCCGTCAGCGGGATGCAGGCAACATGTGAAACCACGCCCCCTCCTGTCCGTGGAAAAACATGTCTCCATGGAACCAGTCCCTGGTGCCCAAAAGGTTGGGGGCCACTGTTGTAGGGGGAGAAGTCATTTAATTTGAAAACAACCAAATTTTAACCTCCAACAGCCAAAAATAAAAATCTTATCCATACATTTCCTAAACTTTAGCATCCTTTCCTGTTTAGAATTATATTCTTTATTTAGATAAAATGTTTATATTAATGAACTCCTTAGAAGATGTAACAATATATGCTAGATCACAATGTATTCATTTCAAACTCTCCTGTTATGGACAAAATTAAAAACAAGAGATAACCCATGTATGATTTACACAGCAGCATCTCTGGAAGGTTCCACGATTTTCTATTTATCACTTCTTAATTTTTAAGGAGAGACAATTTGGTGGTTAAGATATTAGGTCAGAAACCAGGAGACACAGACACAGACACACACACGGTTCATTGTGTATACCAGGGGTCAACAACCTGAAACAGTGAAAGAGCCACTCGGAACCAGTTCCCTCACAAAAGGAAAAACTGGGAGCCGCAAAAAATGTGTGCGCATGCGCGTACATGCGCGCATGCGCAGAACAGGGTTTGACTGAAGAGTGGAGCCAAGGCGAGATATGCACCTACCCTGCATATTTGAATTGATTGAACTTTTTTAGTCCCACTTTTTTTTTGGACTGCACATGGCAGAGGACTGGGAGCCACAGGAGACGGCTGAAAGAGCCGCATGTGGCTCCGGAGCTGCGGGTTGCAGACCTGTGGTGTATACCAATATAATGAATGGATTTTGAGTGGGAACTATTGGATTCAGTTCCCTAAAATTAATACATAACAACACAATAATTCTGGCAAATAGATGCTGATTCTCTGCTTTATCCCAAGGATGGCAGGAGAAGATAAGCAGGATTAGTTCCTAACCTCAGGAACAGGAGACCCTAGTGCTCCATTTTTTTCATTCAGTTATTTTATGCCTAATTGAATAAAGCTTGAGCATCCTTTTAGTTTGATTCTCAAGAATAAAACAAAGAATACTGAAATTTGATATAGTTGATAGATTAAAGTACCAATTAAATAGGATGTAAAAAGTAAAGTAGCCTGTCACAAGGTCTGAATGCTAGATAAACTCAGCATTAAATTGTAGGAACATGACTGGGAAAGCAATGAATATTTAAGAATAGTTGTATTGTTTGCCTCCGCATTATAAATTACAAAGTTGCTCTGGATAGCAAGCTGGGCAGCATATAAATTAAAATAAATAAATAAGTAAAATTGTTATGTTTATCAAACAAATCAAATACATTTTAAGTGGTTCTAAAGGTGAGGATGGGTTTTGTTTTTTGTTTTTTGTTTTTTTGTTTGTTTGTTATCTTGGATATACATTAGTAAGGATGGACAGAAGGGAAGTGGTTTTCTTTAAGGTGGCAAAGATTTTGATTCCTGAATGTTAAATAATGAGTGAGAAAAAATACTTTCTTTTCAACTTTGTTCACACATTTCATTGAGCTTTTGTCTGTCTGCAGAATATACCATTTCTTTAAAAAAAACACTTTCACTAAATGGAAATGAGAAACATTTTTTAAAAAGTGTTCTATTTGCAAATGCACGTAGGTATGAATGGAATGGACACATATAACTTATTTACTCTGTTGGCATCATACAATGCGCTAACTGAAAAGAAACAAACCACACAGACTTCAAAGAAATGAGTCATACATAATATTATTGTTTTAAAATGGTTCTTTCATCTTCCAGACATTTGGTGGTTTCACTTGCATTTTAATTACTGATGTTATCATATAGATTAGAGTCACTATACAGTAGCAGTTCTTGTGGACAAAATAAAAATTATGGTTGATGGTGATACTCAAAATTAAGGTGTTAGAAATCACTAGCAATTTTTTTTAATGTATGATTTGCTCCTCACCCCAATAACTTTTACATAGGTACGATGGTGACATGTAAAATTTATGATATCTCCTCAATTTTAACAGCTGCAAAGGGTAGAGTTTTTGCAAAACATTTTTTTCTTTATAGAAAAAGTAGGTAAGAGTTTTTATCCATTTTGGCAACTGTCCACATTCTCACAGTATGTATCTGAAGTCCAGAGTCACATTCAGTCACAGATACACACACAGAGAGAGAGAGGATTATTTCCCAGACACTATTTAAGCCTGGCTGTAATTTGTGGATTTCTGCTTTTTTAATAAAAGGCATAGAAATGTTCTATGCATTTGATATAGACCCATCATACAATTCTTTGTGTTAATACTCTCTCCTGGCTCTTTTAATTTAACATGCCTTTTAATTTAACATGATTCAAAGGGAGAGAGGAGAGAGGGGGAGGGGGAAGGAGAGAGAGAGAGAGAGAGAGAGAGAGAGAGATGGCATCTAGAAGGACTAATTTTCAGATTTGCAGCAGATGTGGAAAGGGGATTTAACTCTTTACCATCTGCAGCTGAAGAAAAATCCTTGAACAAAGATAGTTTGGACCGAAATGTTTTTTGTTTATTATATGTACAAAAATAACCCCATGAAACATGTTTCCTAAGGCTAACTATGTTATAATTACAGAATAGAAATCATAATATGTCTCCAATATGTACTCAGGCCTAGAAATCCAGTAAAGATGGTCCAATACTTCACAGTGCATAACAATATAGAATGCTAATTTATTATGATGATCAATGTTATTATAATGAAGTGTTCCTTCTTTGCTGTTGAAAATCAGTAAAATATCATGTAACTTTATTACTATAAATTATCATTGATCAAACTGAAAATCATAAAAAACCCAAAATATATGGATTTGATTACAAAAATACGGAACTACTATGGTTCATAAAATTAATGTATTTTGTTAGAGATCAATAAAGGTTAAACAATAAATTCAAAAGCTGTCACTGTTTAGAACAGGGGTGTCAAACTGCCGGCCCGCGGGCCGGAGCATCACGGAGAAACCGCGCCCATCCCACTTCCGGCAATGGGAAAAAGTTCCGATACGTCACCTCAAAGAGACAAGTGGTATGTCTCCCAATATTTTTTTACAATGTTTAAAATGTTTGGAAAACCAAAATGGCATCGATTTAGATAACAGGAAGCGGTTTTTAAGGAAACGTTCCTGAAGCAAGATGCTACCATAAAGAAAGACTTCTCTTGTACAGTTATCCTTGAACACAAAGATTGAAGCATTAATTACAGATGGAATGAGGAATACTGGGATGAAGGAGGAACCATCTTAAACCAGTAAAAAAGAAGGCATGGAAAACATCCAATAAGTCTGCTATGTGCGGAAGTTGGTTATTAAAAGAAACTGGTCCACAACTGGATCATTAAAATGCTTCCTCTATGGCAGGGGTGTCAAACTGCCGGCCCGTGGGCTGGTTTCATCATACCGAAGCTGCGCCTACCCCATTGCCAGCAATGCAAAAAGGGTTGTGATACGTCACAACATGTCACGTGACGTGGCGAGTTTGACACCCGTGCTCTATGGGGATCCCTCATCCTCTAAGCATACCTGTAATCAGGGCTTTTTTTCTCATAGAACGCTCAGAACGGAGTTCTGGCACCTTTTTTGGATGGAGCCTTGTAGGGTAGGCAAGGCGGGTTGTATGACACGTATGAGTTCCGGCACCTTTTTCTTTTACAAAAAAAGCACTGCCTGTAATTATAAATAGACCAGATTCTTCTATAAAACAAACACTGCCATCTCAAATGCTTTTTCTCAAATGCTTTCTTTCAGTGCTTCTCAAGTCACGTAGCCATTCCTGTTAGTGTGTAACAGGTGATGGTTTCCCATATGAACTTAAATTATGAAAGTTATTCAGATTCTCAATAATATATGACTTTAAAGAGAAAAAGTTCTATTTCCCATATGATTATTTCATGTAACTATGAGACAATTTAGGTCTTGCTGCAAGAACTGTAACCTTCATTTTTATTTTTGACAGCAAGAATTATTTCTCAAAGGAAGAAAATTGCAGATTTCTCCAAAATAGTATTCCAAATATGCCTAATTACATCCATCTCAACAGAAAAGTTCCCTGTTTTTTTTCTTGCAATTAGTAGGACTGCAGTGGTTCACTAATTAATCTATAGTAGATCTGGGGGCATATGCAAAGAGAAAATAATATCTGCTAGCAAAGAAACTGTGTTTTGTTTCAATTATTTGTTTTAATTATTGTCTGGACTCTATCTTGTGCTTAAAACATTTTGGATTTGACATGGTATTTAAAAGTTTTTATGGCCAAATCCCTGCATTTAATACATGCCTTGTTTTCATACACTCATCCATATGTTAATGTTAAATTAATTCTAGATTTGCAAAGCAAACTACATTGAATCAATCTATAATGTTTGTTGCCTGCTGATACTCTCTGAAATGTGTGAAGCATTTTGCCAATCTCTTTGAGGTCATTGTAGAACTTATTAAAGAACAAAATGATTAGGCAATCCATTTCATTATTTCTCCTGCTGTGTTTTAGTAAACTTCACCAAGGCTGTATTAAAATGTCATACTGTATTTCCAACTCTTCATCCAGAACAAAATCAATACCACAGGTACATTAAAATGTATCAACAATCACATTTTCAAACATATCACAGTTTCTATTAACAGTTAAATGCTATCCTTTCCAGTGCACCTGTCATTAGTATTACATGTCATCCTTCAGCTGATGTAGGAATATATAGGCATTTAAAGTTCTGTACCATCAGTCAAGAACAAGAAAGGAAGGAAGATGTAGAAGAGACACAGATTGTCACTCAAGCTGATCCAACGTTTGAAAGGTCTCAGGCAGAGAATTAAATACAAGATGCTTCTGACTATCCAAATATACCGGAATTGATCAAAGTCAGTTGCAGTAAAATATTTCCAAGTATATCACTGCTTCTAAAATTCTTTCTCCTCCCCAGCCCCCCCCCCGCCATCTTTTTCTCCTATGACTCTCTGTGCAAGTTGGATGAAACAAAACAAAGCAACCACTTTACAAGCTCATGGCACAACACAGGAGATGAAACCCATCAGGACAAGAGTCAGCAGTCCATCTGCATTTGAAAGACAAAGGCCACTCTTTTGAAGACAGCAAAATCCACATTTTGGATGGAAAGGACCATTGGTTTGAAAGAGGGGTCAAAGAGTTTATCTATGTTAGAACTCAACAGCCTTCCCTCAACAGAAGGGGAGGAATATGACACCACCTATTTCCAGTCTACAACACACTCCTTTGAAGGTTCCACAGCCCTTTGCCCTCTGATGCAGGAGACTCTGAGGGCCAAGATAAACCCCCAAGTGGCCTCAACGGCTCTCTGAGAGAGTGCAAATGACCAGATGACTGCAAAGAAATACCATTCTTCCACTCCCCCCCACCATCTTGTCAGAACCTATCCTTCCATCCCCCCCAACAACTGAAGAAGTTTCTTGGATGAGAAGTGAAACGTCTTTTTCTTCTTCCTCAAAGAAAATCAGTCCAATTGCCTTTTGGGGGAAAAACAACAACACAACAACAACCTTTGAGACAACTAGGACATGGATGACTGAGGGTTTCCACAGACAATTTGGATGGCGGAAATCCTACATTAGGACTGAAATACATAGATGAGAACCATGAGGAAGGGGTTAGGATTCAGCAGCCCAAATCAACTCCCAGTCGCGTTTGAGCCCTTGTCCCAAAATGCCTGCGGTTACATACAGATGGCATCCTGTTAAATAATCCCACATTTTGCATCCTGATCTGCTACTTTGTTCCTGCTGGAACACAGCAATTAGACCATTTTAAATGAGCAAACTCCCATATAATTTAATATTGTTTAAAACAAAGTAAAACCATTAAAATGTTCTCCCTTATATTAAGTTTGGCTTTTGGTGCAAACATTGCCAATGCCTTCTTCCAGGTTACTTTTTAAATGTACCAGTCTAACCCACAGACCTGAGATTTTGAAACAGTTTTCTATCTAAATGCTAACCAGGCTGGGACCCTGTTAACATTTTTTTGAGATCACCCAAGGGCAGTAAGGTGCTGCCATCTGCTGTAACAAACACAAAAAAGGAAAGGGGAAAGGGAAGATATTATTTCTAGAGATTTCTGGAAAAAATGGGGAACACACATTCCCCATTTTGCGATCTGGGGGAGGACTGCATGTCAGATACGCAAAGCTTTGCTAACAGGAAGCTCTTAATGGCTACATAAGATGCATAATGTTATTATGAGGAGGTAGTTCCTCTGATAAACCTTGAAGTCCTAAAAGGCTTACTTTGTGTATCACGAGTAATTTTAACTACACTTTAAAAGCCACTGGCAATCAGTGGAGATTTTTCAATAAAGGCATTTTGTAGCAACTGCCACTTCCAGATATTTCATAAGAGCACACTGTGGCTTCCCATAGGTAAGTCAATCATAAGACAGAATAACACCTCCCTCACTCAGCGAATTAAAAAAAAAACCATCAGTCCCACAAAACCTAAACGCTCCTTCATCCAAAACACAGGTAAGGTAAAGTAAAATCTGTTAAGTTTAATACGAAAGCAATAACATCTCCGATAAGTAAGCTACACATTGTAAAAACAAAGAAGAGGACACAGCGAAAAGGCCAGTAAAAATCTGGGCCATAAGTAGCTTCCTGGGGATGCACTGTAACTTTGAACAATCACTAAGTTGTAATTTGAGGACTACTGGCATCTTGCATGTGAGAATGGAATGGAGAAGACTTCAAAGCTGAGAATTTTTTTAAAAGGTATTCTAGTATTCTAAGACTTTACTAATCATTCTCATTGAAAACTGCCATGTATTCTGGACAGTAGGAACACTATTAGCTTCATTGCTATGATGTGTTTAAAAAGAGAGAGATGAAACTAGCTGTGATTTTTATACTAGAATATTTTTTTCCTACCTCAAGGTCATCTGGAGGATACATTAATGCAGCTTTGTGGATGTACCCTGATAAAGATATAATGATACCTATCAGTCAAATATTTTTGTTTTGTTTAATGCTTTTAAAATTCAGTTAATCTTTTTGGTTAACTCTTTTGAATTAAAACTTTAACCCAGATAACATTATAATCTAAACACTTTACAGACGATGAGATAAAGTTAATCCCATAACCAGTCAGAAAAAAAAAGAAAAAAGAAATTTTGTCCAGGTTTTCTTTTCCTGTTACAAGGAGTGAATGTCTCTAGGAAAAATATAACCACAATCTTAGTTTCAATTCTCAGTGGTTAAAATTTAAACTTCTTGATTAATTAATTTGAACTTTTTCACTTTTTAACATTGGGCAGGCATTGAATGGTCAGAGTTTTGTGCTATATCTCTACCCACACCAACACCAAACAACACCTGTTCAATTGGAGCAACACTAAAATCATCGGCCACACTACCACCTGCCACGCTTGTGAGTTCATCGAAGCCTGGCACTCCACAAGCAATTCCATCCACAGGCACATCGACCCACAACCAGCCTACGAACCCCTCAGAATCCAAATCAACCACACAGCCAACCCGAAACAGCATCGGCCCTCAACCAACCCACGCAAGACCCCCCCTCCCCCTCCCACCAGCAGTTCACCTCCCAATGACCGTGACCTGATGTAAACTCCCCATCACAAGACTCTCACTGATGACTCACACCTGACCCATCACAAGACCCATCACTTGACACGCTCACACCTGAAGCCCTTATAGACAGAAGAACACTGACAGCGACATCCCTTAAACTCTGCTGTAGATGTTATCTAGCCTGGTAATGAAACGCTCGGAAACCAACCCACAAGCTCGGAGAACGAACCTTCACCCTCATCTGTGCTGTATTTTCTAAGGCTACAATTATACAATGTAGTGGCTAGGACAGCCTTCCTCAGTCCGATTATTCCCTCCACGTGCTGGCATTACCTCTCCTAAAACATGTGGAGGATGCTAGGCTAAGAAATATTAGGTAGCAAACTCTAGTGAAGGTATTTTGATATATTTTGATATATTTCTCCATAACCATGAAAGGAATGCATTATGTAGTCCATTGCATGATAGTATGTCATGTGCTTGATTTCATATTTTGAATCAAAATATGAAATTCATTCAGACTGGCCTTAACCAAAGACTGATTTACATTATCTTCCAAGTGAATATCAGTACGGGTAGACCTTGACTTATGATCAGCTGTCTGATGACTGTTCAAATTTATGGTGACATTGGAAAGAGTGCTTTAGGCTAGTAAGGCACTTCCAGCTGTTGTAAAATGTCGTTTAGGGCACTTGGCAACCAACTTGCATCTATGATTAACTGCCAAATCGTTTGATCGCCATTTGCAATCTTCTCTGCCAGTTTCCCAAAGTCAGTGAGGAAGCCAGCAGGGAAGGTTGCCAGCAGAGAGGAAAGAGAGAAGCTGAAATCTCTTTGCAGGCTCCTTGAATAGAGCTGAGACCTTCCTACAGCCCCATGCATGGATGGGAGAAGAAATCCTTTGGCAAGCTATGGAAATGAAGCTGAAATCCTGAAGATTTTGACTCCATAACTAGAATCCACAGAAGGGCACTGAAACCTTTCGGCAGGTGCCAGAACACCTGAGTGTGAAAGGCTTGCCTGCTAGGAGGATTTCAGTTCTCTTTTGCTCCATCCACTTAATGACCTGAGAGATCAATTAACAACTGCAACCAGGAGTGCTGGGATGGGATTATTGAGCAAAGCAGTCATGTGGACATCTCACTTAACAACCACTTCACTCAGTGATGAAGACTCCAATCCTAATAGTGGTTGTAAGTTGAGAACTACCTGTACATTCTTTTGTCTCATCAAACTAACAGATGTCCAAAACTGAATTTGTTAACTTTGACCTCCATAACTATGGAAACCAGATTAGATGATCATGAGCAAACAAGCTGTCTAATATCCCAAATGACATAGCCCAGATTCACAAGCCATAATGCAGTTTCTTTCATTTGGTCTTAAAATGGGTTTAGCAGTAATATGTGAATCCAGTTGTTGTTAGCTGCGAAGTCGTGTCCGACCCATCGCGACCCTATGGACAACGTTCCTCCAGGCCTTCCTGTATTCTACCATCTTCTGGAGTCCATTTAAGATCACGCCTACTGCTTCAGTGACTCCATCCAGCCACCTCATTCTCTGTCGTCCCCTTCTTCTATTGCCCTCGATCTTTCCCAGCATTAGGCTCTTCTCCAGTGAGTCCTTCCTTCTCATTAGGTGGCCAAAGTACTTGAGTTTTAGCTTCAGGATCTGGCCTTCTAAAGAGCAGTCAGGATTGATCTCCTCTAGGACTTTGTTATGTAGGACCGGTTTGATCGCCTTGCAGTACAAGGGACTCGCAGGAGTCTTCTCCAGCACCATAGTTCAAAGGCCTCAATTCTTTGGCGCTCAGCCTTTCTTATGGGCCAACTTTCACTGCCATACTTTGCAACTGGGAAGACCATGGCCTTGACTATACGCACTTTTGTTGACAGGGTGATGCCTCTGCTTTTTAGTGTGCTGTCTAGATTTGCCATTGCTTTCCTCCCCAGGAGCAAGCGTGAATCCAATACCTATGTGTTATTCAACAAGCTTGACTGAAACATTGTTTTAATCATAGCTTAGCACAGTCATTGTATCTGGCATTTTACATTGCACTTTTCAATATGGAACTTTCAGAGAAGTTTGGGAGTTTTTTTCTGAACATCTATCTGCAAAAAAACCGTTCTGCATTGTTTGGCACAGTAATGAAATGTGATCCTAATCAATGAACAGGAGAATGAACCCACATCTTAAGGAGGCAAGAAGAAATTCAGAAACAAGCAGGAGTTAGCTAAGGAGTTTGGTCTGTGCTAATAAAAGCAAATTAAGGATTATGAGCAATTTATATATCAGTTACAGTGCTGTAAATAAATCAAACTGAACTTTCATTTATTTGGACAATTTACACAATCACCTGCAGACAGTCCTCAGCTTACAACCATTCATTTAGCAACCATTCAAAATTACAACAGCATTGAAAATAGTGACATACAACCAGTCCTCACACTTATGACCATCACAGCATCTCCAAAGTCATGTGATCAAACTTTGGACACTTGGCAACTGGTGTGTATTTATGATGGCTGCAGCATCCTAAATGCATAGCTGACCTTCCCAGCTGGCTTCCAACAAGAAAAGTCAATGGGGGATTGGCTTAACAACCGCATATTACACTTAACAACTTAACAACTGTGGGGGAAAAGGTAGTAAAGTTGACTCACTTAGCAATTGTTTTGATTAGCAACAGAAATTCTGACCTCAATTGTGGTCATGAATCAAGGACTACATGTATTTTATAATCATAATACTACCAACTCACAGAAACATTCTGTAATTTAGAATGCTTAATTGTAAATATAGTGTCATATTAGACAATGTTGCAGATTTATCAGAGTCCTCAACACAACTCCCATGTGAAGCCTGAACTCCTAGTGATTATAGTCCTAGTGTGCCAAAATCAGCCCCACAAGAGTCTTGTTCTGGATGGCCTACTGGAACAACAGCTTCTCTTGCTACAGAATTGCTACCAAACTGCACATAGCTGGAGAAATCCAGCACTTATGCTATGCAACCTCAAGCAGAGCACTTTTGTAAACTTTTTCCAAAGTGAAAGCTTTTACTGTTGCCTTAAATAAAGATGGCTATCTCCTCACTGCAGGGGAAAAAAATCTGACATATATGCAGAATACCTTACTATGATGGCTCAATACTAGAAACACAAACTATTTGTCATATTTGGGAAGTAGGAAAGTAAAATAACTATGGTTGAGACTGTCCATATGTTGTGAGATTCAGGGTTTTCATTGTGTCCATTAACAGCTAGTTGATGTTCATAGATGCATTCTGCTAGTTGGTATAACATCCGCTAGGTAGGACCAACAGGCAAAAGACTAGCTGAATACATCCATGAACACCAACTAGTAATCAAAAGACATGATAAAAATTCCTTAATCTTACAACATGGACACGCTCAATCATAGTTTCAGCTTGGAAACTGTGAGCATTGTACCGTGAATCAAATTAAATCCAAAAACACTACAGAATTCCCAAAAATTTGGTATTCAGACAAATCAATAGATACATAAAGATAAACCACATTTACACATCATTCAAATTAGACAATAAAAAGCTAAGAAGGAAACAAAAAGGGCCGGGACAAACCCTCTCCAGCAATAAGCATCCATATAAGCAGGTATTCAGACCAGACAAACAATCAAACAGAAAACAATATCCTAATTAATGAACTATTGATAAGAAAGTCACACCCCCACCAACACTGGCAGGCATGCTACTGTATATAAACAGAGCAAACACCACGCTTATTTGCACTGAAGATATTTATTTATTTATATCCCTTCTTTATTATTTTTATAAATAAGGCAGAAAACACACACACAATATTCCTTCCTCTTATTCTTCCACACAACAACCCTATTGTTGTATTGGGCTAAGAGAGACGGATTGGCCCAAAGTCACCCAGATGGTTTTCAGGGCTAAGGCAGGACTTGAACTCCTGATTCTAGCCTGGTACCTTAACCACTAAACCAAACTGGCCCTCATTATGATATTGCCTAGTTGGGTAATGAAACATCTATAAGCAAACAACCATCATAGATCATGTTAAATCCAAAACGGCTACAAAATTCCTGAAAACTTGGCATACAGACAAATCAGCCAGCGACAGACACATAGACTACAGAACGCTGCAAATGACAATAAATGCAGGTGACTTGCTGAGCATCTGAATTGTGGTCATGTGACTGGAGGGACAACGGTCAGAACTTCAGAACCAGGTCATAAGTACCTTTTGGAGGGTTGTCATATGTTGAGAACTATCTCTACTACGACATGCTCTTCTACTTCCACTGACGGAATCAATCCTTCATTTCTCAAGGCAACCAGTAGGTTTTCTGATTCCATCTTCTCCTCACCTCCAAACCCTTCTCCACGTCCCTTCTCCTGTCCAGGGATTTTGGAAGGAGGAGAAAGAGGAATTTTCATTTCTTCTACAGCAAATATTGGAGAGGCTACCCTCCATTCAAGTCCTTCTGCTGCCTCTTCTGACATCGGAGAGCAGGAAAAGGAGGACTTTCCATCTCTCAGAAGTTTTTCCATTCCAGAAATGTCCCTCTTAGCTTCAGACTAAACAGTCTCTGATTGGGTCATATTTGAAAATGGGAGACATGAATGGATTTGGTAAAGAAAGATACCAAATCTCGAAAATTATGATATATGCCTTAAGGACACATTTTATATTTCCTCCTGTCGATGAACACAGAGTTCCAGATTTTGTTTTCTTCATGCTTGTCACTTTATCGCTACCAATTCCACCAGTGATATTTTAGTGCTATGATATAATCTTTATTTGAACAATTAAGTCAGGCAGCAAGATGGCATATCCTAGAATGACTGTTTCAGTCCAGATTTAAAAGAAAAACAAAACAAAAAAGCTATAGCTGTTTAGAAGCTCCTTCCTGCACAAATCAATAAAATGCACACAATCCAGAGAGGCTGTAGTTTTGTTCCAAAATAAATATAGTAGTTTGCAAATTATCCAGTGACATTTATATATACATTATTTTGTATGTCATTAAAAGAGAGAACCGAAACCAATTATGCAATACTAAGAAATACGAAGTTTCATAGAGATAAAATAAATCAACCTCATTATTGTGGAGGAAAGTGCAAAATTAAATAAACGTATTAACCTTTTATTCTTTATAGAGTGTTTCTCGTTAAAAATAACCAGTTTTTTAAATACAATAGATATTATCTACATTTTATAGCTAACTCAGGTGGATTTTTCAGCAACTTTAAATATCAAATGTAAGAACACTATCATAAAGCAGTTTTGCCTTTCACTTGATCTGTAAAAAAAGTAAGACTGAAATACTGTATTTACTACCTACCAACGTAGTTTGAGTATATTCTGAACATCAGAAAGAAGAGATATCTTTCAGTGATGTTTCTTCCTTGTATCATTTTTCTTAACAGAGTTTTGCCACCTTATCAAACCTACTTTATTGACTGATTTAGTGAGAGTTTAACAACAACAACAACAAAAGTCATCACGAGACTTTTAAATTGTAAGTTTTTTTTATTATGAATTGATTTTGTTTCAATTGATGGTTTTATTGCTATGTTTTGACCTTTAATTGCAGTTTAGACTTTTGTAGGTTAAAAAGCCAAGCAAATATTAGCAAAATAAATAAAAATAAGGTAGCTGGGGATGTCATGTAATTCATAAGAATAATTGTACTGAATCTTAATAGGAAAAGGCGTCATTCTAATGTATAAGGCAAGACATAAGAGAAATTGGTCTTTTGGAAAGAGAAAAAAGTCTCATTTACTAAATCATTAGAAAATCTGACATGTGCCCTGTGGTGTAGGGCAAGGGAAAATAATATAGACATAGGACTAATCAGTGCTTTTTTTGTAAAAGAAAAAGGTGCCGGAACTCACACATGTCATACAACCCGCCTTGCTTGCCCTCAAGGTTCCATCCAAAAAAGGTGCTGGAACTCCGTTCTGAGCGTTCAATGAGAAAAAAAGCCCTGAGACTAATACAAGCTGTGCATAATTCTTCAGTGTACCTGGTTACTAACATAAAAGCTAAGTCAGAATTTTCAAACATCCAACATTATGTGAGCAGAATTCACTCACTGAACAAGGTTTCTGGCCCATTCACCTCCAGGATCTCTAAATCTGACATAGCAGGTCCCCAGCTTTCTAGACCTGATCTGGGGCACAAGTAAGAAAGGAAAAAAGGAGTAGATTATTCCATTAGGAGCTGTGATAGATACATACAGATTATGCTTCCTTAACAATTCTCCGTGCATAAATTGGATTGTAAACAGTAAGGGTAAAGTTTAGACTTCCAAGATTAAAATTTACTCTTAATATTTACAATCCACCTTTAAAAGCATCATTAGTACAAAAGCACAGTGATGCAATATTAATGGCAATCTGACTGCTTGCCCTGCCATATTTCAAAGGATTATTTTTCAAAACTCAGTAGTGTCAATAGATAGCAGCTATCGGTATTCTAGAATGCATTTATCTGGAAATAGGTTTTAGTGAACTCAAATGAGATTACTTCTGAGTAGACACAGCTTTGTAAATTAATATTATCAATTGCTATGAGCTAAAAATCTAACATAAGCATCTTAGTTTAAAGATCAGTGTTTAGAGGACTATTAGTACATTGTGGGGTTTTCTCCTTCCTTCCTTCTTGTAAAATAGTTGTTCCTTGATACCAGAATTACTGTGTCTAATACAAGGCAGGTAGTCCTCATTTAGTAATTACAATTGGACTTGGTTGTTAAGTGAAGCAGTCACTAAGTGAAATCTTCACCGTGCTTATGATCTTACTTTAGCATTCCTTTGCTTTACAGACCTGTGAAGGTCATAAATGTAGGGCAGTGTTTCTCAACCTTTCGCAAAGTTGAAGATGGGTGGACATCAACTCCCAGAATTCCACAATCAGCTTTGCTAGCTGTGGAATTATGGGAGTTGAAGTCCACATATCTTCAAGTTGCCATGGTTGAGAAACACTGATATAGGGAGTAGTCATAACATTACTTTTTCATTATCATCATAACTTCAAATGGTCACTAAACAATGCAGTCATTAAATGATGAGAACCTGTACCTTAACCTGAAATAAGCAAATTAGAGTCTGAGCTGTCATCAAATCATGACTTGAAGTTGATTTGAAAAAGAATTTTTTTACCATATTTAATCAAAATCTGTACACGTCAGATGACTAGGCAAAAGATGGATAGAACAACTTCAAAAAAAGGAAGATATATGCAAAATGGAATGAGATTATATAAACTCAGGATACATTTACAGGATAGAGAAACAAACCTGTCCTGAGGCTTCATACAGATTGCCTACAATTTTTTTTTAAAAAAAGCATATGGCTCAGGCTTCTGCAGGTCACAATTCCTAATTTATTAAACCTCTGAAATAATATAGAGATTAGACTTCACATTAGCTGCAGGACTGCAGATATATTAAACTTTCCCCAATGCATCCATATTTAACTCAACCTTGCTTCTAACTGCATCACTGCAAAAGGATTTATTGAACCTAAACACTTTGGTCCATAAAATTATATTTCACCTCATAATTATGAAGTTTAGCATTTCATTGGAGAGTTAATGTTTTTCATCATGAAGTTATTCATTTTTAGAAAGCAATGAACAAAATAGTCAAGCTAAGATAAAGCCTCAAACCAATCCAAAATCCCATTTTTCCCCTACATGTATTTACTCAGGGTAAGCTTTCAGTGAATTTAATGAGGTAAATTCCTAGTAAATATGCACTGAATTATAACCACTAGAACAATATAGCACACAACAAGTTCACAAGAAGTTTTATTTTACAATTTTGCTTGTACTCTGTAAAATGACCATAAATATCCAGAAAAACACAAATTCAGCTTGTCTGGCTTAATGTTTATTGGGTGTGCAGCAAAGAAGTAACTCCCTTTGAACAAAATAGATCTTACATCTGAGAAAAGTCTAAAACTACACTCTGT